>NC_086155.1:52170414-52473445 GCF_035149785.1 Candoia aspera | reverse complement strand
GAACTCTGCGGTCACGTGAATCATATTCACACTCACACGCAGATAGTGCACTATACTCTTGAAGTATTTTTCTTTTCTGCCCATGGCTCTGAAATAATGAAAATAACAATAGGAACAGGAACAACAAAAATAACAGATAAAATAAGTCTAGATTCTGGGAAGAATTGGGCTAGGTCCTGGGTTGGACAAGGCAGGATCCTAGGTTGGGGAGGCAGGCATGCAGGCAGGGAAAACTGGATCCTGGGATGGAAAAAAATAGATCCTAGGAGCAATTAGAAGAAGTAGGGTGTATCCTGGACCAGGCAGTAGGGCTGATGATAGGGGAAGCAGTAAGAAAGTGGACAGGCAGTAAAGTGGGTATAATGGGGGAGAAGTAAGATGGGGGACAGGGAGAGAAGTGCAGCCAAACAAGATGGAAAGAAAAAACAAAGAGGAGCAGGGATACTTTGCGAGGTAATAGAGGAAGAGGAGGGAAAACTTCAGTTCTACCAATGACAATGAGTATTTTTGCAGGACAGACTGTTTTATCCTTAATGTTGTCTAGATTCTACTTGTAGTTTATTGTGATCTGTTCTCTCCATAAGGGCTAATTCTGGCTGCACAAGATCAAGCCTTAAGAACAAATGCATATAAAGCCAGAATTGAGAAGACAGTACCAGACAGCAAATGCCACCTCTGCAAACAAGCTGAAGAAACAGTGGACCGAGTTAGCTGCTGCAAGAAGATCACACAGACTGATTACAAACAACGGCATGACAAAGTAGCAACAATGGTGCATTGGAATATCTGCAAGAAATACCATTTGCCTGCAAACAGGAACTGGTGGGACCACAAAATAGACAAAGTAATAGAAAATGAAGAAGCTAAAGTGCTCTGGGAGTTAACAATTCAAACAGACAAGCACCTGCCACACAACACCCCAGACTTAACAATTGTTAACAAAGAAAGACAAAAAAGTCTGGACATTGCAATACCTGGAGACAGCAGAAGAGAAAAGAAAAAACTGGAGAAAATCACAAAGCAAAAGACTTGCAAATAGAAGTAGAAGGACTGTGACAAAAGAAAGCAAAGATAGTACCAATACTAATATGCACCTTTGGTGCAATCCCAAAACACCTGGAGCACCACTTGAACACCATCAGCATTTACAAAATCACCATCAGTCAATTGCAAAAGGCAGCTTTACTTGGAACAGCTTACATCCAGGATACACCTTACTTCTTCTAATTGCTCCTAGGATCTATTTTTTTCCATCCCAGGATCCAGTTTTCCCTGCCTGCATGCCTGCCTCCCCAACCTAGGATCCTGCCTTGTCCAACCCAGGACCATACCTTTAACACTGTCATACAACAACATCTGCCTATTCCAGGTCCTTGGGAAGGACTAGACAACTGGATAAAAATGCCAAATCCAGTCTAAACATCTGGCTGACTGTGTGACCAACCATAATAATAATAATAATTCACGTATCTATTCTCTGGGTCAGGAAGGAAATGCTGTGGATATTTTAACCTAGCGTCTGGAGGCTATAAGAATCCAAATGGGATGAAACAGGCTGAAACTGAATCCCAGCAAGGTAGAGTGGCTGTTTGTCCAGAAATTGGCTGGTTCCCTGGTAGTCCCTAACTAACTTTGGATGAGGCTGCACATTTCTTGAGAGTGCAAGTCTGCTGCTTGGGAATTCTCCAGGACTCACAGCTCCTTGTAGAACAGGTGAAGGCCAAGCTAGTATGCCAGTTATGCCCTTTCTTAAAGAAGGAGGCTTCAGTGACAGTCACTCACTCCCTTATTACTTTAAAATTCTACTCATGTAGCATAATCTATCTGGGACTATCCTTGAAAACTACTCAGAAATTCCAACTAGTTCAAAATGCAGCAGCCCATTTGCTGGCAGGCCTGTTGCAACAAATGGATCAACATTTGGTTGATCCAAAAAAAACAGACCGTGCACATGCAGGAAAAATGCTAGGAAGAAAAAAAAAGTCAACTACTACAGTAGAGGTACACCAGTATTAAGGGTGCTACATTGGTTACCAGTTTATTTTTGAATACAGTCCAAGATTCTGTTCGCTATCTATAAACCCCGAAACAGCTTAAGCCTAGGCTTCTTATAAGATTGTTTCCTCCAGAGGGAATCTACCTAGCAACAGGCCTTTTCAGTCTCCACACTACCTTTTCATAGAGCAAAAAATATCTGACTCTTTAAGGAGCATTTGGAGATTAAGATCTAAAGCATGGATTTTCTATAACCATCAAATGTGTTTTTAACAACTTCTACTACTCCTTCTACTACTACAACACAACAACAACAACAACAAATCACAACTGCCAGTTCTTTAGCTGGTGCTGGCTTTCATTCGCATAAAGTTCTTCCTAAGAACTTAGGATGTCATAATGTATCGGTGTAGTATATGTGCAGATCCAAGCAGCATGGCCTTTTATAATTGACAGATGGAAATTCTGTCAATGCACAGGTTTTCTAAGTGCTGTCCAAGGCTTTTTGGTATGGAACCCACTGGGACCACCACAGCCAGTTTATGCCATAGTCTTTCAACTTCGATTTTCAGATCTTGATACTTTGTGGTCTTCTCCAATTCGTCTTCTATTCTACTATCCCATGGTACTGCCACATCAATTATCCACACGACTTCTACTTGCTATGGAGATCACAGGTGAGGAAGGAAGGGGCTCATTCCAGGGGGAGAAATGCACTCACAGTGTCAAAGACCTTGGGCACCTGGCCAAGAAGGTCAGGCAGGACCTGTCTTAGAGTTTCTGGTTTTTCCCTAAGAAACTGCTAGTTTTGCTCAGTTTGGCAAGATTCTGTTTGCATGGTAGAAACAATAAAGACTAGAGCTTCTTTCCTGGCTCAGCATTGTTTCTTCACCTTAACCCTGACACTATTCTTCTCCTTCTCCTTCTCCTTATTATTATTATTATTATGCAATGTTATTTTTATGAGTTGTATTTGGCCTGCCCAGGGTCTCTGGAGCTAGGCAATTCATAAATGTTAGCAAATAAAGAAAAAATAAATAATGAAATAACTGAGCTGCACAAAAAGGGAGTTTGGAAAAATCAAATACATTTCTATTCTAGAAAGCAACATTTGACAGTGTTTGAGTGGAGAACCATGTCTGATCTTTAATCAAAAAGATGTGTAAATGCTCAGGCACACATTATTGACCATCTGTAGTTATCATTTCAACTCAACTAAAGAAAAATATGTTCAGAAAAAGCTGAAGAGCACAATTCTAGCGTTTTAATTGTTCCAGGTCTGTTATTTCAAAAACACAATCCAGCACATTAGCGTAAGACACTGAAAATATTGACAGTAATTTAATATTTTATTCTGTCCAGATTGAGATAGCTGGCAAACAATAGACTTTAGCAAAACAAAGCACCCATCTGTGCTACTGTGATCATAACCCAGAATTTCAAATACTAAAACATTAGGCCACTTTTTTTCCCGAACCATATTCCATGATAGAAGTCATAGGTGCAGAATCTTTTTTTCTCTGTATGAAAGATTATATTGCAATATCCAGATTTGAACTGAAGCACATTTAAAATCTGCATTTAAAAGGCTGTTGAATAATAATATTACCTCTGTCACTGTGTGTTTTAGAGGGTTCTTAGTGTATATCTCTATAATCTGAAATATGGTGGGTTGGATGGTCATGAAATTGTTCTAGAACATTTTTGATGATGATGACCTAGTTATGTAACTCCAGCCCCTTGAATTATTGCTTGGCATCCTCTTTCTGTTTTGGATAGTATCTAAAAAGTTCTATTTCTAACCACATCTGAATCAAACCTGGTTTAAAAATGGAATTGATGCCTTTTTAACACTATAATCTTTTATACCGAATGTGTTATGATATTGATATTGCTTATTTTGTTTCCATAAAGGAGTTCATTGTAAAATGTAAATTGCACTTGAAAAGGCCATGACTTACATTAAAGCTGAATATAACTGAATGTGAATCTTGAACTATGAAAGGGAGGGAGGGAGGGTTGATATAACAAATCCAGAACAATGGCAAGTAGGATCCCATGGCAGAAGAAGCTAATGAGTAAAGGAGCTTAAGGCCACTGGGAGTTCCTAAAAATAGGAAGAAATTAAAAATGCACTTGCAAATACTTCCAGTGAAGAAAAAAACAAAGGAGAGCTACCCCAAAAGCTCAGTGAAGTTCTGAAAACAAACCAACAAACAAAAAGGACACCTGTTGTTTTAAATGTAGGTAGTAGAAAGGACAGATCAGCAAGGAAGAAACACACTGAACAGGAACAGCAGAGAGAATGTCAAGAAAGTTCAGAATGAGCCAAGACTGGCAAACAATGTTAAGAATAAAAAAGGATTCTTCAGATATGTTCAAAATAAAGGGAAAATAAAAGAATCAAAATACAGCACCAGGTGCTCATAAAGATGGCAAAATGCTAATAGATAACAAAGAGAAAGCACTCCTACTTGATTCTTATTTTGTCTCAATCTTCCACAAGAGGAAGATATTTCACCAGGCAACTTGAAAAGCAAGATGAAGGAACAGGACTGAAGTTCAAAACTGGCAGAAACATGGTTGGGGAATATCTATTTATTTTAAATGAATTCAAATCTCCAAAGCTTGGTGAACTGCATTCCAAGGGATTAGAATGCAACTCTGAATGCTGATGGTCAGATCAAAACTTTATATACCATTAAGATAACTTGAAGTGCCAAGTGACTGGAGGAGGGCAGAAACTGCCCTATCTTCAAAAAGAGGAACAAGGAAGTTTCAGGGATCTAGAGAACAATGAAATCTCAACAGCCAGGAAGACCCTAGACCATCTCATGAAGAGTTCAATATATACAGTAAGTGCCTTGAAAACAATGTGATAATTAGCAGAAGTCAGCATGGACTTGTCAAGAAAAAGGCTACCACATGTAGGCTACAAACATCTGGAAAACCACTATGCAGAAGCAAATGGATACAAAAAAGTATCTGCTGGTGTCGAGTGGTTGTCCAGGCTGTTGCAGTCCAGATATGGAAACCCAAGTCAAGAAGAATTCTTGCCAGGCTAACATTTCATTTTTTGATTCTGGAATTTTCTTATTGGATAATGGGAATGCTATAGCTATAAGATAACTTGATTTCAGTAAAGCTTTTGCCAAAATACCCTCATGGCATTCCAATAAACAAGCTAGTTAAGTATGGGCTGGATTGCATGCTTTATAATTCCACTTCATTTTGCATTGGTCCAGTTTTTTTCTGTGTGGTTCAGACCTCTCCTTGAGCATTATCTCTTGTTCTGGATCCACTATAGGAAGGGTTCAGTTCTGGAAATGCACAGACCAATGAGGATGATCAGAGGACAAAACCTAAGGCTTATGAAAGATTAAAGGATTTGTGCAGGTTAAGGGAAAAAAGGAAAAGGAATATTATAGCATGCTTCAATTGGCTGAAAGGATGCCACACAGAAGGTCAAGGCTTCCTCTATCATTCTAGTGTGCAGAACATGGAATAACGAATTTAAGTTACAGAAAGACATTCCAAATGAATGTTAGAAAAACTTCCTAATAATACATACATACATACCCATATCATGCTATTCCCCTTCACGATAAGCACTTTGTACAAATTGCAGAAAAAAAGTAAGAAATAGAAAGCAGAAGAAATTAAAGACATAAGATAAGCAAAAGGAAGATATAAATAAATCTAGTTCACATGAACACTGGAACCGTTTTTGCTTCCACCACATCTATACACAGATTTGTACACTACCTTTTCTTAATTTCTCAACTCTTTCTGAGGATCTCATTAACTCTACCAAACTACAACTTCCTTTGTCTTTCCCTTCTCACTTGATTTATGTTTCATCCATATATTTGTTTTGCAACTGAATCATCATTCTTCAAACCACCTCAATGTACTTCTTTCATATTGATCATTCACATTTGTATTCAATCCACATTAATTTATTCATTCTTGATCCTACTTCTTTCTAACACATCAACTTTTTAATTAACCCATCTTCACAGCATTCAACTTACTTTTAAATATCTTTTGATATAATAACCCTTCCAGTTACTCAGAAAGGTAGAGGGCTCCCTTCCTATAAATGTGTTCAATTACAGCTAGATAGCTATCTGTGTACTTGAGGAATGCTAAAATTAAAACAGTACATTTCAGCTGTTTTATTTTGTCCTAAAATCTAAACAATATAAGAGTAGTATATATTGCTGAATTATAATTATTAAAAATAGTTAAAATATTCTTATCTAAAAAAACCCAGCTAAATCTTTAAATGCTAATATAAAATTATCATTTCTGTTCAAATATTTCAGGTCAACTACTCTATGTAGATTTTTTTCAGTTTATATAGCACTCAAAATGTACATGACATTCTTTTTTAGTGTAACTATACTAAGCACTAATGAATATTATTTCATATGATTATGTTTTAATGATTTGTTTAAAAATTGTCTGAATGGTATGCAATATAACATGCTTTTCCTATTCTTTTTTTCCATATGTTTCTTCATTTCCTTTAGTCTTTTCATACACTGAAACAGAAATAAAAGAATGGAACACACACGTACACATACTGTACAGAGATTGAGATTCTACAGTGCAACCTACTATCATGGTTGCTGCTGTTGGGAAAAACATCTGATTGTAAACTACAGTTTTCCATCACAGCTTTCAGTGGAAATTTATATGCAGTGCAATGAGGGCTTATGACCAAGAAACTTTCCCCTCATACAAAGAGCTGTGATTTTTTACAAACAACCAGCCAAATACGGGGACAGGATGGCAAACAACAAGGGATGTATCCAAAGATGCACTGATGGAATTTTTAATCTGGAAGGGAGAATCTAGGGTTTATAGGTAACAATGGATATATCTTAATAATCTATCTCAATCTAGGCAAAACAAGTTGCCCACCCCTGGCATATAGGTAATTCAATCTTTCCTTTTTCTATAATATTAATACATGCAGTACGTAGGAATTTTTATTTATATAATACCATCAACATACTGTATGTACAATGGATTTGAAGAGAAAGAGGGCAGAAAGTAAAGAAATTAAGGCTGCAAGCACATCTTTTCTGCCTATTGTAGTTCTACTCTGCTCACATAAAGATTTGTGATGCTAATCATGTCAGAATGGATCCAAGGCTTAGTAAAATACCCGGTATCCAAGAAATGTTTGGCAAAGCTTTAGTTTTTCTGTATGTTACAAAAACCTTACCTTCAGGCAAATATCACGCTTTACATCTTAATCTTAGATACAAACATCCAAGACGTAAACAAACAAGTAAATTAAGAAGGTGCTCTCAGTTTCACACACACATGCACACATGACTGGCCCTGATTTATAAATAGAGCACACAGGCATGTTACTGGGCATTATGGGAGCAGCAACTGGAAAGGCTAGCCCTGCCCATTACTGGGTATGCTGCAGGAAAAGCCAGCTATTCAAATGCACATATGTACTGTCAATATATGTTTTAAATATGTTGCCTGCTACTTGAATCAATTTTTGTGCCAGAATTCAACTGAAGTCCAAATTTCTCCATGTTGTAAATTATTTCTAAGTCATAAATATAAACAAGACATGTTCCAACTGTCTGGAATACCAGCTAGCTCTGCAATGGAATGGAATCATTTTTTAATTTTACTTCATCTGAATGGCTTATGTCACTTCTCAAATGAAGTAAGAGAAAAATGTTCAACCTTTGACTGAAAGAAGTACTGATGCCCATCATGGCTTTGCTCAGTGAGGCTTGCTATATTGTATAGCAAGTATGGGGAATGAATGCTATGCAGTGTTAAACTTTTAACTTAGAGGCATCACTTTAATCGTAAACAATTTTACTAAAGTATGTAGAATGTGTCAATATACTGTATGTATCTTCTAGCTGGTGGGATGAAGGCAATAATAGGTTTGCTGCAAGGCAGTCTTTAAAGGTCCTAGCTTCTAGAGAATACTGAGACCATTCTTGGGCTTTTGTTATACTTGTGGCATATTGGCCAAAATGTGCCAAAATTGCACACCATGCTTTAACTGTTAGAAGAAAATGCTGCGTGTGTCATGAGTACAATTAAGACTAGCATTTATGCTTTCCTTCTTTCACTAAAAAGGTGCTTTGTGGAAGCCTCACTGAGCAAAGCCATGATGGGCAGCAGAGGTCAGCATTCATGGACCTATCTGTGGATGGCCATGGCACATGGAAGATTATCTAAGCAGAGTATACTTAATTAGTTAGTTGTTACATTTATATCCACGATCGTATCAACTTTAGGCTGTGTATGGTAAAAGGCATACATTTCTTTTGAAAGCAGAAAAAGTGTGTTTATGAACCTAAGAGAAACAGGAAGGATTTAATAGACCTAAATGAAGGTATCTCATCTTGTGCAGTGGACTTAATAAATACATGCATGGAAATGGAAGCACAGGTTCAATTATGATAGGACTGAAATCTATATCAGAAAATATGAACTAGTATACTCTAGATTGTGTGTCTGCATGAAAGTAAGGATTCACAATTGGTAATAGTTGCATATTACATTCTAGTTACTAGTGATAATGGAAACATCAGGATGAGGTTTTGGAAAAAAATGAAACATTCTGAATGAATACAATCTGGAGGAAAAGGTTATTCTGTTAGGTGACGTGGATATGACTGGTGGGAACCAACTGAGAGACTATGAAAAAATGATTAGGTCATTCAGAGATCCAAGAATAAATGAGAATGGTGGGGTTTTTTGGGGGAGTATCTGTCATTTAAGCATATGTATATTCCTAAAAGAGGAACGCGGTGGCGCTGCGGGTTAAACCGCTGAGCTGCCGATCGGAAGGTCGGCAGTTCGAAACCGCGCGGCGGGGTGAGCTCCCGTTGCTAGTCCCAGCTCCTGCTCACCTAGCAGTTCGAAAACATGCAAATGTGAGTAGATCAATAGGTACCACTTCGGCGGGAAGGTAACGGCGTTCCGTGTCGTCATGCTGGCCACATGACCACGGACGGGTCCTTACGGACAACGCCGGCTCCAAGGCTTAGAAACAGAGATGAGCACCGCCCCCTAGAGTCGGACACGACTGGACTTTACGTCAAGGGAAACCTTTACCTTTACCTTTACTATATTCCTAAAAACTTGACTGACTTGAGTCTGATGAAAGAATGAGAGAATTGTGAAGGATACATGGTAAGAGGAACGCGGGATGGGCCATTATTTGGCAGTATCATGAGAGAATCTTGGGGGGAAACTGGACATAGAATAATAATAGAGGCAAAAGGAAGTAAAGTAGAACAACTGCAAGAAGCATGAGTCCTGTATAAAATATTCAAAAATATATTAACATCCCAACAGAATGAATACAAAGTGGACAAAAGGAGATAGGTTGTGGAAACTGTTTAGTACTGGTTGATAAGAATTATGCAAAGTATGCAGAAGTATGTGGCCTTATTTTAATTAGAAGCATGAAAAAGAATGCTTGATAGAATGATGATGTGGATGAGGCTGTGGATGACAGAAAAACTGCATATAAGAACGATTGTTGCAAAAATGAGGAGAGAAAGGTACAGTATAATGTTTATAGAGAGAAAAAGATGTAGTGAATGAGAGCAAGGAACTTATAACATTAAAGAGGAAGAGAAAATGCAGAGTAATTTTTATAGAAATAAAAATTTTGAAAGTTTTGAAAATGGGTGAAGAGTTTCTAATAGGGAGACTTCAACAAAGTCAATGGGATTAAGAATAAAAATGATTTGGGATAAAACTGAACAAAGGAAACGCTAGGATTATTTTAGAGATTTTTATGGGAATGATTAAAATGAATGCTATAAGTGTCCAATAAAAACTATGAAAAGGAAATCATATGCTGTGAGAAAGCTGAAAAATAATAAGGCTACATGTGTAGACAGTAGATTGGAGGCAGGTGAAGATTATGGATGTGATTTGCTCATCAAGTGGTTGCTCAACTTGTTTAGTGCATTTAGTACATTTGTGAAGACTCCAAGTGCCTGATGATTGGAAGAATGCCATTGTTGTTCTCTTATACAAAGAAAAAGGTAACAAGAATGTGCCTGGCAAGGTGTTTGGAAGAATTCCTGTTGAAAGAGTTTAGGAGATGGCATTGAGCAAAATTTGAGTAGTAGTAGAAGCAGTCTGTAGAAAACGTAGTCTGCACATCAGCATTCAACCAGATTTTTATTCTTCAGCAGATAAACCATTTAAAATGTTTCCTGAAAGTTTAGAAAAAGAGCCTACTAATGGATAGGCTTGAATTATGTGAAAATGAAGTTGAAAGTTGATTGCTGAATGTCATAACAATAGTATATAATGAAAGTAAAGCATGCATAAAAATAAATGTAATCCTTAATTATTGATTCAACATCAAGCAGAGAGTAACATAAGGATATGGGATGCCCTCTCGGCTGTTTAATGTGTTTATGGATAAATGTATATAAATGTATTAATATATATATAAAAATAAGGAATGCTTGTGCTGATATTAGAGGTGTGTCAGTTGGTAGGTGAATGTCTATGAACTTCTGTATGCAAACAATGCCATGGTGTTGGTTGAAAATCCAAATAATTTGCAATGAATGTTAGATTGTATAATGCAATGAGTATGGCTCTAAAAATGAATGCACTAAAAACCAAGACAGTTTTTAACACAGAAAATGAAGTGGATAATTGCAAATTATACATAAATGGTATAAAATTAGTCCAAGTAGATAAATTTGAATCCTTTCATAGTATTCAAGAGAAAACTGATGAAGAAATGCGAATACTTGTAGAATCATAGTATGTAATATGTGATCTGTTGTAAGAATGTTTCATGAAAGAAGCAAAAATGGCTATGTATAAGAATGCTATTCTGCTCACTCTCTTATAAGAGTTGGGTATATTGGGAGGAACCTAAGAGTTGAACACAGTGGGAATTGGTTGATTTAAAAGTGTTTGTGATAAAAGGAGAGACAAAGAATAAATGGGTAGTGAAGGAATGATGAAAAGTGAGTGACCAATATAAAAAATGTAAACTTTGATCATCTAGACAGAATGGGTAGGATTAAATTGAGAACAAAGTATGTGAAGAATATATGGATTGAAATGAAGGGGAAAAACAAAAGTGTTGTGCTTGGATAGAGTTGATGAGTTTCTTGAAAAGAGAGGTGAGAAGTTTGAAAAACAAGGACAGAAAGGTATGCAGAGATACAGTGAACGGTATGGGTGTAAATGAGATTTAGTTTTATTTCTCTTTCCTTTCTCTCATCTCCTGACTTTAATTTACTTTGCTTATTACTTCTTACTCTTTTTGTGCTTTCTGTAATACTGCTTACTCTGAAATGGAACAGTGATGGATATTATAGGTAACATATATGTATATGTTTACGTTACATATTCATGTAAGTTTGCATATTGTAAACAGGAAGCAAAGGATGTTTAAAAATGCAAAATTAGTCATTCCATGTTCTGTCAAGTTTTAATTGTCTAGAAGCTTGAGGCTATTAATAACTCCCAGCTATTTAACAATAATTACAGATATTCAGCACATACATTGTTCCTTTAATTTAGTCTTATCTACTGTATTTCCCTGGCAATATTTTCTACAGACCAAAGTAAATTAGCTTTTTAAAAAATTACATTTTGTAAATACCAGTTTGAGTAACTGAAGGAGTCTGGGTCAGTTCAAAAGGCTATTGCCTAATAATACCATTTCCCTTTCTACAGTTTCTTTTTCCGAGCATATTAATATCTCCTCTCCAGGACAGGAAAAATGTCATCTTAACATCATACAAACTGTACCTGCCAACTGTTTAATTATTTGCAGATGTCTTCCCTATCACATATATGCTTTTTTGTTCCATTCTTTCACTAGTTTAAAATGTAAGCCAAGATCCAACTAGTTTTTTAAGATTTTAATTAGAGTGTTGGCCTCTAATTTAATGGAAAAACTGGATGGGGGTTCTCTGCAATCCAGTACCTATTTAATATATAAGTAAGTTCCATTGAATGCAGTGAGTTTTGCCCCTGAGTAAATATATTCAAGGCAGTGCTATCCAGACTAAGCCCTTGTAACTATTCTCAATATTTTTTCATGTAAAATCTTTTAGCGAAATAGATATGGAAAACTGTTATGTAAATGACTGAAAAATGCAATTTATTTCCACCACTACACAAAAACTAGTACTTGTACCACTGTACCATACTGTATTCTGTAAAATCAAATTTTAGTCAATATTTAGATTTTCACTAATTTTCTAATTTTATCACTAATTCTTAAAATGAGCCATGGTGCTTTAAAATCCCTAACACAGAATGTAGTACATTCTAGAAAATGTAGGAAGTAAAATAGTAAAACCTCAGACCCCGGCTCATATTTTCACCATAAATATAATTATGGTCTTTAAGAGAGAAGATAAAAACATCCTCAAGTTGAACTTTATTCCTGATGGACACAACCATACAGCTTTCTTGGCAATAGTATGGAGGTGTCTTCTCCAGAGAAGGTTTCTGATTTTCTAGACTAACCTGTAGTCATGGTATTTCTTGATGGTGTCCAATCCAACTTCTAACTAGGACCAGACCAGCAGACAAATTTGGCCAAGTGCTGCCACAAAATTTCCAAAATTCTGTGTCTTTAAAAAGTTTCTACAGTAGTTGTGGATGGAATGTACAATTGTGGAATAGCCACCAAGAATACATTATAAATTCTCCTTGTATTAACATGCTTGCAGTGATCAAAATAATTTGTCATTATGTTATGCAAATTATAATAGGTTTTCAACTATCCGGTCTAATTATAGCCCTGCTGCTTTCCCAAAGTTCTCTGTTTTTAAAGGGCAATATGAGAGGTCTCATGAATCCCTTTCTGAAGCCCATTACAATACTTAAAGAATAAGCCCTATGGGGCCTGTGTCTCTTGGCTGATGGGGACAATGGCAGCTTGCTAACAGACCAGAATAATAAAATAATAAATAATAAAATACAAATAGAAGAGTGACTGCGCAGCTTGCCAATCTTGGCCAGGCACTATGGATCCTCTCTTGGATTGAGAAGAAATGGCTCTGAACCAAGACAGGCCAAACTGAGGGTGTCTGTATTCCTGGCATTGCACTTAGTCACCCTTACCACAGACACTGGCATCAGTGCTGTTCCTACTTGTGTAGCTGTCAGCTGCTGGTATACTGGCAAAGGGAGCAGGCAAGTTGGGAAAATGATTTGAGTTTGAGATCCATGCTTTAAAAAGTTTTAAATAATTCAAATAATTGAAGTCTAAGATGGCCTATAGTGTTGGTTATCATTCATAGCCAAGCAATGATTTTTCCTTTTAAGCATTCCCAAACATCATTCTTCAGTGATCTCATAAGAATCACCAAACATTATAAACTGGCATGATACGTTACACATACTAACATCAGGGACACCCTTAAACACTAAGTTGCTGAACAGTCAATTGTCATATGTTGAAAACACTGTTAGCAATTAGCTAACAATTTTACACACAGGCATGAAGAAATCAAATGTACAATAGTTACGTGAAGTGACCACAGTATATCAAATAGACTTTTATTGTGGCATTATTGTTCACCTACCTCTGAACAAGTTTTTTGTTGAAACTAGGCATATTGGGTATAAAAGTTTATTAACCAAAAATTGAATTTCTAGATTTGAACAATTTTCAAGAGTTATTTCTGGCATTATAATCTATTATAAAGGTTAAGTAACTCATGGCTTTCTTCCCACTTGTTTTTCCCATTTCCCTATCAACTTTAGCGAGATACATAACAATTTGGAATATAAATTGTCCTAGCTCCCCCAAGTGGCAATACTAATTTTTCAAAAATATTTGGAATAACGATGCTTGAAACAAATGCTATTAATGCAACATTACATTTCAACTGTCCCTAGAATCAGTGTGGCTGGAGATGGAAATTATTACAAAATAAATTTTCATCAAAGCACTACTTGTTTCTATTATGAACCACAGAAATCAGAATTTCTGCATTCATCTACTGTACATATTTCAAGGATCAGGTGTGAGAAGCCTGTGGAACTGAAATACAGTACTTCAATATCCTCATCTGCTGATGAAGCCAGTTAATGTAATATACAACACTGCCACATTTTTCTTGTATTGTATTTGTAAGATCATTTATTTACTGAATAAAAGTCCAGAATATTCTAACAAGACTAGCTGTGACAGGGAGAAAACTGTGTACCAAAGGAAGTAAAAATATTACAATTTACTGCTAAGCAAAGTTATAGATACTTATAATTGGAGAACAAAGCAAATGGCAATTGAGTTTTGTTAGATGACAAGAAATAGGATTTACCCAAGAAACCTGAAAGTATTTGCCACTGAGGAGTATGTCTCACTGGGATGAAAGGAAATAAAACAGAATAAATAGTTTTTCAGCCCCCCTCCCCTTTCTGTTCCAATCAGTTTCTCAAGGCATTCAAGAAACTGCACTGGAAGAAAACAGACAATCCATTTTCAATTTATATGTCCACAATTTGTGTGGAGAGTGGGTTCTCTATTCTTTTTACTCTATACTGAAAAACATACACAGACCTCATGGATCCTGTCTATATGATGTGTCTGTTAGATATAACTCACTGTTCGCTTTCATTCATAATTCACATTTACAAAATTATAAACAAAATACTGCCAGATACAGAAAATATATTATCTTGGATAGTAATTTCTAAATCACTATGTGTTGGTGAATAGATCAAGCAATTAATAAGCACATTTCTTTAAGAAATTTAAAAGAGAAATAATATTTGAAGGGTTGAAATCTTTTATTTCTACTACAATTCTGAGATCATTGTATCAATGTAAACCGATCAACAATGTCACAAATTCTGACTATCTCAGATGGGAATGAATGAGAAAATGTACAGTTTTGTACTTGGGAATACTACAGATATAAGATCTTATCCTTAGAACCAGATAATATTCCTTCTATTTTTAGTCTGCCATACTGAGCAATATTTGCTAGCATTAAGTAATTTACCTAAATCAGATATAGTACTATTGCTAATTTTATTTTTTTTAATTTGCTATCTTTATATATCACTTTCTCTTTGAACTATAGGTCTATAGATTAAACCACAGTTTAGTAAAACTATTTTTATTCAATTGTCTGAGCAACACAATTATCAACATGCTGAATTAAACTACACATGATAAAAAATCCTGTAACATTCTCTAGTATAGAAATATAAAAGGATTTCTATCAAAACTAATTACAAATGCACAAATCAGCCTCTAAACGTTTGCTTCCCTTATTAACTTAGATGACATTTTATTTTATTACACAGAATACGACTGATACTCATTGCAGTACGATTTATGACAGTTCTTCTGTTAACCTCATTTTCAGAGATTTATTAGTGAGCCACCAAAGCTGAAACCTTGAAGAGTTCTTGTTTAGGTGCTCAATTGTATGACTTCTTTTATGTCATTAGCCAAAGAGACTTTGAAAACAATCCATTTATAAAATCAGTTTGCCTACTGTTAACAAACTCTAAAAGTCAGATTTTCTACATTTTACAGACCCAAAAATTAATTTAAAAATCATTTAGTAAATCAAAGGCAGGGGGTTATCTCCCTTTGGCATTCAATAATTCAGTAATTATATATCAAAACCAAATATAGACATTTTATAAAACACTGTGATTATTTAAAAGCAGTACTAAAATACCTAAATTTTCACAGCTACTGCCTTCAAAAGTCATCATATCAAGTGAGATGCAGGCCTTCGTGAAACTGGTTAAATATTTTTATCAGTTCTAATCAGTCTGAGGTTATAAAGGAACAGCAATCCTAAACAAGCGTAAGACCCTTACTGCAGCTCTTTCGGTGTTGTTATTGCCCATGAAAATATTATGATACTGCACAGACAGATTTAGAGATATCTTATATTATTCATATTTAATTGTACAGTGATATCAGAAATATTTATTCTTAATTTTTAGGAAGTATGAAGAGATCATATCCCCACTGCATTCTAATCTTTGTGCAATATTAGTTGCCTTATAGTTAGTCCATAAATGGAACTGGAGGTGACATGGAACTTAAAATAAATAAAATAAACATCGTATCCAAAGTTAAGAAGTTTAAAAATACTAATTGAAGACCCATGCACTTGGATGAGAAAGGCAAGGGAAACCCAAAGACCACTAAGAGATCTATTTTCTAGCTTACAGAATAAAATGCATACCATTTTTTAAATTAGAATATTCATGGTGGAGGAGTAGATTTAGATATCAACATTCATGAGTAGTAACAGAATTCTATTCCAGGTACAATTCTGCTCTGGAATCTGATAGTTCCATTATATGATCCTGGGGGCTCCCCATTTGCAATAGGAAATAAGACACCTCTGAAACAACATATAAAGTTCATTTTTGTAGAAAATCCTGTTTTATAAAAATCTATTCTTGACTTGTATTGAATGTGTATTCATGATACTGCGCAGCACCATCTGAACAGTAATTCTAACGGCGAAGTTTTTTAGATGTCACATTCACAAACAGAAGTACCAGATTACAGTTAAACTTGAAGATCCCATGAAATAAAACAGTTAAGAATAAATTTCACCTTCACTTATAATACCAGAAGACAATTCACACTAGAACAAATGTCTATCTGGACTATAGGGTAATAAGAGTTATAAGAGTAATTTTCCTTGTACAAAAAACACTGCTTGAGTCATTGATTTTAAAAAAATGAAGAAGTTACATTCATCAAACCTAATGAACTATTTCACACATCATCTTATGCCATAATTCAGAGTGGTTAATTATCATTTAGCATGTCATGCTAACCTATTATAGTTTATTAAATAAACAATGGTTAAACAAAACATGGCTTATGATGATGTCCAAATCAGGTCAGTGCTTTTCCAATGACATTAGCAATCCAGATTAAGGCCCAGATGTTTTCTTAAATCTTTCCAAAGGACATCTGGGAAGTTTACAAGTACCCAACACCCTTCTCAAGATTTTTTTTCTTTAATTTGGTTATATGGGGAGTAATTTTCAAATTTTCTCATCCTAGTCTTTGTCATATGAACACCAGTAAATACAGATAATACCAATACTACTAATAATAATAATTTTTAAACTTGTATGACAGAGTTATAAATTTATTCACATCTAGTACCTGTAGCTTGGGTCTGAAAGATAAAAACAGAGCCAAATCATGTTTCAGCTTCAAGGGTTTTGTTGCTGTTGTTAAAACATAAAGTACCAAATCCAAAATAATAAGCCCTATTTCTTTACAATAGAATCTTATGGCACTTTGAAGAGTCCAAATATATTCAAGTAAAAGCACTTATGAAGTGAGATTTTATTTCATGAAATTATTGAAACAAGCTTTGGTCCTTGTTATTCTTCAAGATGATATGACTGGTACTAAAGGTATTGTTCCTTGGCCCATATTAATTGAAGTATTTGTAACCCAAATATAGTTTAATGGACAATTACATCCATATAATTTCAGCTGAATACATCTGTGCATAGCTGAACTCTTAAGAGAAAGATATTCCAGAATACAAACAATTCAATGTACAGGAATTGGGGAGAGAAGCAGACAAAATGGATACTGGGAGGGATTCTGGAAGCTGCCCATAACTGAATGAAATGCTACATGGCTACTTGGGAAGAAGACTTCTAAAGATGTGTGCAGTTGGCAGTGAGACAGCACCCAAATAAACAAAGTATTAACTCCCACCACCCAAACTATCAGCAACTATCCAAACAGGGGTTGAGGAGACTGTAAACAAGGTATAGTACAGTACATGTGCCTCATGAAGCTAAAAGAGGACTAATTCAAAAGAGGGGATCAAAGGCACTATATTTTCAATTACAAATAAGTGCAATTAATGTTGCAGGGTATCAGCCTAAAGCTATGGCCTTTTTACCTAAACTTTAAACAATGTTCTGGTATTCACTTCTGAACTTTTACTACATGAGAAGAACTGCATTGAGTTATACAGTTTCTCTTTTATTCCATCTGAGAAGATAGATGGGATTCTTCTCAATGTTTTGCATTACTGTAGTACAAAAATAATGGCTATTATAATATCTAGAGTGAGACAAGAGTGATGATTGTAGCCTTACATAAATCTTAAATCTCTTTAGTACAATCAATATGAGTTCTTGTGTCTACACAAAGATCCTGATGCTTCAATCATTAAATGATATATGATTGAAATGAGTAAATTCACTTGTAGCTTGCTAAACAGAATGAAAATAAGTAAATTATATGATTTTACTTGTATGTAATGCCAGAAGCAGAAAGCAGGCCCAATGAAATGTCCACAAATCAAGTTTTAAAATAAACTGCAAGGAAATATTTTTCAAATTTTAAACGCTTTGTTGACTAATTTGTGAAACTCCCTACTGCTCTAAACTGCAGTCATTATTAATACAGTAGTATTCAAAAGAGGAACACAAAGTTTAGTGGAAGATAACTGAAAGCGCTTATTCTTACAACCTAAGCTTCCCTTATACTTTTGGGGGGTTTTACAGCTGCCTTTACTATGTAGGCAACCTTGAAAAGTGGCACTAATCAACCCTGAAACTATGAGGAAGGAGTGCTTAAAGGAGTCTTAGCCCGCCCAAATAGGTTTTTCACTCAAAACTTCTCATCACCAATTTCTACCTTTCAGCTGGTTCTAGTTTTGAGTATTTAATCTCACAAAAAAAGAGTGCTCTTCAAATGCAACTATAATCCCTGTGAAGTCTGCAGAAAAAATTCTGGTATCTTAAATAATTCTGAAATATATCTTTATCAAAGAGTCCATCTGCTACAGAGATTAAGAGGCTGGACTAGAAATTGGGACAGTGTGGATTCTGGTCTTCCCCTAGGCATAAAAGATGGTTGGGTGACTTTGGATCAGTCATTTTTTCTCACCCTAACTCACCTCACAGGGTTGTCTGTTGTGTTGGGGAAAATAGGTGGGGAAGGAACATTATGCACACTGACTAGAATTGTACAACATAAGGTAAGGGCAAGCCATAAATCTAATAAATTATTCTACTGTTACTACTACTTTCTGAAAGATTAACATTTTATTACAATAAGGGAAATTATAAAGAATTTACTTCAATTTTTCTTTCTAGCATATATAATGTCTTTCATAAATACTAATAATTCAAGTGATGATTTACAGTATACTTACCAAAATAAAATAAAAGTATCTGTTGCTAATGCTTACTATAGGCATTGTGTTATTTTAAACCAATATAATTGGTTGTAATATAATTGTTCATGGCCCAGAGTTGCTGTGGTGAGAGGGGCAGCCATATGAATCAAAACAAACAAACGAAGCATACATTTGTTTTCATGTTTCAGGCACAAATTTGACAGTAATTTCTCATGCATAGCCCTATTTAAAATAAATAGGAACTACTCCTCTTGACAGTTGTGTTCCTATTTTATCCCATCTTATTTTTTAGGGTTTCTTCTTGCTAGTAAGTTCAATGGATCTTGCACAGAAAACTTTTTGGTCATGGGATTCATGATTCCTTTCTTTTGCATATTAGGATATTTGTAGGTAGGTTCAGACAAATATTTTTTGGAAAGCATGTAAGGTTGGGACAATACAGATTCTCTCTCTCTCTCTCTCAACAAAGATTTCCATTGATTTCTGTCAAGTGAGACCAAAATTTATAGGAAACGCCTTGTCCATTTAAATATCACAGGTTTACTAACTAATTTTATTCTTAACTGTTCAGAATGAAGATGATAAATCTGCACAAACTTTTGATCACACTTCATTCTCAGCCTTCAGAACATAATAGGAAAGTATTTATTTTAAAATACAATTACTAAGGACTGTTAAGCAAACACACAAACCAACCCCAAAAGGTACAAAGGCAGGAGTTCTGTAATAGCTGGAATCTGTGAGGTAAACTGAACCAAAACTTCTGAGAACTCTGGGACACATCTCCTTAGCAGAGAGTGGTTCTGAAGAAAAATAACACACTGTCTCTAGGATGCCTTTCCTTTAATCTTTATGTTTAAACTTGGGCTGGCAGTCTAGTTCCAAATCAGCCATCTCCCAAGGCTGTGATAGTTGGAAATAAGGTGAGTGTTTAAATCTCTCTCCTCCACCCCAGCCCCCGTTTCCAAATTATCCTTGCATAATTAGAGAAAGGGGAGAGAGTGGCAGCGACAGCACTTTTTCTTTATGGTTGTGTGCTAGTAACATTACTGCCACAAGTGTTGTTTATCAAACGGTACACGCACGAAATCTAGGCTGGGAACGCAAGGTGTGTCAACATCCCGAGAAGCCGTGATTGCTCTGGGGTGGTGCTGGGAGCAACCCGGGTCTTCATTCGCGCCTTCTCCCTTCTCTCTCCCCCCCCCCCACGCCCCTCCTACAGACCAGACGCAGCATTTGCAGTAATTCCTAGGCCGGCTTCCATGTCAAACTGATGGTGAGGGGCGTGTCATTTCTCGTTTTCTTTTCGTGTTCAACTACAAATGTTCTTTAAAAACCGTACCTCTTCCATTCAGTATCTTCCAAAGAAAAAGAAAGCTTGGCCCGGAAACTGGACCTGGAAAGCAGCGGCGGGGGGAATGAGGATGAGAGGAAGTCGCCCAACGGCAGCAAACAGACTGGGCTGCTGAGGTTTCCCTCCAGGAAACAGGATGAAAGGGGCCTCTCCGATGGGGCTGAGGGAGGAGATAAAGGGGGCCGGAGGGTGGCTGCAAAGCCCCCCTACGCAGAGTAAGATGAGGCTGGAGTCTCCCCGGCCAAGAAACCTCTCCGCCTTCTGAGGAGACGAGGCACTGGCACGGCGCCTTTTTCTCTTCACAAAGCCAAGACGCCCCCAACCCGAGAGCCAATGCCGGGTACCTGCCCTTGCCGCCGTCCGCTCCGGCTCCAACTCCGCCGCCGCGTTACCCAAACGGGAATGACACGAGCTACCGGCGCTGGCCGCGAGTCCCCTTCGTGAAAACCCTCCTTCTCATGCCTGCTGGCTCTGGCGCCTGCCAGTCAGTAGCCACGGCACCTATAGCGCTTTCTCATTGGCCAATTCTCCCCTCCCGTATGTAAATAGCGCCTCCTTCCTCTCGACACTTAACCGCTCGAGGGGAGTCCGAAGTCTCGAGTTCGCAGCCCCCCGCCCTCCTTTCCCTCTGCGAAAATAATAACAACAATAACAATAAAGGCTGATAAATCGAGTGACACAGAGTAAAATCCCGGGCATTAAGTGTCCACCCGATGAATCCCACTATTTAGCTCAACTGGCAATAGCGTATCACAGCGCCTCCCCCCACCGCAATCTTCAGGGATGCCCTGGACGGACAGCATCTTTAATTGAGTGCTTTACAAATCCCACAGGGCGGTTCTGTTCTGATTCTTGTTATTGTTGGTATTTTTCGCCGATATGTTCTGTTGTTGCTCCTCTCGAAGCCCCTTAGCCCCGGGAGGGGTGGGTAGAGCCTATCAATTAAGCAATCTAGCGTAAATGGTGTTTACGCAAACGCAAAATTCTGGTGTTTATTTAAAAGGCAGGTAGAGGGCAGGCTATGGGGACAAATTCCCGCCAAAGATCACAGACGATTGTTTTGGTAGGGGTGTAATTTGATCTGTATGTACTGTAACTATCCCAACTCGACTCAGGTATAACTTTATCGGCACCCTCTCACGAGGAAAGGAGAAGTATTTTCCAACGCTCCCTGTGGAAGGTAAGAGGAGCTTGCAAAAACCATCTTCCAAAAACGTGGCCCAGAATAGTTCGTTTTTACAAGATAGGTTTCTGTTGTACCGATTCCTACGATAGACGATCCACTTCGTAAGAATTCTTTTCTTAGCAAAAAATCATGGATAAGAAGAGATCATTCTTAAGAGGCACCCGCGGAGAAACACAGCACGAGTAAAATCTAGCCCCAGGCAAATTGCTGCAAGCTCTCTCTACTTGGAATATTTAATAAATCCTGCTTGAACCTTACGGTTCAAAATAGTGAAGATAGGCTTTCCTCTCTAGCTGTATACCTGACTCACGCACCCGTAGATGGAGCCATCACGTTTGGGTTTTTCCTTACTACAAGTCGACAACTGATCGGTCATGTTTTTGTTTTTCTGAAAACGTCCATAACGTTATGAAATCTCGACCATTTCTGCTGGCCAAGATTCTTTCGCGGGAGACCATTTCATTCAAT
The DNA here is from genome assembly GCF_035149785.1 of Candoia aspera. NCBI lineage: Eukaryota > Metazoa > Chordata > Lepidosauria > Squamata > Candoiidae > Candoia > Candoia aspera. The sequence continues at coordinate 52,451,268 of NC_086155.1, read as the reverse complement.
CCAGCCTCCCTTTCTCCCCCCCGCGCCCCCCCCATAACGTTTGTGACCAGCAGCTAGAAAAACGAGAGGAGAGGTCAACAACAGTGGCTGGTTTCTCTCCTGGAAAAGAGGCGCGGATGGGACTAAGCTGATCAGTGATCTAGGATGCAGGAGAAGGTAATTCGGCAGTGGCTCTGGAAAGTTGGGCTGAAGTGTGTAGGAATAGCTGAGGACTATTATGGAAGCTGCTTTTGAAAACCTTGCCCCTCTTTTAACCTAAGCATGTATCCACCCCTGTAGAGAATTAAAGGTGAAAAATCACCCACTTCCCAAGTAAATGAAGGGTTAGGGTTAGGCATATTTTCACCATCCCCTGATCACTCAGCACCTCCCCCCAAAAGACCCTGCCCTCAACACACCCGTGTCTCTGTGTTGTGTTGATGGTTGCAATTGCATATCTGGTAGATCATTTAGCAGGCAATAACAAGGGAGGAGGAGAGAGTTAAATGCTATGGAATCTTTATTTTCCTTAGTTTTGTGAGCTGAAGTTTAGGACTGGCAGCATACTCTGAACAACATAATTCTTCCTTAGTTTGTCTTCTTCATGTGTGCAGGTCTGTAAGGGAAAAAAACTTGGAAAGAAATATATGTTCAAGATAATTTAATATACTGAATTGCTAGAGAAATAACTCTACAAATGGTTAAAAAAGAATGACAGGACAATTGTAGTTGTAGAAATGGCAAATCTCTACTTTCATTCTGAAATATAAAAGGGCCATTGCCCAATTTAAGAAAGCTTAGTGGGGGTTGTTTGGGGCTTTGTCTACTGATAATGCAAAAAAAAAAATGCCTAGGAATAAATGATTTCTTTTTTAATTAGATGATGCATGCAAAGATTGTCTTCAGCTTTCCCCAGTCTGATGCCTCATCCTTTTGGATTCCAGCTAATGCTGATGGGAGTCTGTGCCTCTGGAGATGTATAAAGGCACACTCTTACAAAAGAGGATGAGAGAAAAGTAAGAATATTTGTAATACAGTCAGAAAAAGAGGAAGGGATTACTCAGAAGCCTGCCACACTCTCCAATGGCCTGATCATGTCATCTGCCATCTGCATTTTTGTTACAACGTTAATAATAGATCTTATAAAACAAAGGAGAATATTAATGATTAACATACATTGTCCAATGTATCAGAAGAACCTTTTTAATTTACTCAAGGATTTGTAATATGTGAGTCTAACTGCTTATAAGCCAACCACTGTGGCCTCTTTTCAAGTCCTGGCTATTCTATTGACTATTGAGTTGATCCCAGATACGTCATATTACGAGAAGACTGATTCATATCAGTGGGTTAAGTTAGTCATAACTTAAGTCCCATTAATTTAAATGGGTATGTGGTAAATATGCCTAAACACTAATCCACTGTATTTTTCCCATCCCTTAACAACCAGAGATAATGAAACCAGCTTTCATTTTGTATAACTACAGTATTAATGTTCAGAAACACGAGAATGTCATTAGCAATGCACACATAATGTGCATTAGCACATTATCTACATTAGCAATGCACTGTAGGCAATGTCTACAGTGTAAAACGTCCAGACGTGCCAGTGTTGCGAGAACAGTTTACAAGGCCCATTTACTATTGCTAGTTGAAAAGCTTGAGTTGGATATGTGGTGTAACAATTGGGTGATAGTTTTGTTACCACTCAGCTTGCTACTTAATATAAGTTTCGGTATATTGAAGCCAAAAATCAGCTTGCTGAATTCTGCACAGGTCTAGTCAAACTACATTTATAACATATCAGTTTGCTTTAACCAGTATCTATCAGATTTATGCATCTATTGTTCTCTTGCTACCAGATACAGAAGGAGCCAGGAGGAGGAGCAAAAATCAGGCTTTCCCGAAAGACTATGAATGGTCTGGGATGTCAAGATTGGCTACTACACATAGATAGAATTGAATTCCACACCGTTCAACCAGGATCCCAAGAATCACAGCATTCACTTTCAAGAAGCACTCTTAAAGCTTCTAAAACTAGAAGCCCCTCAGATGCATTGGGACTATAACTCCCAGGATCCTGAGCCTCTAGGAATTCTGAGAGTTGCAGAATCCACTCATGTGGAGTATGCCAGATTTGTAAGGCAATAATACATGTGCATGCTAAAAGGAGGCAGGCAATGTCCATTTAAAGTGGGAAGATACTCTCTGGGTTATCTAAAGGATAGGAGAAGACTCTGGTTCTTTGCCGAACAGTGTCTAACAGAAAGGGACTAAAACAAAATCTGCATAATGTATGAACATTGCAAAATTCTTCCTTTTGTGGTACAGAATGTGGCTTACTCTGAAAAGATTGGGGTAAAGAAGAGCCTTTTCATAGTAGCATATTAGGAAAGGTGAAGCATTGGGTAACTCCTTCAAGCCTAATTGGTCCACTTTTGCTTTCCTGGGATATTTACCCCAGTCTTGTCTACCCTAGTTCCATTACTAACACATCAACATACAAAGAAATGTGCCATCAATGTAGCTTGGAGTTCTAGTCAACAGTTTTATCATAAGACTCATATCTTTCTGCTTTCAAGGACTGTATCAAGGTACTGGGTCATTTCTCAGTTCCTAACCTTGGATTTGATGTTCTAAGTGCCTCAGTAGTAATTTCTTCTACTTCGTGGTATACTGGAGAAGAAAACACAGTCATGCTATATAACGTTGACCTTAGGTCAGAATAGTAAGTAACATAAAAGAGAATTGCATACATTTTAGTTTCTAATCTAAAAATGCTACCACTGATAGCAGCATTGCAAGGCCCCAACATTCATTTCATCAGAAGCAACTTAACATCTTTTCTGGAAATATTCCTGTTGCTTTCTCTTCTCATTTCTCTAGCACTGTCTTTGCCCCCTCTCTTCAGATCTCCTGATGCATTTTACCTACAACTCTTGGCTCTCTTTTTCTATCCCTTCTCTGATATCTTCTTAGATGCCCCCAACCCTACACATATATACACTGTCTTCCCTCAAGCAACCCTCTGGCTCTGTTTTTGGCTTTCCTGCTCTACATTTCGAACTTTATTCAAGCCTGTACCCAAACATAATATGTTTGGGATAATACAAATCTGCAGTATAAGTCCCCATCTATACACATACCACGATTCCATCCCATATATACAAAGCCATGATTTTTATTTATAGCCAGATATTGTACAGAATTAGGTATTTACTCAGATTCATTTTGGTACTTTAAATCATTGCTCATGCTCCCATGACCCCTTTGACCAGTATCTCTGATTAATAGGGTATTCTGTATTTTCCTTCTAGCTGTCTTTATTGGCAATACTCCAAGAATCTAGGTCTAGTACTTCTTGAGAGTTCAACAGACACAAAAACAGAAATCTGTTAACCTGTATGTTTTTACTGCAGAAGCATACCTTATCTAGGAAAAAGCCTTCCCATAAAGGCCCTGAGTATGGAGATTCAAAAAATTTGTCTGTTTTCTCCATGCTGATGTCTCACAATGCCAAAACACAATTAAGTTTATTCTGTTCCATTTGAACCTACGTGTTCTGGTTTTCTTAAAACAATTTTTTGCACAAAATACTTAATTTTAAAAACTTACTTACTTACAAATTCATGAGATGGTAACCTCTTAAATTTGAAACAGGTTTTTCTAGAAGTTTGAAGTTGCTAGAAGGTTCAACAGCTATTGAACACATTGAAATGGGGTTGGAAATACCTCTGGGAGGGATAATAGATGATATATTGTTCCTCACATGGATATTTTATACAAAAAATTAAAAAACACTGTTCCGGTTACAAAAAAAATTAAAATATTTAATAGGCAGCTCTGGGACCGCTTCACAGAACTTGGTAAGAATATGGATTCTAGGATGATACCTGTTTTCATTAGCTGGAAAGATGCAGATCAGGTGAGTTTGTTCCAGAATATGGAATCCTTCTCCCCAAAGTTCTCCAGCATCCCTGCTGTTCATGAAACATTTGTCTGTTTTAAAACTGCTTTTTGACTGGCTCTAGCAAATCTCATACAATTTCAGTAACTGTACATAGATACAAATTATCAGAAATATCTTCAGTTTAGTTTCATGGGTTTTTTTTTTTCTCACAATAGTTAAATCACAATCTGAGACAATAGCTGCCTATAATTTTGGGCCACATAAAGCATGGCTCTTCTCAATTTTCTTGGATCTATAACCACTGCAAATAAATAGCTTGTGTACTGAAAGTAAAGGGATGTCCAAACAGACATCATTCTGAAGTGAGGAGTCAAACCATGATCCATTTATTGTGTGGCTGCATAAATAAATCATATTTATTTATTTATAAATATATCTGATTTTTAAAAATGAGCTGTTATAGTTGCTCATATGGGCTGCTGTCAGTTAATTTTTTAATTTGTGATTAAATCCCATCATGGTACAGTTGAAAAAAAAAATAGTGAATAAGAGGCTCATGAGGGGAAATAAGAAGGTAAACTTTCTTTGCGCACATAAAAAAATCAGCTGTTTGGTTAAAGAAATTATAGAGCTCAAAACTTTGAGGAAATGGAATAAATCACTTGGTTAGTATAAGTTTGTGCTTTTGGCCTTCACGTCTGTGAAGGTATCTCTCAGAACTGTTAATTGGCAACATTGCTTCTGATGAGATATTGCTAGTTTGTCTGCTTCTTGCTTGACTGTTGATTTTTCTCTCTGCCACTTTTTCTCTAACACATCTCCCTTGACTCCTATCAGGTTCATTTTGCCACTTCTGCATGCTTATTGCAGAAGTCTCCTTTAAAACTATTAGAAGGAGGCAGCAGGCATAGGGAGGACTCAGTCTGTGATGAAAGTATTCCTTCACACACACATCACGACCCCCACCCCCACACACATAAACACATGCACTTATTATTAGGCATTCCAGTGGAACAATGATTTGTAGAACAATGATTTCTAAAACCTGAATGAATAACAAGCATTTACTATAACTACATAAATCTCCCATCTTCCACCCAACTCAATGCTCTGTACATGTTCAAAAGGAGCAACCTAGTTCCTATGGCAATCCGTAGAAACAGGAAACAATTACAGGAAACATAGAAAGGGTCAGTCAATTAGTGAGGGGCTACTGCAGGTCATATATCCGGTAAGGCAAGAATACCCCTGACTAGGGCCTCCTCACTCTTATTTCCTTCAATAGTAAATATACAAAACTGTCTAGCTTGTTTTCTGGGTGAATAATTACCGCTGACAGAGAGGCATTCGTTTGTATAGCGTCCTTTGTTTCAGAGAACTGGAATAGCAGTTTTGTGGCATATCTAATATAGACTTTCTGATAATTATACCTTTGCTTTCCTTGAACTTTCACTGTTGTTTGAAGTTATTATGTGTCTTAATTTTTAATTTAATAATGTAAGATGACTAGGAACAGAAAGTTCAAGTCACACCATATGAATTCATTACAACTAAGTATATATTAATGTTGGCAGATTTCTTTCTCTTCTCTCTTTTTTAATCACCCTATTCAAATGTTCTCATCTTCAGCACTTCAGTGTTATTTTGTATCCTTTTAGCACCTTCCATCCTTTCTCAGATGAGCTCTTGCCACTACTAGAAGGAGAACAAAGAGAGAGAGGAAAGAGCAGATAGGTTATAGAGGAGCTCAAGATCAACCCCAGAGCATGGAGGTCACAGTGGCTTAGCTTCTTTCAGAAACACACTGGGCTTTTCCACGCTGCAGTCTCTTTTCGCCTAGGCATAAAACACCTGTAAATGAAGCAGGCTTCAGAAATCCTTTCTGGATTTCTATCCCTTTTCTGTGGCCACACTGATGCCTTGATCTGTCTAGAATGTGTTTACCTGATTCGCCTGATCCACCTGCTTCTGTACTCCTCCTGGCACAGTAAAGGAAGGAGGGTCCATCACTCCCTGCATTGTTCCATCAGTGGACTAACACCAACACTCCCTCCCAGCTTTTTACCATTCCACCAGTGAATTTGTTTAAGGCATGGTAGTGGAAACCAGTGGCTGAGGGAGAGAGGCATTCCCACAAAAAGTGCAGCACACAAACCTGAATGTTCAGCTTAGGCCAGAGCATCATAGAGAATGCTGCTTTTGGCAGGGATCCAGAAAACACAAGTGGGGTTGTGTTAGCTGCTGGTGGGGGTGGGCTGAGGATGATGTCATGAGTTCCTGCCCTCCAGAAGTGGTGGGTAGGTCATACTTATACTAGGGTAAGCTGCAGTTTTGCCCATTTTCTGTTTTTTATTTTGTTATCACAGTTGTGAGATGGAGACCTCAAACCAGCTGCTGGTTGAGGACCAGAGAGAGGTTGGCAGGCAGGTGCAAGCTCATCTTGAGCCCCAACAATAAAATGATGTGACCAGTGAGGGATAGTATCCTTTAGAAATATGTTCAATCCATTTTAAGTAGTACCAGCCATATTTGGCTGGAGACCAGGAGCTTCTGGGATAAAAGCCTTTGTCTAGGCTCATTCAAATACTGATATCATGTTTGTAATGGCTTAACTTACACACAGCTCTGTATGTTAAAACCAGCCTTAGTTGTGACTATCTGGATAATTTGATCTCTGCCATTTACCCTTCCTAGTCCTCTGAACTTTGCTACAAATATTGTAACCTTTCGCCTTGAACCCTGGAACAAACTTTGATCACACTTCTCCTTCTTGATGCTGCTCTTTGCATGCTGCTCGTTTTCTTTAGGATTCCCATCAGGGACACTTATTCCTTTTTAAAGATTGCAATATCTAAAACAGATATACTGCTAGTATTGTCCTCCTTATGCAAATTTCTTTTTGAAAAATGTCTGCATCATCCCCCTCAAGTACATACACAAGTAATTATTTGAGTAGGTCATCCATATCTAGCAGAACTATAATAACAGAAGTAAGAGTGCAACTGTTTTCAGTATTCCCAACTGATGCTTCTTTCTTCATCCAGCATTGCAATGTTCAGCCCTTAGTAGTTTTCTTTTAATTCCAATCTTGTACATCTAGTCCTCTACATCTCCTGGAAAGCAGCAATTTTATATCTGTTGTTTATATGGTGCCTAATCTACCATTGACATTAAATAAGTGTTTCTTAGTAGGAGTACTACTATAAACAGGATGCAACGTGCAAGGCTCATGAAATGTGTTGTACGAAGACAACAAAGAACAATGTATTGGGAAATAAAATGTTAAGGGTTGCAATGGAAATGCACTTGTACTTAAGAGCATATAAGGTGATTAGGGCATGGGGTTAAGACTGAGACTTTCCTATATAATTTGTTTTAGCTAATAATGTGTGGGTTTGTGTGGAAATGCTAGATAATTTCATTATTCAGGCAGAGAATCAACAGACAGAACTCTTATACTAGTATGGAATGAGCATACCAAAATTATTGTTTTTCCCCTTAAAACAGTACCTGTGCCTGCTGTGAAATGTTTTCCCTTGTCATCCAGACTATGTGTTAAAGAAACTGTCTACCCATTGCATTCTCACATCATTCCAAACTCCTATTTGCTGATATCAATTTAAAAGTAAATAAGATGATTAAAATCTACATTAAAATGATTGACATAAGTTGAATGCCAGGAAATTTTCTGCTGAGGCAGCCACAATATCCTCAACTTACCCTACTGTGCCTGTGTATTGCACCAGCACATATATTATGTAAGATCACCCTGTTCTGACATCTTGTTAATGCTTATGCTAAAACAGCTGAGTGGTGATCAAAATACATGCCTCAGAATTGTTGTCTTCTACCTCCAGCTGAATAGGGAGCAGATGCAAAAGTGAAGCAATCATTGCTCAAACTCTAATTAAATGTACTGCGGGCAGGCTTTTGTAACCTCTTTCTCAGCCAACACAGTTTTTATCCTCTGGATAGTTTTTTCCCTTTGGAGCTTTTGGGTTGTCTCAATCAGAAAATAGTACTCTTCGCTAGTCAGCCTTGGTCAAACTACTGAGACCTTGTATTTCCTTTGAGTCTAGAGCCCACTCAGGAACTTTCCGATTGATAAAGGTTCACAAGAGCTCAGTTCATCCCATTCAGTCAATATTAGCAGCATAAGATCTTGGTCAGCATAATGTAAAGGGATTAATGTTGCTACAGAAGGAGGAATAGAATTGAGAAGAACGATGAACTATTTGTTCCAGTGCCTAAAGGCTGTTGAGGTCTGGGTAGAGAGGAACAGGCTTAAGCTCAACCCTGATGAGACTTGAGTGGCTGTAGGGTCATTGTTTCTCTGGTGCTCCAGACTTTTCATGTTGAATACTTAATGGGGTGACACTTCCCAGATAGAATTGATGTGCAGTTAATTCACAGATCCTGCTTGAAATGCAGGTGGCAACTGTTGCCAGGAACACCTTTGTAGAGATCTGTCTGTGTACCAGTTGTCCCCTTTCCTGAATCAGAAGTCCCTTCTCATGATCACTAATGCCTTAATCACCTCATAAGCCACCTTAGTCAGTAGATATTGCAATGCACTGCCCATGGGACTGCATCTGAACCCCCTTTAGAAGCTACAGCTGGTCCAGAATGTATCAGGGCAAGCAGTTGTGGGAATGCCTTGATACATTCATGCAACATCTCTCCTGTGCAGGTTGTATTGGTTACCAGTGACTTCCCAGTGTATTTCAAGGTGCTGATTGTCACCTACAAAGCCCTTCATGTCAAAGGTCTGGTTATTAGCTCTGGCCTTGAGAAGGAGGTGGGAGAGGTAGTACAGCTACTCAGCTCTGGGAAAGAAGAAAGCATAAAAGAACAGCCCCTCCTTGACCCTAGTGTCCTTAAAAAGGGAGCAGAAAAGGTTTTGGGTAGGCTTTCAAGATATTGTCAATATACCTTACAATAAAGTAACAGAGTCCCCCCGTGAGGGGGAGATGGGCGGTGAATGAATGAATGAATAAATTTCTGGAAACCCTGCTATTTCTGTTTCTTGACCTGGCCTAATTTGATCTGATGTCATGTGAGGGATCATCTTTCTTCCATTGTTTCTATCCATCCTATTAGATCAAAGAGAGTGAGCTCACTCCACATCCCATCTCTCAAGCATTGCTATCTGATGGGGCCTAGAAAGCAGAGCTTCTCTGTTGTGTCACCAGCTCTCTGGAATAGCATGCATCTAGATGTTCAATTTTGAAGACATTATACATTATATTTATCAACATGATCAACTAAACTGGTCAATCTATGCCCATTTTGAAGAGATGGGTTTTTCCCCAGATCCTAAGTTAGGTTGGGGGGTGGGAGGTGGGATGTCCACCTAGATTGTACTATATGGATTATTATATGGTACTTGTTCCCCTGTTATGATAATCTTTTATCTTTTTTCTGGTTTTAATGTACTGCTGTTTTATTTTTAATTTGTTACTTCATATGGGTGGTCTTAGGAATGTAAGAATCATAGAATGTAAAAGTTAGAACAGACCTTAGAGATTATGTAGTCTAACACATTGACAAATACAGGCAACTACTACTACAGCATCCCTGAAAGATGACCGGCCAGGATCTGTCTAAATACCTTCAGCAAAAGGGAGTCCACCACCACATAACAACATTCTGTTCCATTGTTGAACAGCTCTTACTATTACTGTACAAAATTCTTCCTGTGTCATGTTCACTGATTCAATGTAATTTATACATCGTAACGTTTCACATGCCATGGCGCTGACGCACGTTTCTGGTTGGGAGTGAGCTGCTGTGAAACCTTGTACCAAGCTCTGTATGTGAAATCAGTACAATGGAATGTGTTTGGGTTATGTTATCTGCTCAAGGCCTTTTCCCACAGACCATCAGAAACCATTAGGAGAACCTGGGATTGTGAACTTGAGAAGATTCTATGGGGGGAGGGATTTCATCTGCACCCAGGGTTTTTAGTTTGAATTTGGTGCGCTTTCATCATTCTCAGCTTTCTCTGTGATCCTGCATACTATTCTTTAATAAATCAGATACCTTTGAATTCCTGCTCATGAGTCTGATGGTGTTTTAGAATAGGCAACCATTACATAAAGCTGAGAATCCCAAAGTTGTACCGTTAGCTCCTACCAAGATCAGTCTCTTGTGAGGGAAAATAGTTAATGATGGCTGAGTCAAAATCCACGACCGGGGGACTCGAGGAGACAGCCAGCTTGATGCCCGAGTCGACAGTCAAGAACGGAGAACTGAATCTCACCCCAGAACCTTCGGATTTCTGGGAGGAATCACGTTCCAGTTCTGAGGTAGAGGAATCTGACGATGGGGAAGAGCCAAAGCAACCGGCACCCAGCGAATTGCTCGCAGAGTTGATCACCTTGGATGAAGTGGGGGAACCCCAACCAGGGATGTCAGGGACGTCCTGGAAGTATTGGTTCCCACTAACCCCAGACAAAGAATCTACTACGGTGTCAACTGAGAGGAAACCGGGCACACGAAGGAGAGGGGACTCTCGAACCCCTGAGAGACTAAGAGTGGTGGAAGCCAAAATAGAATCGATGGAGTACATGTTGTGAAACCTGTCTTTGCCACTGGAGGGGCAGGGGAGGTGCAGAGGAGATCCCAGCTTCCCGCAACCATCCCCCATCCTCCCAGACCGCCAGCAGAGCGGGGCAGACAGCTCCTGGATGAATCTCCACCCCGCAGGGCCCGGTCATCAGTATCCCCACCCCGAAAAGGGAAAGCTACTGTAACCTGGGGCCCAACCACTCAAGTGACTGCTGGTTCCACTCCAACCGGAGGCGGAGTGAGAGACTTTTCTGTCAAATTTGATGGGGATCCAACAAAGTTATCTTTCTTTTTAACTAATGCTAAAAGTTATATGAGGCAGTTTGGGGCATGCTTCCCTTCCAAAGAGGCTAAAATAACTGCCATTGCCACCAAGTTGAAGGGTTGAGTGGCTGACTGGTATGTTCAATTAAGTGATGCTGACTCCCCTGCACTTGATTATTTCGATGATTTCATGTGGGCATTAAAGCTGCATTTTGAAGATCCTCTGGCCAAGGCAAGAGCTAAGAAGGCGCTGAAGGATCTTACCCAGGGGCAAATGTCAGTAGCTGATTATGCCCTAGAGTTTAAAGCTCTGGCTAGGAAAATCACTGACTGGTCTGAGTCAACTCTAATAGAGCATTTTAAAGAGGGACTCAACTGGGACGTCCTGCATTGGGCATTGTGTAGAGATGACCCCGAGTCATTGTATGACTGGGTCTGTCTGGCAGGAAAGCCTGAGCATGCTCAGCATACCTTCATGCAAACTAGAAAACCTGAAAAACCACCCGCCACCATGAGAGGACCCCGAAGTGCTGCGACTGCTGCCTGGCCAAGCTATAGAGCCTGGGATGAGGAGAGAGATCGACGCTACGCGAGGGGTCAGTGCCTCCAATGCGGAAAGGAGGGCCATCGAGCAGCTGATTGCCCAAAAGCCAAGGCTGGAGATCGAGCAGGGAAGCCGCCGGCCAAATCGCCCCCCCCCCTCACGGTGAATGACAGCAGCCAAAGGGACAGCTGATGCTGAAGAAGTAATCTACTTCTCAGGAGAGGCTGAAGACGACTCTAAGGAGCCAGCAGGAAACGCCAGCCACCTGCCATGAAGGGCGCCAGCGGGCAGGTGGAAGAGGATGGGCGCGAAGATGCTATGGTGAGTGCTGACTGTTCCACTTTAGCAGTAAAAGTGAAATTGGGTTCCCACACAAAAACTACAGAGGTATGGGCTTTAGTTGACTCTGGGTGTTCCAGGTGTTTAATTCACCCTGAGCTGGTTGCTGCTTTGGAACTGCCTAGTTTCCCCCTCCAGCATCCTTTGATCTTCACACAGTTGGATGGTTCAACAGCGGGGGTGGGCCTGGCAACCCATTTCACTGGAACTGTGGCAATGCAAATGGGCAGCCACCGTGAGACTTTGAAATTCGTTGTAGCACCTGTTGGCAATCCCTTGGTAATCCTGGGGATCCCCTGGTTGACCTATCAAAGCCCCTATACAAACTGGGAGCACAGAACTGTGACTTTTAAAGATGGATTTTACCAAGCTCCTACAGCGGAGTTAGTTGCACATGCGGGGGTTGGAAGGGCAGCGATCGCCACGCCACGCCCTGACTTGCCACATTTAGAAGGCTTGCCTGCTCAATACCAAGAATTTGCAGACATATTTGGGGAGATGGAAGCAGATCAGTTACCCCCACTCACCCACCGGAAAACTGACTGTGCAATAGAGTTGGTCCCCAATGCTCAATTGCCCAAGCCAAAAATCCATCCGATGACTCAGAAGGAGCTTGAGGCATTACGGGACTTCATTGACAAAAATCTGTCAAGGGGGTTTATTGAACCTGCTAATTCCCCAGTTGGGGCCCCTGTGTTATTCTGGGAAAAGAAAGATGGCATGCTTCGACTCTGCACGGACTATCGAGGGTTAAATTCCATCTCTATTGCCAACAAGTATCCTCTGCCCCTCATAAAGGACATGTTAGCTCATTTGTCAAAGGGCAAGATTTTCTCCAAGCTCGATCTTCGCGAAGCCTATTTCCGCATTCGCATAAAACCTGGGGATGAGTGGAAAACTGCTTTTAATTGCCCACTAGGATCGTTTCAGTACAAAGTCCTCCCTTTTGGGTTAGCAGGGGCACCCGGAGTCTTCATGCAATTGATTAATGAAGTATTACATGATCATTTGTTTAAAGGGGTCCTGGTTTATTTAGATGATCTCATTTACACTGAAACCAAGGAGGAACACAAACACCTCCTCAGACAGGTGTTACGCAAACTTAGAGATGCCAAACTCTATGCCAAACTTTCCAAATGTGAGTTTCACAAAACCCAACTTGACTATCTGGGCTATCGAGTGTCTGACGGGTATAGAAATGGACCCTGCAAAAATTCAGGCGATTCTAAGTTGGGAATGTCCCCGCACCCGGAGGCAATTACAAAGTGTCCTAGGGTTCAGTAATTACTATTGGCAATTTATCCAGGGGTTCACTGAGATTGCTCTGCCCCTCACTGATTTACTCCATACCAAGGGCTTGGGGGAGACACGCAAAGTAAAAAAACCCTGGGGCAGTGCTGAATTGGATGCCTGAATGCCAGGCAGCATTTGAGAAATTAAAAACCCTTTTCACTGCTGAGCCTATTCTACAGCACCCTGATCCTGAACACCCCTTTGTGGTCCAAGTTGATGCTTCTGACTCCTCTATTGGGGCTATTTTGTTACAAAGGGATTCAAAAAATCACTTAAAACCCTGCGCTTATCTATCCAGGAAATTTTCTGAAACAGAACGCCATTGGCATGTTTGGGAAAAGGAGGCGTTTGCTGTAAAACGCAGCTTTAGAAACCTGGCGCCATCTCCTTGAAAGCGCTAAATGCCCTTTCGAGGTTTGGACCAATCACAGGAATTTGGAAGCCCTCTGCACCCCACGACGTCTCAGCCCTAAACAGATTCACTGGGCTCAGTTTTTCAGTCACTTTAACTTCCAGTTAAAATTTATTCCGGGAAAGAAAAACTTTCTGGCCGATGCTTTGTCACGGTTACCTCAGGACCTTGACCAGGTGGCAGATGTGGTTGGGACTGTTCTCACTGAACCACAACTGGGCTTTGTTGCTGTCACTCGGAGCCAGACCCATGTGCAGGCAACCCCGCCCCCAGCCCAGTCTGGGAAGCAGAAGGTGCAAGTTCCTTGTCAGTTACAGAAGGACTTTCTCCAGGCACTGAAATCTGACACTTGGTTGCTAGCTAATAGAGACAAGGTTTCTTTTGAAAACGGTCTGGCGTGGGTGGAACACCCCCTTTATGTGCCTGAAATTTTAAGAGCTGATGTTTTGCAGCATTCCCATGATGATAAACTTGCTGGACACTTTGGTTTTGTCAAAACCTTGCATTTGGTTCACCATCAATTTTGGTGGCCAACCTTAAGACGTGATGTAAAAGACTATGTTGCTTCCTGTCCTGTTTGTGCCATGTCAAAACGAAAAGGGGGGAAACCACAGGGGCTTCTACAGCCAGTGGCCAGCCCATCCCGCCCCTGGGATGAGATTTCTATGGATTTCATTGTGGACCTACCTCCTAGTCAGAAGAAAACTGTCATTTGGGTTGTAAAGGATTTTTTCTCTAATCAAGCTCATTTCATTCCATGTGCATCCATCCCGTCAGCCCCACAATTAGCTCGCCTATTTCTCCACATCTACCGCCTCCACGGTAGCCCCTTCTGTTTAATCTCTGACCGCGGCACACAGTTTACTTCCCAATTTTGGAAATCATTTTTAAAATTGATTGGCACTAAACAAGCACTGTCCACATCATCCCATCCACAGACTGACAGTTCTACTGAGATTTTAAATTCCACTCTTGAACAGTTTCTTAGAGCATACATTAACTACCATCAGGATGATTGGGTGGAGTTTTTACCTTTTGCTGAAGTTGCTTACAACAATACTGTCCATCAAAGTACTGGACAAACCCCTTTTCGCGTGGTTTCTGGTCACGACTTTGTTCCCATCCCTGAACTGCCACAGCCCCCTTCCCAAACATGTTCTGCGTCTGACTAGGCTGTTAAACTGTCTGATTCCTGGCCAGTAATTCAACAAGCTTTGGCTGACGCCCAGGCTGCTTACAAGTCTCAAGCTGATAAGCATCACAACTTCAAAGTTGGGGATCAGGTGTATCTATCTACTAAGTTTATCAAATCACTTCAACCCTCTAAAACACTTGCTCCCAAATTCATTGGCCCTTTTCCTGTTGTTCATTGTGTCAATCCAGTTACTGTTAAATTGGACCTGCCTCACAATTTGAAATGCTTGCACCCTGTTTTCCATTGCAGCTTGCTTAAGCCTGTGCACCACTCACCACCTTGGCACCCTCAACTTCCTCCTCCTGCTCCAATTATGATTGACAGCCAGCAACACTTTGAAGTCAAGGACATTGTTGATTCTTGCAAATTTTGAGGCACCCTGCAGTATCTGGTCCGATGGAAACACTTTCCTCATCCTGAATGGGTGTCTGCCCACCATGTTAACGTTCCTGATTTAGTTAACCATTTCCACCTTACTTATACTTTGAAGCCTGCTGCTTAATGTATTCTTTATTTTGGGGGGGCAGTATGTCATGTTCACTGATTCAATGTAGTTTATACATCGTAACGTTTTCCATGCCATGGCGCTGACGTACGTTTCCGTTTGGGAGTGAGCTGCTGTGAAACCTTGTACCAAGCTCTGTATGTGAAATCAGTACAATGGAATGTGTTTGGGTTATGTTATCTGTTCACACCTTTTCCCGCAGACCATCAGAAACCGTTAGGAGCACCTGGGATTGTGAACTTGAGAAGACTCTGTGGGGGGAGGGATTTCATTTGCACCGAGGGTTTTTTGTTTGAATTTGGCGTGTTTTTATCATTCTCAGCTTTCTCTGTGATCCTGCATACTATTCTTTAATAAATCAGATATCTTTGAGTTCCTGCTCATGAGTCTGATGCCTGAATAGGCATCCTGATGTTCAATTGAAATTTACTTCCTTCTAATGTTAACCCATTGCTTCTTGACTTCTGGAACAGTGCTGAGCAGTGTTACTACATCTTCTACATGACAGGCCTTCAGATACTTAGAAAGTAGTTGTTATGTCTCTCAGCAGTCTTGTCTAGGTAAAACATATCAAATGCTCTAATCATCCCTCATTCGAGGCCCCTTGATTTCTCTTCTGGACATACTCCGGTTTGTCAATATTCTTCCAAAAATGTGCTCAGAATGGGATAAAAATATTCTTGGTTTGGTCTCACCAAAGCAGAACAGAAAGGAATGACAATTTCTCTTGATATTGACTTGATCCTTCAATTGTTGCAGGCTAGGATTATACTTGCTTTTTTCCAGCTGCATCATGTTCAGCTTGTCAAACGATAAGGAATCCAGATCTTTTTGCATGTATTGCTGCCAGGTATGCTTTCCTCATCCCATACTCATGTCTTTCATTTTTTTCCTCCCCAATGAAAGACTTTATATCTATCCCTGTTTCTAATTCATGTTATTAGTTTCTGCACATCGTATCAGCCTGTCAAATTCCTCCTGAATCCTGTTACTATTTTCTAAGATATTTGATATGCCTCCTATCTTTATCTACAAATCTGATATTTTCTAATGCTTCATCCCAATTATTTAAAAATAAATTGAACTTTTAGGCTTAGTGTATAGCTTTACAGTAGACCCTTCAACACTTCCCAACTTGCTGATTAGCCACTGATGTACATTTATTGGATACAATTTTCAACGAGATCTTTAATCCATCTAATTGTCACATAGTCAAGCCCACATTTTGTCATCTTTTGCCAATATGACTTAATGAGAGACTTTGTGAAATACTTTGCTGAAGTCCAGGTACATTATATTTACCAACATGATCAACTAAACTGGTCAATCTGTCAAAAAGGAGATGAGGTTGACTTGCCCTTGATAAACTCATGCTGATTCCTGCCAAGCAATGCATTGTTTTCTAACTGCTTAATAATAAGTTCCAAGATTTTGCCCAGTATCTACTGTGTCAAGCTGACCTGTCTGTAGTTAGCTGGGTCCTTTTCTTCTCCCTCCCCCCTTTTGAACATAAGAATATTTGCCCTTTCCCAATCCTCTGGCACTAAGTTATCTTCCATGATTTCTCAAAGATCACAGAAATGGGGTCAGAGTTGAGACCTGCAAGCTTCTTTAAGACTCTTGGATGTAAATGATCTGGTCCTGGAGATTTAAACTCATTCATGGTAGCCATGTGCTCCTTAACTATCTTTACTTATTTTGCTTGCCACTCTCTTCTTGTATCAGCAGCTCCATTTAGGTTCATTTGAATACAGCTCCCCTTTGGGAAAAGACTGAAGTAGAGCAGGAGTTGAGCAGTTCTGCCCCCTCTCTATCATATAGTACAATCCCTATTATCTTCTCCAAGCAGTAGGCCCATCCTTCTTTTTTCTTCATCTTATTTCTGAGATAGCCAAAGTAATCTCTTTATTTCTATTTTTCATGTGAGCTTGTTCTGTTTGTGCTTTAGCATTTCATTACTTTCTTTCTGCAAATTTTCGATATTCTTGTGTCACTGACTATATCCCCTGCACTATCGCCCTACTTACATGGCTATAGGTTGTGACTCCAACATGTCTGGGCCATGACACAAGATGGAAGATACATCTACAGGTCCTTACTGGTAGCATCAATAGATAATCCCATATTTGATAAATCCCATCTCAGTTACTTAGAGAGTCAGCAACAGGTAGAACAGGTAGCATCAGTGAAAGGATAGATCCTTTTCCAATAACACAAAGCCACTTAGGAACTTAGCTTTCACAGCTGATGACTAAGTCCTGTGTACAAAGCCACTTTGAAAACTGTCATAAAAAGATATGGGAAGTAACTGCAATTTGTCACACAGAGGACAGTAAATGAGGGTACGTAGTATATCTATAGTATATCAAGAGAGAGGGAGGCAGGGAGGCAGGATAATAATCTAATAATAATAATAACATGGATGTGGTAACGGTTAAGAAATAAGTCTAATGCAGTTGCTCTGATCAAAGAGAAGCCTTCATGAGGATTTTTTAAAAGTGAATTATTCATTTGCACTTGGTCAACAAGCTGTCTAAGATGGAGGTTACATCTTTAAATGGCTATCCATTTCTTCCCAACCAATATACATATTCATAACAGCATGACACTATTTTGGTCACCAAAGTTTTTCCAGAATTGCCTGCAAAGACTTTGCTAAAAACTGGTGTTTTATTATCTACCTTTCAGTATTCAGGTACCACAGCTGAATCCGGTGGTAGCGTTACCATGGTTATTTCATGACTATGTGGCTCCAGAACACTTAGAGCTGATTAAAATGCTTAGGAAAGGCACGTAATCCATTTCTCATGGGACTGTACCATCTCATTATACACATGGAGATCCCTATAATCAGCATCGATCTTTCACCCCATTAAAGACTTCCCTCTCCAAGGGCAATGTTAGCCTTCTCCATAAGGTTCTAGGTAGTGAAATGTTTGTATCTGCTCTCAGAGCACATCTGCGCTGCAGTTCATTGTTGTAGTCAGTGGTATCATGAGAATAGCCTAATGTGGTTCTTCACCTGACTATTCCCATATGTTTTTCATGCATTTGGAAAACTTCACAAACAAACCTTTGTCTAGACAATTTCCATCTAAGTAGCCAATGAGCTTGCAAAAGGCTGTAGTGCTGGATTGCTTTGGGGAAAATTCAGTACTGTAGTTTGGGACAGAGGGTAAGGACATCATACCATTAATTAGAGGATAGCATTGTCTCTGTTTTGTTTTGGTTATCTACTTAGCTCAGTTAGCTTTGTGCAGAATAGCATGAAGTTGTCATAGTTGTTTAAAAGGAAAATTATAAACATTGTTTTTTTTATCAGTGTGGTTTAGACAAATTCAGTTCTCAAAGTTAACAGTTTCCACTGAAACAAACAGGTTACATTTATATAGACTAAAGTGCAGGGTAACAAGAGGAAATTTGCAATGAGATAGTCTCTCACTTCTACAGAATGAAGTGTCAAAGATGCTTTTTACATGTATATGCATGCAGTTCACTTTCTGGTAGAAATTATGCACATCAGCACGCAGTTCCAATAAGGGGAGGAGGAGGAGGAGGAGGATGTCCCTTAGATTCTTCTGTAATGGAAATTACTACTTCAGAGAATCATCATTTTAGTCAGTTCTTATATCTTAGTACCTGAGCCTTTTATACTAATACTTGAGCCTTTGCTTGATCTCCAGTGTTTGGAGAGGAACCAGAAGTGATGGGGTGCTTCACAATATGGGTGTACAATTCCAGAGATGACAAACAACACACAAATCTTATTTCTTATTTTGACTGAATGGCAGCTAGGCTGTTTGGGTATTGATGGCCATGCTCCAGATTGTACCTACAGTGAAAATCCAAGAGGTGGAAGGGAGCTTACTGAAGCTTTTTTTTTCCTATATGTTAACTCTGAAGAAAAAAAAAGAAACTAAGCTATGAAGGTGCTGCTTTCTACCAAAGGACTCTGTAGCCACCATATCCGAGGAAGTAGTGTATCTGAGTGGTGATATTGGCTTACATTTCATAGCTTTGTCAGTACTTTTCCAAAATAGCTCTGTAACTGGGTATAGGAAATTCCAGATAAGCCAGTCATAAAACTTTTATGAGTAAAAGTGGAAGCCAAGGTGTGCAAATATTGAAATTCTTAATCATTTGAAGGATACCTGATCAGGGCATGTTTCTATTTCCAATTTTTAAAATGGCTAACTATGTTATGTTGTTTTCATTGCAAAAGCTCCCTATTTGGGAAGATGAATCAGTAATACAACATTATGATTACAGTTTCCATTTTGGAGAAGCCATTCTAGGCAAGCCACCTTCAAACTGGCCTGATTTTGCAGACTGATTTTCCCTTCCTACCGCCATTTGCTGTGCTATCTAGAGACAATAGCAGAAGCCCTACCAACAGATGTTCTCAAAAGTTTGAGAGGGGCTTTGTAGGGATGTTATATCTCAATATATAGTTGCTATTTTTTTTTCTGCATTGAAAGATTCAAGCTGGTTATGCAAGATTCTGTAGCACATCAAAGAACACTTGGGAAGAACCAGAAGCTAGCTTCCAGTTATTGCTATAACAGACAAGAGTACATTTTGGTGGGGCTGTGAGCCCTCTGCTGATCAACTCTGGGGACTTACCATGGTGCTTTGTCCTGGCTTGTTCTTTCTGCT
Organism: Candoia aspera; assembly: GCF_035149785.1. Lineage (NCBI taxonomy): Eukaryota > Metazoa > Chordata > Lepidosauria > Squamata > Candoiidae > Candoia > Candoia aspera. The sequence continues at coordinate 52,431,601 of NC_086155.1, read as the reverse complement.
GTTGTGCGGTTTGTTGCCAATAGTGAACTTTTTAGGCTTTGAGTGTGGCTGTGGAAGCAACAGCTTTACTGTGTTGCTTCTGTTGTGTTGAATGGGTCTGTCTTGGTGAGCATTGGAGGAGACGTTTGGCTCATCCCACTTTCAGCCTCCTAATATCCTGGCTTGGCAGCAGGAAACTCACACTTGGAAAAGGAGTTGCAATAACTAGGATATTATTTTAGGCAGCTTGTCTTCTGATAAGCCCCTGAAGGGCCTGTTTTTAATCTTTTGTTTTGTGTTGTTGTAATGGGAGAAAGGATTTGTATTTTGCTTCAGATCAGAGGGTGAGAGAATGAAGCATTCTTGCAGGCTGTCTGGCCAGAAAGGCGAGCTCTGGTTGACTGTCATTTCTCTGTGAAACTCGCAGAGATAAAGTAAACATCTCCAATCCTGGTAATGTGAAATAGTTGCAACAGCGCTCTGAAACCCTGCTTTGTTGTCATTGTACAATCAGGTGGACTTGAGTAATAGGAAGGCTGATCAGCACAGCAGCACCTTAACAGCATTTGTGTCGTATAGCATAATAGAGTAGCACTAAAGGACAGCAATGATTGCTCATATCCCAGATTGCAGGCTGTGTTCCAAAGCTTCCAAAATAATTGCCATGTGAGAATAAGTTCGAATTCCAGTGATCAAAATAATTGATATTTCTTTTTCTCTGATAGCACTTCCAGCCATTTACTCAATGAAACAATTCCTTATTAGGGTTGTATTTTTCTTGGTTTCTACACAAATTATTTTCAGATTTGTCTGGAAGAGCCTTTCATACTGGTTTAGGGGATTATGCCATCTTTTTAGCAGTGTCTAGAATCTGACATAAGGATGACTGACTCTGTGGCCTGTTTGTGACTTGCTTTGCACTGATTCGCTAAAATTGTTGCAGTTCCCTGCAAGACAGTATGTATCTTTCTGGCAAGGAAGATTGCACACAGAGTTGAACTAAATGGAATGAAAACTAGATGTTTACTATTCAAATTGGGTTTGAAGCTGAAAAATCTCTACTCGAATTGCATTCTTCTCTAATCTGCCAATATATGGAAAATATGGGAGGAAAATTGAATGATTGATTTTCTGCTCCTCACTTACCTGTTTGTCAGACATTGAGCTCCAGGTATGGTGAAATCAGGTCAGGTTTCAACTACTGTATAGAACTTTTCAGAAGTATTAAAATATATATTAGTATTGCTGTTTGCTGACAAATAGCGGGGCTTAGTATATGTTTGAACACGCTAAGGTAAAGGTAAAGGTTTCCCTTGACATTAAGTCCAGTCGTGTCCAACTCTTGGAGGCGGTGCTCATCTCCGTTTCAAAGCCGAAGAGCCGGCGTTTGTCCGTAGACACTTCCGTGGTCATGTGGCTGGCATGACTACACAGAACACCATTACCTGCCCGCTGAAGCGGTACCTATTAATCTACTCACATTTGCATGTTTTCGAACTGCTAGGTTGGCAGGAGCTGGGACTAGCAACGGGAGCTCACCCCGTCACGCGGATTCGAACCACCAACCTTCCGATTGGCAAGCTCAGCAGCTCAGCGGTTTAACCTGCAGCACCACCGCATCCCTTTGAACACGCTACTTAGTATGAAATACCGGTACATGAGCTTCACCACAGTTTTCCTTTCAGGACTTCAGTTTGGTTCTGTATCTCTGGACAGAACAATCCTCTCTTGTAATTGCAGCTTTGTAGAGATGAAACATTACTTGCCTCTGCTATGCCTGGAGATTTGTAAAGAACAGCAGAAACCAGCAGACAGCAGTTTAATTTCTGTCAGTTTCGTAGCCAAATACTGTATAAGCAAGATACAGATGTGTTGCTTTCACCCTAATATTGCTAGGAAAGGTTGAATCTACAGAATTTCTGCCTGTCTTGGACCTGATAATCTTTGCAAGAAACCCAGCAGCTGCCCACTTTTATGAAGTACAAGGTTGGAGCGTGATAAAAATCCACTATGGCACAGCAGCTTAGCAGTTTAGAAGAAGACGCCCAATGACTTTCAGATGGAAGAAACCACATTAGGATCACTGAACCCAAAGCCTCTCCACCTCAGCGGCATGAAGTTAGACTGGTGGCGGAATGGCTGCTCCTTGTTTTCCATTTCAGAGAGGTCAGCCGCTCCAGCTTTCAGCAGATAAACAAACAACAACAACACAACAAAAGCTATTGTGTTACATAAACTTTCATGAGCTTATGAAAGCTATGCAATAATAAATCGGCTTGTCTTTAAATTGCCACAGAACTTCTTGTCTTTGTTTTCAATACAGTCCTCCTTCCCTGGGGGACTGGGTTAGCTTTCATTGACCCTGACTGAAATCCATATTTGTTTCCAGATTAAAAAACAAAGAATAGAGGGATCTACAGATCAATCACTATATGCTCACCCTCCTGCTCCATCTTTTCTACTTTTTTAAAAAGTGTGAATATATACATATACTTATACATATCACAGTATTGAGGATAACAAATGATTAGGTCATTTATGGGAATGATCCTGACATACAGAAGGCAGGGATTTATCACTGAGCAACTTTTCTCTTACCCTGGTATTTGCCTATGTTTTCTGTTGCTTCTCTTTTTAAACACAATTATTTCAGCTGGTATACCCTGTTGCACTCTTGCACAACAGAGCTTCCATCATTTGTATCTTCTAGATTTTGCAAAGTTGCCATTGTTTTTCACTCATGTTATTACTGGAAACTGCACTCTATGGTCATGAACCACAGCATCTGATGTTGCAGCTTAGCTAACATGGCTGTTTCCTGTTTTGGAGAAGATTTAGGCTTGAACTTGCCCATCCACAGTTAGCAGCTGGACAGCAAACTAAATACATGGCATTCAGGTCATGTAATCACTGTTTCCAGCATTAGCCAAACTTGGCTGATCTTGGGGAAAGCTAAGCAGGGTTGGACCTGTTTGATGTTTGTATGGGAGACCACCAGGGACATAGGATAGTCTAGGAAGTAAACAAAACAAAACAAAAATCTTGGAGGAAGGTTGAGGCCAACCACTTCAGTACTGTTACTGAGAAAACAACATGGCATGTATCCCATGTAGACCCCAGGAGTCAATTTCAACCTGAGGGAATCTTTATCTAGTGAGATATAAAATATTTGCATCTATAGAAATGAAGTATCAGACTCTAACTGTATGCAATCCTATATCCTTGTCTTTGGAAAGAAAAAAAGCTGTTGGTGAGTCATTTCCTTCTGTTCATTTGTTGGAACTTGGATTAAGTGCTCCCCTCCCCCATGTTCAGAGGCAACATATTTCTGAATACATAATGCAAGAGAGAACAACAAAAGAATAGTGTCCCTCCCTGACTCTCTGTCTCACAGACACATGTACACCCAACTGGTAAGTTTCCTGGAGGTGTGTGGCTAGCCATTGCTAGAACTAGACAAATAATTTGGCTGAGACCACAGGCTATGTACAAATCACAGCTAGAACCTGAAGCTCAGTATAACCCTTCCTCACTACTTTATCTTCCCAGAATAGCCAGCCCCTCCCAAACTTTGCACAGCCTGCTTCAGTTTGGCATCCTCTAACTGCACTGGTCTTGCAACTGTATGTATGTATGTATGTATGTATGTATGTATTTTCTGTCCCGCCTTTATTATTTTTATAAATAACTCAAGGCAAGGAACATACCTAATACTTCTTCCTCCTCCTATTTTCCCCACAACAATCCTGTGAGATGAGTTGGGCTGAGAGAGAGTGACTCGTCCAAGGTCACCCAGCCAGCTTTCATGCCTAAGGCGGGACTAGAACTCTCATGCCACGCCTGATTGGCTCTTGGGCTGAGAGAGAGTGACTGGCCCAAGGTCACCCAGCCGGCTTTCATGCCTAAGGTGGGACTAGAACTCTCAGTCTCCTGGTTTCTAGCCCATTGCCTTAACCACTAGACCAAACCTCTGGCTGCTGTGGCTGTGTTAGTCAGAAGTCCTGGGGCTTGCAGTCCCAAACATCTTGCAAATGCCATGCTAAGGAAGACTGTGCAAAGCTATGATATGCCATGCTCTAAATTACGTCCTTCCTCATTTAGTTGGGTTTTCCTATTTGCAGAGATGGAAGGAAAAATAAATCAGACAGTCTCATAGGAGAATGTTGCTCACCAGACTCCTTCATACAATGTAAGAATCCATGCTAGAAGGTGTGTGATGGCTGTTAGGCTTAGATGGCATCCAAAAAGTATTAGACATGTGCTTGGAGAAGGAGCACATCAGTGGCTGTTCTCTATGATAATGATAAGTTAATGATAATTAAGTTGAAGTGGGAGTGCCCCTCCATAGAGTAGACATTAAGCGCAAGCAAGAAGACTTAGAGCCTTTCTTTTCTTGCTACTAACCGCAGAAACATCTGCCATGTCCCATGAGGTTGCCTTCATCTTGTCCCCAATCCACCAGAGATGCAGGCTAAAGTTGCCCTTAATTGTCCCAGTGTGAAAGTAGTATTGCCCTTATACCTGCATCACTCAAGGGCAGCCTCAAGTATTATAAAATCTATTAGGTTATGGACTCATCCATGTGTTCTACTTGCTGTGATGCCCCAGTAAGGATTTATCAAGGGCATGGCTCAAGATGCACCCCACTTGTTACCAGGCCACCACTGAGGCAGCCTGAGGTTGGCTTTAGTTGTTCCAGCATGAGTGTTTCCCTTTTTCCCATGACACCATACTTCCCATGGAGACAAGGAAGGAATATGGAGAAGAAACCTTTGGAGACTAGCAATCTGCTGGGCTCCATTGGCCTGGCAAGTCTGCATTGGGACTTACCCTCCTGTCTGGTTGCTGTGCTCTGCACTTCCATGGCCATTTTGGCTGCAACAGTGAAAGAGATTGGACAGCTCATTTGTACAGCCCATTTCTTCCTTTGGGGTGTGTGTAAGAGATGGGCACATTGAGGTGATGGGAAGGGAGGCCAGGGAATTGCCTCTTAAGCTGGCACACAAATATCCCAATCTTACCACAGCTTCACTTCCAAGTTGCCCTGCTGCCAACACCCATATGGGACAGCACTTAGCGACATGGCCTAAGCTTTCCATACAAGGCAGTTTTCCAGAAGAAGATCGGGCATAAGTTTTGTTTGCTTCCAGGTCTAATTCAAGGTGTTGGTTATTACCTTTAAAGCCCTACATGGCATGGGGCCAGGCTACCTGAGGGACCATCTCGTCCCCATTGACCCGTCCCATCCGGTCAGGCAAAGAGGGCATGTTACAGAACCCGTCCACAAGAGATGGTTGATTGGCAGGGTCCAGGAAGAGGGACTTCTCTGCCATGGCCCCCACCCTGTGGAACATTCTTCCCCCAGAGGTGAGGCAGGCCCCCACTCTCCTGGCCTTCTGGAAAGGGATAAACACTTGGCTCTGCCATCTTGCTTGGGGCGGGAGGGGGGTGGCCAATCCTGGGGGTGGTTGGCACCTAAAGAGGCTTCCATGAATTTATGAACTTACGACTTTAAATTAAGAACTTTTAATATTGCCATCTTGGATTTTATACTTTCTACTTTACATTTGTATTTTAGAAGTATGGTTTTTTACTCTATTTTAATCTGTATTTGTTTTTAGCTTTATTGTAAACCACCCAGAGTCGCTTTGTGCAAGATGGGTGGTGACAAAATTTGAAATATACTGTAAATGAACATAAATAAATCACCATGCCAGGGGGCCATTCTATACACATGTCCAACAGTACCAAAGCCACAGGAGGAAGCAGCACTCCCATGATATGTCATGCCAGTCCCCTTGCAGGCTTGCTGCTACAGCATCAAAGCAATGGGAGGCATCTTCAGCGGATTCCTGGAAGATCTCTGAATATGTGGGGAAACCATCTCTCTCTCTCTTCCCTCCCCACCTCACCCAGATTAGGCCCTGCAGCGATGTCAGCTGTAAAGCTGCTTTGAAATGGGGGAAGGGAAGCCAGGGGAAGTGGCTATTAGCCAGCTGTAAGGTGGGTGGGATCAGCTAAAGAGCCACTTCCCCTCCTCCATGAGAAGGGAAGCAGCACTTCAGCTGGCATGCCTCTGCAGGAGAGGAGGGAGAGAAGACCCACTTCCCCTCCTCCTCTCCCCTGTCTGGGGAGAGGAAGGGGGGCTGGGTGTCTTATCTCCCTTGCTTCTCTTGCCTAGGTAGCAGGAGAAGAAAGGAGGGAGACATGGGGGAGGAGGGCTCCCTTGTTGGCAGGTTTCTGACCCTACACAGGATGGGATCCACTCTGGAGGACTGAAAGAGAGTCAATAAGAGACAGGATAAAGATCAGCAATGAGGATGCTCAATGAGGGCTCCTTTGATGCTGGTGCAGGTTTCTACCTATGCAAGTGTGAATGGATAGCACTTCAGCTCAGCAATGGGGCCTTTCTGTCCTCATGTGATCTACCTGGGCAAGGGTTAGGGGCTTCACAGGTCCACCAAGGCTGATGCTGACAGCTTGGGGCCACTTTAAAAAGTCCTGTGGAGAGGAGAAGTGTTGAAATGTATTAGCTGTAGCAGCTCTTCCCTTGTTTCCTTCAAGCACCTCTGGGTCCTCCCCATCCCATGTGCCATAGTGTCATGTTTCAGCAAGGTGTCAAGGGCCAGGAAGCCTCTTGTAAAGCCATGGGGGGAGGGGAGGGATTATAGGGGTGGCTGCAACTTTCAAATTCAGCACTTCTCAATTTAGCGAGAGATCCAGCTTGAAGAAAAAAAGGGGAGGAAGAAAAGAGGTGAGCAAACACCCCCGCTCCTTGGTAGGCCCCATTCTGGGATTTATGACATAGGTCAGGCTGGAAGATAATATTGGACCAGTCACCCAGAATGGCTGCAGGGCTGAAAGTGTATTTAAACCTTTCATCTTCCCACCTGCATTCAAATACTCTACCAAATGCCCACTATTTCAACATACTGAATGGCTGGAGGCAGATGGGTTCTATAAGTGTCCACATGTGTGGACGTTGAACATATTGCATGTCATCATATATGTATTAGTATACTGAAGGCACTATCCTGCAGATGGGATGACATATGTTTCTCCCACGGAAAAATCTCTGCTGATAATATATGATCTCCAAAAGATTCTTTAAAAAGCTGCTTTGAAGCAGGCAGTGTAGATGTCTCTTGCAATACTCTGGATAAACTATTGCCTCATTCAGGCACATTAATTTTTTTTCCCCTTTCCTCGTACATTTTTCTAAAAATATTTGTTCTGAGGCTGGTATCGCAGTATGCCAAGTTTTAACCCAAAAGGAGGAGGGGGAAAGAGAAAGTATGCTCTAGTTTGCGCAAGAATCCTTTATGTTTTGGAAGTTTACAACAGGGAGTGGCTTGTGCACACTGAGTGAGGCAGGAGAGTGCTGCCCTCCGCTGCTAAATGAAACCTAGGCCTAAGCAAATACGTCAGAGGATATAGGCAGCATGTTTACAGCTAGTTGGGGCCTCTGAATTACACAATAGCCTACATAGCCTCTTAGCACATTCTGTACCAGTTGTAAGCACTGGGTGCAGCTGCTCCAGATTACAATTTAAGTGCAACAACAGATAGGTCTAAACAATCTTCAATTATCATTCCTGCATGAGCGGTTCTTTGCAGTTTTAAACATGGTGCAGCAGCCCCATCCCTAGCATTTTCGCTGCTGTCTGTGAAATAGGGACAGGATGTACTAACTTTGAGGAGGATTAATGGAACGAACTAAAATGACTCGCAGCCGCCTAAGATTGCATTCTTTCTCCCATTAAGACTGAAGCGAGTGAGGAGGACTTGCGGTATTTAATTTCCCCAAGGAGTGGGCTGCATTTATAACCAGAGTTGTTTTTAACTGTATAGCATAAGCTTTCAGGAGAAGACGAGTGACAAGCTTGTTCCGCTTTCTGTATTCCAAATATTTACTGGTGACAATGTAAAGAGTACTTTATGTGCTTGCTGCATGAAGGCAATCAATATGGATAATCTGTGTCATCACAGGCCATGTGCTCCTGATGAATGTTTCTTATTCTGGGCTGCTGTAAATTGACTTTAGCCTTTTCTATCAACTGGATTAAGGAGAAGAGGCAATTGTTACAAAACCACAGAACTGATAACGTGTTCTTGTTTCTGTATATCTGGGCTCGTTGTTTTAATGGTAACATTCCGAATGGTAAATAGATAACAAATACATGCTCCTGTAAGGGGGAAAAAATGGCAGCGTAGCTCTGTAATGTTTCCGGGACTCCTTATCACAGCCTTGAATGTCTCTTGGTTAATTCCACAGCTTTTGTTCAGAACTATACATACTGTTGTCCTGTTCCTAGCCATCCCTCCTGCCCACACACACTCTCTGCCAACCTCACACTTATGCACAGAAGGACTCTAGATTCTGCTTTCACACAGCTTTGTTGGTTCATGGTATTGCAGATGTTGGCTTTCCACCTTTACAGGTTTTCTTTTTTAATCAGTGGCAGTGTTTTTCAACCTTGGCAACTTTAAGATGTGTGGACTTCATGCTGGCTGGGGAATTCTGGGAGTTGAAGCTCACACATCTTAGTTGCCAAGGTTGAAAAACACCAGTCACTGGGTACTGTATAGCCATCATTGTTCTTACTCTAATGGTGCTTTCCCTACTACAATAGTTTTGTGCCAGCAGTTAAACCTCTTTCCTAGCATTTCCCAAATGAGGGTCTCTGGATATGTTGTACTACAAAGTCACAGGAGACATAGCAGCTTCCATGGCCAATGGTCAAGAATGACCATGGGGGATTAATGTGGGGAAAAATGGTTTCAAAATTGGCTTCAAACCATTCAGGATTTCGGTGGTTTCTGAAAACAGTTTAACCAAATGGCAACCGTTCCAGTATGCAAAACTAACATGAGAGGATCAAATTATTTAACCCCACAAGTATCTGGCAGCTGAATTAATTCCCAGGCTGTCTCTAATGGTGTGCCTAGTACAGGTATGACCGAGGTTAGGCCTTCTTTTTCCAGATAGGGCCACAGTGCATGAACTAATGAAGGGGTAAAAGTTCCTTGGCACTGAAGTCATCTGCCTCTTTATAGATTCTTTGCTCTATTGATTCTTCGCTGAAGGGTAGCCCTCTCCAAAATTCACCACAAATTTTTACCCATGAGTTTTTCCAGCCAACGATACCTATATTTTATCTGTATTAAGATTCAGTTTATTTGTCTTCATTCATCCAAAAACTGCTTCCAGACACCTCTGAATGTTTTCTCTGCCTTCCTGAGATTAGTCCATGGAAACGAGAGGTATGAATGTGTATTATCTGCATACTAATAATTCTTCATTTCAATTCCTGGATGACTTTTAAAGATATGGAAGATAGAGTAGAATTCTTCTACCATAAGGTAGAACTTCAATCACATTCTGGATCTGTTCCATCAGAAAGGACTGCTTTGCTTCCAAGTTCAGTTTGGAAAGGATGGTCCAGAAAGCTCCTATTCTCAATAGTAGCTGACAAAAAATCCAGGAAAGCAAGCAAGATTGCATCCTTCCTTTTAATCTTCTGATGACAGTAACTCATTTCTTGGTAAGGTCAACCAGCCCCAACTCCCATTTCGTAAACTTGTCCAGAAATGGCAAGTTCAACACTGGAGGATAGTAATTCAAATCTATTAGATCCTGAATGGTTGTCTTTTTGAGAATGAAAGGACCATAACTTCCTCCAGGGAGGTATTGGCCATCTCATTTTAATACCTGAAGAATCCAAAGGAGGAAGGCAATACCCCTCAAGCTTCTATGCAACCTCAAGCAGCACAAACAGAAAGTTGCCCATAAGAACTCTAAGGGGTAAGATATTCTGGTTATATTCATATTGGATTCTGACATAGCTAAGGAGGGAGAAAAATGTGTAATTTTATCTGCCGTATTAATGCAAATTTGTTACTTCAGACTTCTGGGATTTCTAACCATTATCCTCTAGGTGTACTTGAAATAGACCTGCAACTGTTCACACAAGGTCTGCCAAGCAATTTTGAGCAGATATAGTGGTATCGGTCATAAACCTTCTTCTCATTTCTGTCACTAAGTAGTCCCTAAGAAGAGCTTGCATTTGTTTAGTTCTGAGACTTTTGTATTTTGAGTTCTAATTGATGATTCCTTTGGTTCTTCTTCAGGTCTTTGGTATTCTAAGGAGCCAAGATGGCTCTTCAGGAGGGGTATGATAGGGTTTTAGCTTGTAGGCCAAATTGCTATTGAATTCCGAGCTGTAGCAGATAATGACTTCCCATTTTCATTCATTTATGAAAACTGATGTTTGTTCATAGTAGATGCTTTCCAGGAGTTCATGCTGATGTTAAGGAAAATGTAGTTTATGCAAACAGCCCTTTTCATGTCGAAGTTGGAAGGAAACAAACATCCAGTGTCATCTATAGTCATTAACTCTGATACGTTCTAGTTTTTGACTGCAGTCAGGATTTAATGTAAAAAAACAAGACAGTTATCAAAGAACATTCAGGGCGATCATGTCTTTAGTCTTTACACACAAGAAACACAAGTACCTGCTCAGTTTTTGTTTGTGATAAAGATGATATTCCCCCCATTAGCATATGTATTTCAGGGAAATTAGCAATTTGGATCATATCACTATATTGGTGATCTTCATAGTATGCATGCAGAAGATGCTAGGTTCAATTATAACTGTCTGGAAAAACTCCTTGAAACCTTAAAAACTAGTTACCAGTTAGTGCTAACAATATTGGTGTAGGTGGATCAGTGGACTGAGTTGGTATAAGGTACTCAAGGCTATCCCAAGACATTGTACCACTAGAGGGGAAGACAAACTGGTGCCCATGTCCCATCCCATTCCATATACAGACCCTATTTGGACTGGCAGCTAAATCTTACTGGAGGGTTGCAAGCTAGGTTAACATTATACTGCACTCACAGCTCTGTTCTTGGGTACCTCAACTCTGCTGTGTCCTACTTCCCAGCTGCCTTCAGCGTTGAATGTTCTACAACATACGTGTTCACACATGCCTCAGGATGCAGGAAATGTTTATTGCATAAGGCACGTCTGTAAAGAAACCCAAACCAACACACTCTCCAATGCCATCATCATTTTGTGTGTTTAAGTTTTTCAATTCTCTATCATTTTTTTAAAATCCCCTTAGAAGCCATGTGCTTTTAACAAATGCCAACGCAACATGGATGCTTTTAAAACTAGCAGGTCTACATCCTCCATAGCAATGCTCAGTTGTTTAATTCTGCTTTCCTCTTTTTTTAATGTACTGATATGTACTTTTCATCCTCTAGCATTTCAGGATACATTTTACAGATTGTGATAAGATAGCAGATTATTGTTCATTTGTTCTATCTATCTATCTATCTATCTATCTATCTATCTATCTATCTATCTATCTAATATGGTGCCTATTTCATATAATGAACCTAGGCAGCTCACAACAATCAATAAAAAGAGATAAAAGCAAAACCACCCTCCCAACCAGGCCCCAGGGCTACCCTGTCTAGTAAGCTGGGGATGACATATCATGCTGGCGGTGCTGGACTGGAGCTTTTTTCTCCAGATCCCCTAACAGGAATTGTGGGATTTTAAACAGCTTGAAATATTTGAGGCTTACCTGAGAACAGGCAGAGAGTAAAGAGAAATCCAGCGCACAGCTACCAACAGTGCTGATGGAGACAGCATTTTGTTTGTTTGTTTACAGGCTGCCTAACTCCATCACAACTGTGTCTTCCATAGTTTCTGCCCTCCTATAAAATCAGGCAGAGCTGGCATGCTTTGGATTTCATTTGAGGAAAGAGCCAGGTTTTTAGGGCTCATTTGAATAGCAACAGAGTGGGAGCCAATGAATCTCCGAGAGGACATCGTTCCAGGGGGCAGGTGCTGCAATAGATAAGGCCAGCTTCCTGGTCCCATCAGGTGACACTGCTTGTTTGTTTGTTTTTTTGTTTATTTAAATTTATTACACATATTTCTGTCACACCACAATTCAAAAAAGACTCAGTGGCTTACTTAAAATTAATGGAACCTGAAGCATACCAATTGTGCTTGATCTGTGCTAGGATGGGTGGAAACTACAAAGACAGATAGTCCCTCAAATAATCAGGCCGTATGTTATGAAGGGCTTTATAGGTGATAAACGGCACTTTGAATTGCACCTGGAAGGCTACTGGTAAGCAGTGCAGCTCATGGTAACCATGGCAGGCCCATAACTGCCTGTGCCACTGCATTCTGGACCAGCTGCAGCTTCTGAATGGTCTTTAAATTTTACTAGATATGCCAAGAGAGATGCGTAAGTTGTTCCTTGGGGTTTAAACTTTTACATACAGCAACTCTTCTCTCAAGTTTTTTGCACAGAAGGTGAAGTTATTCTGGATCAGGACTGCAATGCAGAGAGTACAGTTTAAACCTTTTCCCAGCCGTTTTTGTGATGAAAGTTGCCCCAAGATTGCATCTGGGAGGTCTGAGCAAGATGTTGGCTGGCCTGATAAGGAAATTCTCTTAAAAATAATCAGCTCATGGCCATGGCAATGTTTATGGCAACACGTGTGCTATATGACAATGCTGCCTAGAGCAGTCTTGGAGAAGGGGCATATCCACTGAGAGGAGAAAATTGAGAGAAGAATAACTCCTACTTTTTTATAAGCCACAGTCTCATTCATTCATTCCCCATCAAAATCTATGCTGTTTACAAAAGTTTTAATAGAGTATAATAACATCATTCACTTGCTTTGTCTCATCTAGTTTGGTCCTTAAAATACATTTTGTTTTTCCATCTCATTGGCTTTTCATTTGCTCCTTATCTCAATAACACTGAAGTTTGAACCAAGCAAGTTCAGCTAATGGCACAGCCTTATTTCTAACACTTTCAGTACAGAGCATAGAAGTTAGTGCACTCCCAGCAGTGCTCATGATAATCCAATGATTCAGATGAATCCTAGATAGAAGCAGAATACTTTTGAAAGTTTAAGCCACCCTTTCTTAATCTGGTGTCCTGAGATATGCTGGTTCTGTTTTTTTTATCACTCACATTGTATGTGTTGCCTGCAAACCAACTCTGATGTAATACAAATTTCTGAAATCTTCAACTCATCATCTCCCTCAGAAAACTTATTTGCATTTTCACTCCCTCACTTCAGCAACAAATCCCAACAGTGGTGGGCAAGTGTTTATCATGGAGGAACTGTTTGCCATGTGCTGTATCTTTCAGCTTCTAATATGTTTTTCATCTAGCCCTGCTAAGGGAGTAGCCCTTAAATGCAATTTTCTAGGCATGCTTTTCCCAGACATTTTACTGCCATGCAACACTCAGGATATGCCAAGATAACCCTGGGTTTACTAGAACGTCACTTTCACCAGTTTGTTCTGCCACTTTGATCTGGAGGATGATGAACACAAGACCTTTGAGACTTCTGCATGCATTCCTTAGTAGTTTAAAATTTGTATCTTCCTTTGCAATTGCCTTCATGGCAATCTATCCAAAGGAGTGTCCTTCCAACTATGATTTTGTGAAATACTGTACATACAGAGAGAGAGAGAGAGAGAGAGAGAGAGAGAGAGTGCACGCATAGGAAGCAAGAAACTTATCCCTTTCTCTTTTTTATGGAGGAAGAGGGCAAGGCTGTTTGTTAATTCATGGAGTGGTGGAAGCTCTGGGAACAGTAGGCTCAGTGATTAGCCAGTCTGAAAAAAAGAGAGCCAGTCATGATGTGCTCTCCATTTAGGATTGAGCAATGATTGGCTGGAGGAGCATTTGTAAACTCCTGTCTTACAAGTATAGAAATAGCACCATGCTGAAAGTGTTTGAGATCTGCCAATGGTAAGTACAATGTACAGAAACTGCAGATTAGTTTTAAAGTATGTTGGGAATGATTAGCGAGGCTGATAGAGCTGCAATCTCATTATGCCTGGAAATTATGGAACTTGGTCAGTTGCCCTGGTTTAAATAATTAAAATCACTGATATTTCCCATACCTTTTAGGTTTTTTTTAAAAATAATTTATTTCGCTTAAAATTATTTATTTTATTTATCATTTATTTATTTATTTATCAGATTTGTCACCGCCCATCTCCTCCGAGCAGAGGAACTCTTGTTATTGACAGATAACAAGACTTTTGCCTCTCTCCATCCCATTTTGGTCTTTCCATAGTTGGCTTGGTTTTGTGCCCTTGGATCAGTGCTGACCCCCAGTGACTGCCTGGACAAGTCCCTGCACTTTTCATAGTATTAAAGCTATTTATAAACTCTATTTGTACCTTCTTATACTGAGCTCAAAGTAAGACATCTCCAAATCCCAAATATTCAGTTATACTCTTGGAATTATTAAAGATATAGACGATACAGTCAAAAGTAGGATATACTGAACATTACCTTTTTTTCTTCCACAGCCATTTGAAAATACTTAAGGTATATATAACTTCGGGTTGTGCGCCAGTTACGCCCATTCCTGGATCGAGAAGCCCTCTGAACAGTCACTCATGCCCTGGTTATCTCCCATATAGACTACTGCAATGCGCTCTACATGGGGCTACCCTTGAAGAGTATCCGGAAGCTTCAGCTGGTCCAGAATGCAGCCACACGGGCTATTTTTGGTGCCCCTAGGTTGGCACATATAACACCATTGCTGCGCGAGCTGCACTGGGTACCAGTTTGCTTCCAGGTCCAATTCAAGGTGTTGGTTATTACCTTTAAAGCCCTACATGGCATGGGGCCAGGTTACCTGAGGGACTGTCTCATCCCCATTACATTGGCCCGCCCCACCCGATCATCCAGAGAGGGCATGTTGTGGACCCCGTCCATAAGATAATTTCAGCTGGTGGGGTCCAGGAAACGGGCCTTCTCTGTAGTGGCCCCTGCTCTCTGGAATATCTTGCCCCCAGAGGTGAGGCAGGCCCCCTCACTCCTGACCTTCCGGAAGGCCCTGAAGTCCTGATTCTGGCGTCTTGCCTGGGGCGGGAAAGTGAATAACCATTCTTGGGGGTGGCTCGCACCCTAGAGTCCCTCCCACCAGCCTGGATTTTATTTATTTACTGTATTTTATTGTAACTGTTTTATGTGATTTTAATGTTTATATTTTGTGCTGGATTTTACTGTAAACCGCCCAGAATCCCTCTTTTGGGGGAGATGGGCAGTGGCTAAATTTGAGCAATAAATAAATAAATAAATAAAATATCTAATCCACACACTTAGATTAGGATTCAGTCACAGACTAGAATTCAGTCACTGTTATGTCACCCTAAGAAACTCTGAGAAGTGTTACTCTGTGTGATGGGAAGTTGGCCACCTTGGTTGAGGATTACAGGAATTGAATTAAAAAAGAGAGAGAAAAAAAGGAAAGCACCAGATTGGTGAAGACTAACATACTGAGTACTGGGTATGCAAATCGATTTTCATGCTCAGTTCAAAAATAAAAAAACAGTCATTTCCCTAGAGGGATTAATTACAGCTATTATCATTTAAATTCCTCTCTTATTTTGCAAAGTAGTATCATGCCCTTTTTCTGTTTACCTTGCAACACTGCAAGATAATATGGCCCTTTTACTATAGAGAAGTAAAGAGGAAAGGCAGTGATTTGCTTGAGGTCATATATCATTTGCCTATGACAAAGGCAATATTAGATTTTATGTCTTCACACTTCAAATGTGTTTTCTGGAACATGTTAACCCTATGACTGTTGTTTTACTGATGGCATTGTGAAATGTTTTGTTGTCATGGGATGTGTGGGGATTGGAAAGAAGCTGTGATTTACAATGAAAACTTGCAAATCAAGTTTTCAAATGATTAGCTAAGACAGATTAATGTATAAATGAACTGTCTCTGGAGAGAAAAACATTTCAGTGTTATTGGCTAGAAGGTTGATTGTCTTCATAATCAATATTTTCATATGATCACAAAGAATAAAAAAAATAAAGGATGCAGATCTGCAAGTAAAGTATATCAACACAGGAAGATGTTTCTTCAACTATGATCAGAAAAGATGGAATAACTGGTACAATAAACACATTTAAAACTGGCAAACTTGTAGAATTTGGACATTCTGTGTAAAAACAAAGTTGTGAAGGAAAAGTGCAGTGCAAAATAGAAAGCACTAACTCATGCACCTAGAAATACCAGCAGGCTCTTGTTTCTTTTTTGTCTGCCAAAAAGTTTTTGCCCACCAGTGGACCAATTTCATGGACCAATCAATTATGTCCATTCATGTTAGTTGTCTCATACTTTTTTCCTGCCAAATGAGATAGGGTTAAGGTTACTGATTGAAGCTTGACAGTTACCTCTGCAAATGTACATATCCATGCTATAATCACAAGAAGAATATTTCACCAACCAATTAAATCCGCTGCAGGCAAAAACTTTATGGACATGAGAGTTTAACACTAGTGGTGAGCAAAAAAGGAACAAGAGCCTCCCAGCATGTTCAATAGTGAATGAATGAGTTTCAGGAAGAAGGGGGGCCAATGGACTTGATGTACCCCCAAATGTGTCAGAGCAAAGTGTTAGGGAACAGCCATGTATTTGATGAGTTATGTTGAAAGCCTTGTGATAATTCTGCTTGTAATAACTGTAATAAAAGGTCCACTGGAAGTTGCTTTTATCAAGAGCAATTAAAAAAAACCTTTAAATCAGAAAATGAAGCACAAAGCCTTTAGGGTTTACTAAGCTCAAGCTAAACCAGCTATTACTTCAGGACCACTCTCCCTAAGCTTATTGTTCTCTTTGGGCATCCCAAATATTGATATTTAAGGATGTTCTCCTCCCCTCTCTTCATAGAACTAATTTGATGTCTGTTGGAAAGAAAAGCAGGCAGACATGGTTCATTTTGCTTTCTCCTCCTTAAATGATATGAATGGCTTTTTAAAGGCCAGGTCATCCTTCTCACAGATAGAGCAAGGCAGGCAGACATTCGTAACTGACAGCAGGATGTAACTGAGTCTGGAGCTGGGAAATATAAATAAAGTCCAGCTTCTGAGCCCTGGACCAAAGCCATTTGTAACACAAAGTACATTCCAGCCTGAGTGTAACAAACCGTACCAATCTCCTCCCCGGCAGTGACTTAGGTATTTCAGGGTAGGGATCTGCAGGAGAAGGGATTCTTTAGAGCAGGTTATGGGATGGAGAGTGAGATGATACCCTGCACTGTGCAAAGGAATGATCATCATAGCAATGTAAAACAACAAGCTGCTTTGCTATTGACAGCCCTGGTCCTGCTCTGGGGGGCTTTCTCCAGGGAACATACTTGTTCTTTTTTATTCAGTGGATCCCAAATCAGTAAAAAAAAAAATAAGAAAATGAAAAAAGCAGCACTCTGTCAGTGGAATGATGCCAACTTCTGAACCTGTCCTCCATAGCTCCTCTTCCTGACGTCATTGTCTCGCAGGTTCTTTTGCAACTAGGAATCTCATTCTCACATTCTCACTGGCATCATAGGCTGAATGACTTGACCAGTCTACACATCTTTTGATGCCCAATGATGGGTCCTCCAGCAGAATTTGGAAAGAACTGATTTGGCCTCTTAGTGTGGCACATTTTTTACCAGACTCCTATGTTGGGACACTAAATCACAGGGACTGGATCATTCTTTGTTTCCAGATTAAACTTTGTGCTTAAACTCTGTCACTGGATTTATAAGGGTCATTGATGAGCAAGCATGTTTTTGGGGCCTCTTTTTTAAAAGTGTAAAATAGGTATTTAGCCCCACAGAAGCTTAATGTGTTAATTTTGCATTTTTTAGGTCTCCCCACCCTGGAAATCACACTGACAAAAATTAACAGCTTAGTCACCAATGTTGGTGGTGTAATTTCTGAGTGCTCTGGGGACTGTAAAATAGAAGCTAGAGATTGCATGTGGTCAGTGGGTCACAGTAGCCTGCCCTCCATTAGATTTTCTTCAAATCTTGAGAAAGTTACTTATCCATTAAGATTTCCTGTTCAGTTTTGATAACATTTAAATGACATCACCAAGTTGGTAAGATTCAATCACACAGGGCTCTTTATTTTATGAAATTCTCTTGGTTGTATTTTCAGTTGGGAGAAACCTCTCTGAGTCCCCCCCTGCACATTTGAGTGAATCATTTAAGTATGAATAGATAAGCCTGATGGCTAACAGAACAACTAAAGGGCACCAATTCTGTTGTTAGCCCCAGAAACAACTCAAGTATAACAAGGACTTTTATTTTAACTGGAAGATATATGATTGGGTATCCTGATAACTTGACTCTAAAAAAAGTCATTTTAGACACAAATGGACCTTGATAACATGCTTCCACTTTTATAAATGGGATATTTTGTCTGTTAGACCCAGACTAGGGAATCTCTAGCCTTCAAGCTCTTAATTCAGATCACAAAGATCTCTGGATTTGATATACCCCTTTCTGTAGCCACAATCCCAACCTCTGATACTGTGTGTCCTTTTCCCAATATTTTTATCCCTATCATTCATGCTCCCATCCCACCACCCATCCCCAACACAATCATACTTCTTGCCAAATATTCCCAGCCTTATGTGACCTGGAGGTCATTGCCAGGCCCCAGGGAACATAATGAGTACTTCAAAGAGCGTCATTGATCTCCTGAGCACTTGATAATAGCTAAAATGGTCTCATTAATCTCTGAAGACTTTGTTAGTGTTCAGGTGGCCTTGTGAATCTTTGAAATAGCTCTGTATTTATAATGACTTGAGGCCATCCTTTCCCCAAGAAGGGCACTGTTTGATTGTTTATTTCAGGCTCAGCCCAAAGTGTTTGGAAATGGTTGTGTTTGAGCATACAAGACCTCTGAGAGCAAAGTTAACTTTTTAGTGTTACATACAGCTCGGAGGATAATCAGGTTCTCATTTCACTGAAAATCTCTCTATGGATTGTGGGAGTGGTACATTGATATAGTCAGTGTACCAGTTGATATAGCTCCTGTGTTCAATTACATGGGTTTACTGCGCTGTATACCAGGGGCAATAGCTATAGCATTTCTGCCCCTGGTGTAACTACAAAAATTTAGGCCAAACAATGGGAGGAATAAATTAGAATACAGCATGGGGCACAAAAGGAGTTAATATCAATGTTGCTTTTGCCAAAAACTTGTGTGCCTGCCTACATGCAGTGAGAAGGATAACAGGATGGTGGAGAAAGCATTTTATCAGGCTCTTAAAAACTAGGATCAACTGGTGTTGAAAGAATCCTGCAAACATGTGCTTCCCAGGAGGGTTCTATGTAATCATGCATGTCAGCTTGCCTGTAACCATGGTCTCTTTTATTTGCTTGATTAGATCTGCAGGGCAAGGGTGATGATTTACCTTCAGAAATAACACCCAGGCAGCAATGTGTGGGTGATCAGAATCCATCTTTGATGAAAGAGGTGTGTCACTTTGGTCACCCTGTGCTATCCCAACCTTGTTAGAAGGCTTCCTCCTCCTCCTGACAGGGGAGCCCCAAGCTCCTGCAAGGCTGAGGAAAGGAGTGGGAGATGGGAGGGGAGGACTGCTGAGCTGCAAACCAGCCCTCAGTGCAAACTGAGAACACAAACAAGAGCGAGAAGCTGATGTGAGCTGGGCTACGTGCCAATGAGGATTGCTGGAACACAATGTACAGAGCACGAGGCAGCGAAGGGAACAGCCTGACTCAGCAGCCAGGGAAGTGGGTGTGCTGTGTCGCTAGATAAACCACTCCTGCGGGCTTGTGGTCAGCAGCATCAGTCCTCCTGAAACACAGCACCAGACCACGGAGACTGCGAGGCATAAAGGAAGACATTCATGGACTCCGGCTGTCCGTCTGTCTTCACAGGCAGTCTCGCCTGCCTCCCATTCCAAGATCAGAGATTCAGGAAGGAACATTCCTGCTCTATTTCTCTAACTCTGCTTCAGGTTCAGAAGTTCCAGTGATGCAGCTCAAAGCATCTCACTTTACCCATCTCTAAAATGGGAAACGGAATGATTATATTCAAAACCACACCACCAGGCTGCCTCCAAAAGGCTGTTTGAGATTCAGGACTCGTGCCTATTACGTTCTGAATGCTCAGCACTAATATTAAATCTCTTTATTTCCACAGCTTGAACTCTCAGGAAGAACAGAGATCAGTTCATTCCTCATGATGTGTATTTCTGACTAATAATTCACCGTACAGTTAGGGATGGGCTAAATTCTTAGATGTGATGTTCCAGAATTTACGTCTGCTTTTCAAATCTAGTTTAAAACCCATAGAAGCACATCTTTGCCCTCACAACTGCCGCCTTGGGCATTATAGGCCAGGAACAAATAGACTTAATATCTACAGGATCTGTTATTTTTGAAACTACAAAAAGCAAAATAAATCCTACAGGGAGCACAAGTCAGAATCACTGGTGAAGCTTTGGCAGCTGATATTTTAGTTTGCCCGATGAGTCATTAACCTGTATTTTTTTAAAAAAACAACCTCTATCCATGTCTCAGCATATCAACTAGCATTCATTTGATCAACAAATAACTTAACACTGGCAGAACTGCTGCTACTCTCATTGTTGCCAATTGTATTTATTTTGTTAAGGAACCAGGTGTCAGAAACTGCTGATCTACTACAAGGTTTTGATCTACTTTCTGCCCACTTTTCTTTCAGAACATACAAAAAAATGGTACTACTCATATCAAAAAGAACAGTTGAAGACACTGTTACCCTCTGGAAGTCTTTCTCAAAGTCTTTAGATGTCTTGAGCTATAATTTCTATCATTCCCCACCAGCAGAAATGGAAGCAAAGCAAACTTGGCTTTGGGAATGCTTCAGACTAGAGATTACCTTTCCTGACCTATAGGGGAGCTCAATGTGAATGTGCGAGTTTAAATCAGGTCAGAACCACAGGAACAAGGTATTAGCCAATCTCAATCCATCTCAAATTACTTTTAACTTGGACTTTAAAATGTCTCTTTACTTACAGTCTTTCCAATGATTCCTAAGATAGAGGTGCTTGCCCCTTACTGGATGTGGATAAACGTGACCTCACAAATTTGTGGTACCTGTGAGGCTTTTTTTAAAAAAAACTTTGTGGCAAACTGCATGCAAGTTCATGCATAGGAATTCCAGCAGTCCCTTTTCACACAATAAGTATTTCAAGCCGCGTTGCTTATCAGTGTCCTTGGCAGGGGTGTCAGTGGGGATGACCCCAAAAGTCAAGATGGTGGCCACAACTATGCAATCAAAGCATAGTTGTGCTTTGGGAAGAGGGAAGGGTTTTGATTGCATGATTGTGACCACCATCTTGACTTTTTTGACCGCCCCCCAGCAGATACCCATGGCCAGTGGTGTACTTCCTGGAAGGCAAACTCAGAATGTAGAAACAATGAGCAGTTGAAATTATGGGAGAGTCTAGATTTTTGGGCATCCCAAACCATGGAAACAAACGAGTTAATATGGATGAAAGAACAGCTGCAAAAAGTGGGGTGAATTTGCCACAGCAAAGCACCTGATTGTTGTTGTTATATTGACTGATACTTTGGCAGGCACCATTTTAGAATATTGAAAAAGTTTCTGACAATACATTTCAAGGCAATGTAAAAAACAAGAAGATAAATGTCAGAGGCTGAAATGCCTTTTTTATCCAAGTAGGACAGCTCAGTGTAAAATTAGGAACGATTGCTTCCCCTTTTTCTATTCCTTTTCCTCTTCCCATAGTCACCTATCTTTTACACTGCCAAGCCTCAACTTTTAAAAAAAAAAAAACCACTTGAAAAACACATAACTCATTATACTAAATTTCATTCCTGCAGTATCATGGAAACCAGTGCTGAGCTCAGAAAATCATGGACTGGACTTTGTTGGCTGGCTTATTTGACAATCCAGCCTGGTTGAAACAGCTTCAGTTTCCATCAATTGGAAAAATGTTTATAATCAAGTGAAGGACTAGTTAACCCCAACTGTTCTTCAGACTACCAGTAGACCACAGTTTGGAAGCTTTTGTTCTACAGGAAGGCTACATTTCCTAGGTGGTGTTGTAACAAAGATGTTCACTTCAGTTTGTGGTTAAAAACTCCTTAAAATATACAAAAAATTTACCAGTAGTTGTAATTGGTTTTCTGCTGTATATGGCTTTAGCCATCAACAGACCCACTGCTACGTCTGTCAGTGGTTTAACGCTTTTTTTTTTAAAAAAATCACAAACTGCCACTAATGCATTGTGTAAGGCCAAAATATGAAGCCCAAATAAGTTAAACATTATGTGGCAAGGCTACAGGTGAGTAGCACACCTAGGGAATGTCATTACCCAGATCTCGATCACACAAAGGGTAACAGATTTGCAAGTGTCCTGAGAAAAAAGTTTCACGGCCTAGTCTAGAACACCTACGTGAATAGAGAGAATGTAGAGAGAAAAACTAGACATTTAAACAGGAATGAAAAAAGGAGAAGCAAAAAGATGTAGGATAAGCTGGAAAAAATGAAGTGATGAAGAACAGAATGTTGTTATGAAAGGGGAGAAGAAAGGGAATGCCAAGAGGTGGAAAAACTCATCAAAAGTTATATGAAGAAAGAAGAAAAGTTTGAAGTCCAAAGAGGAAAGAAGATGGAGCTTTCATGGGAAATAGAAAGACTTCACCATGTCCTACTCTACTATAATTTCTATAGGGCTATTCAGAATACAGTAGATATGTCATATGCTTGCTGCATCAATACTCAAGAAGAATGGATGATTATTATGTGAAGCACCTTCTCTCAGATATGAAGTTATCTATCACTGGTGCAGTAGCTAAATTTTAAGTTGCTGCAGTGAAAACAAGGCAACAGGTGAGGCAAGGCAGAACACTGTTATTTTTCCATTTTCATTGTGGTTTTTTATTTTTTCTAATCTGCTGATTATGGATCAAAATAAATTGTTATTAGGATGGGAAAGTAACTCACACTTAGCCCACTAGTCCCTAATCTGGTCCCTTCCAGGAGCATATTAGACTTCTATTATCCCTTGCCAGCATTTGCAGCTTTTTTATGTTTGTTTGTTTGTTTTCTATCCTGCCTTTATTATTTTTATAAATAACTCAAGGCAAGGAACATAGCTAATACTCCTTCCTCCTCCTATTTTCCCCACAACAACAACCCTGTGAGGTGGGCTGGGCTGAGAGAGAGTGACTGGCCCAAGGTCACCCAGCCGGCTTTCATGCCTAAGGTGGGACTAGAACTCACAGTCTCCTGGTTTATAGCCTGTTGCCTTAACCACTAGACCAAACTGGCTCTATAGCTATATTATAACATATTATTATAATAATAGCTATATTGTAACCATTCAGTCCCCTAACATATATCAGACAAAGCTAAGCCATATCAGCCTTAACCTTTAGACCAAACTGGCTCTATTTTTGTTGGAAAAATGGCATCCAACACCAACTGGGTGTTCACTTTTCTTTTTAATAGTTGCATGAGAAGTAGACATTCAGTTTTCCTCAGTGTGCAAGTGCTTTGGTGGAATATATTTAATATCTTCTGAATATTTCTGCCCATCATCTAGTATTACATGTAGTACAAAAACATGGAAAAAGGAAAAAAGAGAAATAGGAGCCAATGGACTTTATTGAAAGAATACAACAGAAAAATCCATGCAAATGTAAGCTGAGCAATTGTGCAGACTTTTCCTGCAGTAAATAGGCATTGCAAGGGTTGTGGAGAGTTTTGGTGGAAATGGAAAATAGAAAGTTCAGGACTGAACTTGCTTTTTACACACTAAAAGCATGCTAATCACAACTTTTTCTTGGCAATCATAGCTATCAAGGCTCTTAGCAGAGAATGCCAGTGCAATTAAGCACATTATATAGTTGCAGAAATGGGGGGGGAAAGGGTTTGTTGAAGCTCAGCCTTAGACCAATAATTGGAAATGTTGCCCAGGAGAATGTACAATTTTCCTCACGTTGGTTCCTTCCAGGAGTTTTTAATTACAACTCCTGTTACTGCTGAAAGCTGGCCATGATGAAAAATATACATATAGTCCAAAACTTCAGGGGCAAAGTACCTGGTTGGAGAAGCCACTATCATGTCATCCTTAGAGAATACCACCTGCTACAGAAACACAATGTTTCACCTCACCTTGAAATGTAAGTGTAAGTCTGATTGTGCCACATTACCACTAACCAATAATATTTGCCAAACAAACATAATGCCTCTTTGAGTGTTAAAATAAGCCTCTCTGGTTCTGAAGCTGAGTTTCATTACTGTGCTGTGTGGGACCAGAAATATTCCCCAAGGACTGCTGTCAAAATTGATTATTCAAAGGCTGTGGCATTCCATTTTACGGAAAAGTTCCTTTCAGAGGTAGGTCAAGATGCTCCCTTCCCCGTACCCCTGCGAAGCAGCAGTGCATCATGACTTTTGTCATCAAACCAGGCTAGCAATCTCCATCCACAGGAATGTCTCCGGATGAGGAAGTATCATCCCCTGCAGAGCTGTGCAAATGGCTGGCAGCTTCATTTCTGGAGGAATTTCCAGAGCTCAAGGTAGAGGAGAGCTGTTGGTTGAAGACTTAAACTTAGTAAGACGCTTTTTGCAAGATGCGAATTCCTTGCAAATTTTGGCCATGGGGTCATCTGGGACAAATAGGGGGTTTGTTCCTGTTTATGTCAATGGCAAGAATCTAATTGACTTTGGCAAGCAGGATCAGGCACCTGAAAGGAATTTTTGAGCTTTGTTTGTTTATAGTTTATCCCGGGTCACATTGGCTTCCTTTTTTACAAAACCCTCTAATTACTTCTAATATCGTAGTCTAGTTCTTCTAACAGCTTCCGGATTGCAGTGAAAGTTGAGAAACATGTACAGATGGTGTAAATAAGGATATGAGGAATCCCCACATCTATTTATTTATTATTTTCTATCCTGCCTTTATTATTTTTATAAATACCTCAAGGCGGCTAACATACCTAATACTCCTTCCTCCTCCTATTTTCCCCACAACAGCAACCCTGTGAGGTGGGCTGGGCTGAGAGAGAGTGACTGGCCCACGGTCACCCAGCCGGCTTTCATGCCTAAGGTGGGACTAGAACTCACAGACTCCTGGTTTCTAGCCCATTGCCTTAACCACTAGACCAAACTGGCTCTCTTTAGTGGATGCTATACCAGCACTGAGTATCACTGATACCCTTCCAAAAAATTTCTACTTTAAAAACTGCAGAAATAGCCTGAAGAATCTCAGGTGAACATAATCTAGTCCTTTCCCCTTCTTTATGACATTGAGAAAAGCCATCAATATTGCAGAAGCTTGCCACGTTTACTATTTGTTTTGATAAATCATGGTCTCCATCAGGTACCCAGAATGGTGTGCAATTTAATAAAGTATTAAAAACCTTTAACCATTAGAACAATATTAAAATTAAAACAAAAGGGTGACACAGAGCATTCCACAACCAAACTGGCTACCTTGCCAATACACTGCAGAATAATCAAGAAGCCAATCTCACCACCATCCTCTGAAGGGGTGAATCTGCCAAAAGGCCCTGCCTCAAATATCACTGAATTTGTACCTCTCAAGTGATGGCACATGAAGCAAGATCTCCAATGATGATAATTAATTATGGGCAGGTTCTGGTAGATGATCCTTCTGCCTGGGTTGTGTGTAGAAACAGCAGTGCCCTTGAAAGACAGAGAAGTTAGTACTGAATCCACTCCCTTCCCTCTGTGTCAAAAATTCAGTGGGACCGATTCTCTGGCTACTCTGTTGAGCTCTGTTTTGTGTCCCTGGCAGTAATGTCCCAGAAGAAACAGGGCCAGGCCTAGCAAATGGAAATGACAGTCTCGTCCAGAATGTGTCAGATGAGGAGGCTTAAGTAGAAGAGGGGACTGTGATTGTTCCAGTGGTGCATCCTGTATGCATTTTCATCTGTCCTTCCTGGGATACTTCCTTCATAGGCAGCATCCTGCCAGCCCCATTCCTGCCTTTGCAAGAATGCTTGTGTGAAGGGAACACCAGCAAAACCCATGGACTGCATTGCATAAAGTATGCTTGTGATGAAAGCATTTGTGTCAAACATATAAATCTCTCTCCCCAATTGTTTCTACCCGTCCTACCCAATCTGATAGGAAGGGCACGTTCCGGGTACTGTCAGCTAGGGAGTGTCAGTTGGCGGGGCCCAGAAGAAGACCCTTCCCCCTGAGATTAGATTGGCCCTGTCCCTGTTGGCCTTTCGTAAGGCCTTGAAAACTTGGCTTTGTGCTTGAGCCTGGGGCCCTGGGCATGAGTTCGAGTCTGTCTCCTGGTTGTATGGATGAAAGGTTAGAATCATGCCTGGCTGCCCTGTGTTTTTATTTTTGCTTTATATTATGTATTTTGTGTTTTCATTTGTTTCATTGTAAGCCCCCTAGAATCACATAAAAGTGAGATGGGCAGCTGTATAAATTGAGTGAGTGAGTAAGTAAATAAATACCTTCCCTCTTCCCCTGAAATGCAATGTGTTCCCTTAGCACATCACCCTTTTTTGGAGGGGGGGGGGGAAGTTCTAGTTTTGGATGTTCAAATTTATTCAGGGGTTCTGATAATTTCCCAGAGGAGGGCCATTTGGCTGGCCAGATGCTTCTTCAGTAAAAATGCCAATGTTTCCCTCAACATGAAGCCGCAATTGCCAGATGCCTCTGCTCATCTCCCAGTGCTATTGGTGAATCTACGTCATCCTCTTCCTAGCCTTGTTAGCCAGGGACAGCCAACCTGTGAGAAAAAGGGTCAGAAGGAGGTGCCCAAGGAGAAGAGATAACTCGATTCCCGGGGCCGGGAAACAGGGAGCCTTGCCTTTCTCTGGCTCTGCCACTAAAAGCACCAAAAACCCACATGCTTCTTACTGCCCAAGGCCTCCCCTGCCAGCTATTCCACCAACTCTTTAGGAAACCCCCTCGTAAAAGCAGGCTGAGTTGCTAGTTGAGAGGCCAATGTGCTTGCTTGTCAGTCTCTGCAATGAGCAATGCCCAACCTGTCAGAGGGAGGGGTGGTGGTGCAGCAGGGTTTGTGTTGTCATCCGTGCCTTGCCTAGTGCAAGACTGGCGCTGAAGGGGTTAAAAAGGTGAAGGCCCCAAGCCTGATATTGAGGAACAGAAACAGGCGGGGGGGGCGGGGGGAGGAGAGGGTGTGCGCGTACGCGCGTGAGTGTGAGAGAAAAAGAACAGAACATCCTGTACCCTTGAGTATGAAAAAAAAAACCGGCCCTGTAAGGGCAGAGTGGGGGTGGGGGAATGCAGGCAGGCAGGCAGGCGCTGCTGTGGGGGGAGCAGCTGTACTGAAGGCGTGTAAGCGGTGTGTGTATATTTGTGCGGGCTTGAGAAGGTTGAGTACATGTGCACAGACAGAGAATATGGGGATTGAAAAGAAACAACTTTGCCAGAGGACTAACTCCTGATCCGCATTTAAAGAGAATCTTAATCAAATGTCTCTGCATCAGTGACATTGGCAGAATTAACACGTGGCTGGAACAGTAATTTTTTGAAAAGGGCAAGAAAAGCAAGTGCCCTTCATTTGCAGAGGCTGCCTTTAAGGTGTTGCCACAAAGACCACTTTAAAAGAAGACTCAGCTGAGGAGGAAAGCAGAATGCTGCTTCTAAGGTGTTACTTGCCAGCACAGGTTTGAGCCGTCCTGAAAGTAAAAATGAAGAACCCTCTAACAAAAAGGGTGTTAATGTTACTGAGAAGTTTCCTTTGGGTATCCGTTAAAGGTTGGATAAAGCCCTATTATTCAAGATTAACATATAGCAAAAAATAGTAAGGTCATCCTTAGACGTTTGCATCTGGACCAGACTTCAGGGAGAAGTTCTGGGCCCCCAGTCAGCCCAGTGAGCAGAGGGCTCTAAGTGCTGCCAACGTGGATTCTTTCTTCCAGTGAAAGAATCTATGTGGCCCATTTAGGTGCCCCTTCCCTTCCTCAGTATCCAGAGGTTTCAATTATCAAACCATGGCTTATCATCTATCTCTCCGTAGCCATTACCACAATGTCATAGGGATGCTGGTTCTGGCTGTTATCAGCTGTGGAATATCTCTTACAGGACCAGCTGTGTGAGGCCTGTGAAGTCCAGTGGGGATTTTTCACAACATAAGCAGAGGGTGGGAGGGTACATTCTGCCAAATGTACTCATTAAGTCAAGGATAAACATAACACAGGGCAACGAGAACCTTAGCAACAGCATCACTAAGAAATGATAGTGGTTAAAGAATGACTCCGATAATGCCACAAAATAAACAACCCTTGACAAAAAGATGTCACTGAGAACATTAAGGAAAATTTATATGGAGGTATTACCAAGAAGAAGACTGTTCAATAAGAAGCTTGCAGTGATAATGTGACAGTGGACAGCAAACAATGAATAGTAGCTAATGTGTGATTTGGGGAGCTAAAAGTATGTGCAAGCAGAATTTTATGGGCAGGAGTTATTTTTATCTTGAATAAGATGTTCTGGGTTAGGAAGGGTCAAGTTGCATAGGTCACAGAGTTGTTTTGCATGGCCTGAATCACATCAATTCTCAGCTCCAGCACAACTCTTTGCAAAGCTATTTGCATCCAAACTCAGGGACAGTGCATAGATGCAGCTGTTCCCACGGGCAAATTTGTTTTCCTTTTAAGTTATGGAGAAGGAAAGACCCGTGTGTAGACCGCAACATTCCTACAATCTCCTTCCCTTATATATCCACATGTGTCCATGTGTGCATGTGTGTGCGTGTTTGTGTGTGATGGGAGTGGTGCATATACAAATGGGTGTCTCTGGAAACATTTGACAACTTTTCTTGCAAAAAGTCTCAAACGGTTTCTCTTAAGCTGCTGATGAGATCCCAGGGCCTGCATCTTAAAAATGGAGTCTTAAGTTGTCAGCAAGCATCATTTGTAAATCATTAGAAGCTGAAAATCTACATGTGTATGTGTGTGTGTGTTGCTAGTGAAATCACTTCCCACAAGTGGCACTTGCAGGAGAATTTTATTACTGTACGTATCATTTGTTAGATTTACATCCCTCCTTTCCTCCAGGAGCTCAGGGTGGCATACATAGCATTCCCTTCTCCAGGTTTCCCCCACACCAACCTTGTAAGATAGGCTGAGCCCAACATCACCTAGGGAGCTTCCATGGCTGAAAATATTCTTGAACCTGGGTCTCCCCTGTTTTAAACTAACACCTGAAATGCTGTTGCAACATGGAATGCTGTGGATCAGATGCTGATCTTACTCTGTCTCCTATTTTTCCCTTTCTCTTTCTCCAGCAGTCACAGTTCCTGGAACTGAACACATCATTCCACAATAGAAATTCCTTAGGATTCCTGCCTTAGGGCATTCTTCCCAAACTGTTGTGTATTTTTTGTAAATACTGGAGTCCCACCGGGACTGCTGTTCAGCTCACTCTCATATGTGAATTGCATCAATTTTTCACTGCAATCTACTCCAGTGTGCAGTAGGCAAAGGATGACCACATGAACAAGGGGGTCATTTCAGGAATAGGACTGTACATCACAGCTGATCCTCCTATTTGCCAAATTTTTAAATTCTTTGTTGATCAACAACTCTAGGAAGTCTGCCAGACTGAAGCACCATCCTAGTACACTTGCAAGATAAGGCCTTCTAATCACATGGTGTTGTCACTGGGGCTTGCAATGATGAACAGTTTTGTTATAGCCTTGGCCAGTGGTATAGCTGTGGGTGGGAAAAGGCTTCAGAAACAGCAAATGCCTTGTGCTTAAGAGATAGTCTGTCATCTTATTCAAGAGATTCTTGACACATCCTATATTCTATTCCCTTGGATCTTATCATTGCATGATTAGGTAAATCTTGTTGAGTGGGAAATGCAAGCAATTTATTCTCCTTTATTTTTGTGGACGAGGGAGGGATGTGTGTTTAACAGAGTCCTGAGGTGGCAGGATGAGGCACTCAGTAACTAGCCAGCAGTGAGTACCAACTAGCTGACAGTGGTCTGTTCTCAAGTATTGGCAAGAAAGGGCAAGCTCTGATTGGCTGCTGGTTTGAAAGACCTCTACAGACTTTCAAACATAAAACAAGCCTGTGGTTATAGCATCCTGATGTCCAAATAGTTCTGAAAATTGTCAAGACAGTGAGGATCAGTCTCAGGTGTGTTTTGAACTGCATTCAGAAGAATTAAGAGACAGAAAACCTGATCATCTGGAAATGCTTTTTGGTACCCATCAAATGAGCTAGATTGTAATTCCAGCCAGCCAGCCAGCCAGCGTGAATTACTGCACAATCTTCTGAGTCCTATGAGTGGTCTATACCTTCCTTATTGGAGCTTTCAGACTAGAGCAGTGTTTCTCAACCTTGGCAACTTTAAGATGCGTGGACTTCAACTCCCAAAATCCCCCAGCCAGCATGCTGGGGGATTCTGGGAGTTGAAGTCCATGCATCTTAAAATTGCCAAGGTTGAGAAACACTGGACTAGAGAGAGAGCTGTCATCTTATGTCATGACCTCCAGCTGAGATCATGAAAGCTGGATGTGATGCTGAGAAAAATGAAAGGATGCAAAGGCCAAGTTCCAAAGAACTGGCTTCCTTCATCTGCAGCCTTCTTTCTGATTCATTGGGATAAAGCCTCCAGAAGCACTGCTTCCTGGGAGGGGGGGGGGGGCTGTCACTCAACTCAAGAGTTTTGCTGCCCTCTTCTGGGGCCTGCCAAATGTTCTTCGAAGACCTAAAAACACAGCAAATGTATTCCTGCCTGAAAAATGAACAGAAGTACTGTAATATAGGATGCCATCATATCCACACTTAGTAGGCATTGTGTCATAGTGGGACTTACCTCTGAGTAAACAGATTTGGGTGTGTGCATATGTTTAAATGCAATATTAAGTTCATTTCTGAAAAAGTAAACGTGGTCATATCCATATTTTGTTCTTTGTTATAGAAACAGAGAAAAGTTCCTAGGGTAGTCAAAATATTTTGCTGCCTGAGATAATGAGGAAGTTCCCCCCCCCACCCCCAGCTTTGAAATACATACCTATCCCATATACAAAATCCAGCAGAATGGGCAATTTATTATTTATTTACTGGTAGCATTTATGCTCCCACAAAAACAACATCATCTGGCTTACAAATAGTAAAACAACTAAAAGGAATAATAATCTCCTCCAAGATAACAATAACACGTTAGCTAAACATTTATAACACACACAATTGAGCAGCAGAGAGAAATCTACCACAAGTATGAAACAAAGCTGAAATATGAATTCAAAACAGTTACGGTTTAAACATTTTTTTAAAAGCTTCTTCTCCAAAGTCTTTCCAGAGAGAGGATATTCTATACCCCCAAAGAAAATGGTGGGGGGGGGGTTGTCATGTTTGCTAGCTGGATCTTATTGAGCATGCTGGCTGGGGAATTCTGGGAGTTGGCGTCCACACATCTTCAAGTTACCATGGTTGAGAAACACTGTTCTAGAAGTTGTAGCACATCAGAGTAGGGAGAGCTGATCTTCTCTGGCTGACAGTGGTTTCCCAAAGTAACATGCTGAGATGCTGTTTTATCTTGCCCACTCCCAACTCCCTCTGTAGGCAGAAAAATGCTGGATATTGAGCTAGCAAACCTGCCACATGCAAAGCCTGCCTTCTCCTACTGACCAATGACTCTTCTCGGCATCTCTTCACTCCAGATGAGATGCCAAGAAGTCCTCTCTCAAGAGCTCACAGTATTTTCATGATATCAGCAGGTGGGAGGAGGAGTGAGGATTCAGAGGCCTTACCCTTCTGATGATGATGTGCCAGAGTTGTCATGAAGGCTCAGGTGACATCACAAACCATGTGAAGTCTAGTATTACCACAGGTGAAGGGCGGGTTGGCCTGTAGTCAGGTCAGGGCTCCATCAGTTTTCCTGGAAGTTCAAAGCAATATGAAGTGCAATGAGCTGATAACTAGTAAAAATGTGTTAACAGCAGTTACTGGAGCTACAGCCGTCTATTTGGTGTCGAAGACTCTCCTAGCAATTCTCAGAAGTCCCCGCTACAACCCTGAGTCAATGAACTTAGCCAGTGAGTTAAATGAAATAGGGGCTGAACATGCTTACAATGTATGTTGTTGCTATTGCTGTCCTCTCTCTCTTCCTTCCTGCCAAGCTTCATGGAGACTGATACTCAAATGAGAAGTCTCACAGCCAGAGATTCATGGACACAGCTCTGATAAGATACTTTTGTTGCAGATACTAGAGAAGCCCTAGTAGAAACTCTAGGATTCAAGTCCTGTATATTTAAATCCTATGTCTCTTTCCCCTACCTTTATGTCATAATGGACTGAGAGCCAATCTTTTCTCATAGTGACAAGTACTTGGCCCATGAGCATTGCTATTTTAATGGACCAATTTGATCTCTTGCCTTCACTTCGCCTCTCTATTTTCTCCTTCCCCAGAATCCTCCACCTCCCTTGAATCCTAAGGTGCCAGGAGTGAATCCCCTCCTTCCCCTAGGCATGGGGAACCAGAAGGGCCTATGTCTCTCCCCCCCTCCCCCCCACTGCATCTGTATCTTGGCTGGGGCTGATAAAGTGTTTTCCCTCCCTGATTCCCTGGAGAAGAGGGGGGATGTTTGTCCTCCTGACAACAGGAAACAGGTAGGAAAAGAGTTTGCTCTGTTAGCGACTTTCCCCAATCCAGTCTCCCACTCAGCTTCCGGCAGGGAGGAATCTGAGAATAGGAATGTCCATCTCTTTGTGACAAGAGGTAATGTATAGGGGAGGACTTCCATCTCAACTATATCTCAACTCCCCAGTCTGGAAGTCTCCCCCCACCCCAGCTTCAGGCAGGAGGGAGGGGTCTCAGTCTCTCCGTAGCAGTCCAGCCACCTCCCCCTGATCCCCAAACCAGTTATCATACTCTGGGTCTGAAGAACTGTTAGGTGCTGGTGCCAGGTTATAAAGCCAGTCCAGCAGTTTGGGCTTATGCAGGTACTGCAAATGGGAAACATCTTTAAAGGCTGATGTTTCCATCTGCAGTGGATGTCCTTAGCTACTTCCCATGATTTCTCTGTTTCTGGGCCACCCTTCCAATGTGAACTGTTATTTGTAACAGACTACTCAGCTTTCAGGCTCTGTGCTTCTGAAACTGACGACTTTTCCCTTCCCACTTACCTCTTCCGATTCTTCCTGGAACACTACAGCCATTATGTTTGCTTTACCACTGATGAGTCATCTCAATTGTTGAACTAAAATAAAATAAGGGTAAAGAAAAAGAGAACTGGAAAATACAGAGGAGGCTGCTTGCTAACTGCATCTTATTTGGCCAAGGGTCACTGGGGAAAAGAGCTGATTAGAATGTGGCAAACTATAGGGCCAAGTGAGGGGGAGAAATGGGGGTGCAAAACATGTTGGGCTGAGTAGGAATGTCAAAAAGTTTAAACCAATTGTTTGCTATCAGACAATTGCTGTCCAGTTTATTGTAGCCACATTTTAAAACAAATGTTACATTAGTTTATCCCTGTTAGCAAGATAATTGTATCTGCTTTGTAAAGACCACTTGAGTCCAGCTGGGCTACTGATTATGACATCCATGCAGTTTTCTTGGCAGTGACACAAACATTGCCATTATCTTCTTCCATGATGTTTTTCAACTTCTCACTTTAACCAACTGCCCTGAAGTTCCAAGGTGGCCTTCAGTCCAACTACTAACCAGGACTGACTTTGCTTGATTTCCAAGATCAACCAAGATTGGCTAGAAAGTGCCACCTGCTGAAGTGTAAGACTAATGGCCTGTCTGGTCAAGCATTTTGTGTACCACACAAGGACACTGTATGAGAAGGGGGCACAGCTGCAAGTAAAGAAAAAAAAGAGAAGGAGATTTAATATCAACAACACAGGCTCACTGACTTGGTGCATATGCACAAAGATGTAATGGAACTCATGACCTAGCAGGCCCTTGCATAATTATATTCAATAAATTGTGAATATTTAAAAATGTTGTTGGGGTGTCTAAGTGGAATTCTGCACAAGGGAGCCTTATATACTGTCAGTGGCCCTGATCAGATAATTCTGGGAAGTCCCCAAGGAGGGCATAAGCCAACAGCATAGCTCCTTCTGGTGCTTTTCAGCAATTCACACTGAGAGATTTACTGCCTCTGATAGGGATATAACATATAAACCATCATGTCTATCAGCCATTAGTAGGCTTTTCTTCCATAATCTTGTCTAATTCTCTTTTAAAACCATCCTAGTTGGTGTTATTACTACTGTACACTGTATAGGAATGAGTTCCATAATTTAATGATGGGCTGCACTGAAATATTGCATCTCAAACCATCATTCAGCTTCACTGGATTATCTCAGGTCTTAATACTACTAAAGTTATATTCTTCCTATTTTCTCTATGTATAATTTTATACACTTCTGCTGTGAAGTGATTCATTTATTTGCTGATTGTATATGTAAAAAGCTCCAAAAATTTGTAACATTTTCACAGAAAGTTTGATCATTTTAGATACCCTTTTCTTATCTCCTTTATCTCTATAATATTCCTTCTGAAATGCAAAGATTGCTAGTATACCAGTGTAGTAGCACCGTAGATTTGCATACATTCATAACAATATTGGCAGTTTTTTTAATCCTTAAATTTGAAAAAAAAAGTGGGGGGAGTTCTAACATTGATACATGGATTTTAGCTTCCTTAGGAACATCAGTAATATCAGTGCATGCAAATTTCAGAGTGGGAGCTGTGGCACATTAAAGATGAACAAATTTCTTACAGCACCTGGGTTTTTTTGTATTGGAGTTCATTTTACCAGATGCATGAAATGTTACCTAAAAATGACATGCAAATGGCATGAGGGATTAAGTATATCAGCACAAGGAATCTCATGGCATTATCATATTTTAGGAAAGACAAAAACCTTAAATTGAGAGTGCTCAATCACACAGGAACTTTCAGTTGTATCCTCCTGCAGATATGTATACTGAATGTCTACAAGAAGGTGATGTCATTTGAGTAATATCAGCATCTGCTGAGGCTTTCTGGGAGAGCTTGTATGTTTAAATGTGTGCCCAAATAGAGTTTAAAACTGGGGGAAGACAACTGGTGGGAGGGCTGTCAATATATTTGGAATGCTGAGAGCATATGATGGGTCTCACTGAATTTCTGCCATAATGAGTGTACCCAGTCACAAAAAACTCATTTATCAGAAGGCTAATTGAGGAAATTGCTCCCTCGATCAAGCTGTGCCAAGATATTCTTTGTCATACCACTTCACAGTTGCAAGGGACCATTCAGTCCAACACTCTGTGCCATGCAGAAATTGCATAGTTCTAAACAAAACACTGTTGCCAACTGCCATTTTTACATATTTATTTGTTTGATTTGCCCTTGCCTCACTCTGGATGAACATTTTTTTTCCTAAAAATACTGGATTCTTGTAGGCTCAGAGGCCTTAAGAGTGCTATGAGTCTGGCAGTCAGCTGGTAGCATTCCAGTGCCCTATTTTTTAAAAATGAAAACAATTTTTTAAAAATTTAAAAATCAGGTAGAGCAGAGAACCTGGGCAGGTGTCAAGGGAGGTGTCTTCAGGGAAATTTTCGCAGGTCCTATATTGTCTTCCACTGGACTAAAGGATTAAAAAAACTGCCAATATTGTTATGAATGTATGCAAATCTACGGTGCTACTACACTGGTATACTAGCAATCTTTGCATTTCAGAAGGAATATTATAGAGATAAAGGAGGTAAGAAAAGGGTATCTAAAATGATCAAACTTTGTGTTTCTTTTGATTGTTACAGAAGTATGCAAAAATGTCTGCAAAGGGGTTCTGAACCATCTTCAATCTCCATGGAGTTGGAGTTTCATTTCTGAATTATTGCTTCTAGGGCTGTCTCAAGAATCTTTCTACATTTCATCTGTAAAAGTGACTGTTCCAGGAGAGCTCAGTCGACTTCTGATGTCCCTCAGTCCCAACCTAGATGATGACACCAAGAGGATGACACTTCATAACATCACTCAGTGTATCTACTTGAAGGCATCTGAGGTGAACGTCCTAAGTTACAGGGCATACTGTAAAATGCAATAAGAAAGGCTAAGCCTGATGCAGCTGCCCAGGTCCACAGCTCAACAACTTCAGCCTCAAAGCTACTTTATTACCTGGTCCTCATTCCATTAGATATCAATTTCCAAGATTGTGTACTTTTTCTGGAAAAAGGGATGAGGGATTCTGCAGAAATCAGCCTAATGTTACTGGGAAAGATTTAAGGTGCCTCTTTCACTGAGAAAAATTAGGCCAGATTCTCAGCAGAAATTGAAAGGTACTACATACAGTAGATCACATAAGAGCCTCACGTGGCGCAGAATGGTAGGCAGCAGCATTGCAACCGAAACTCTCCCCACAACCCAAGTTCGATCCCAGCGGAAGCTGGATTCTCGGGTAGCCGGCTCAGGTTGACTCAGCCTCCCATCCTTCCGAGGTCGGTAAAATGAGGACCCAGCTTGCTGGGGAAGGTGACGACTGGGGAAGGCAATGGCAAACCACCCCGCTATAGTCTGCCAAGGAAACATCGCAAAAGAGGCATCCCCCCAAAGGGTCAGACATGACTTGGTGCTTGCACAGGGGACCTTTCACCTTCACATAGATCACAGCTGATAAGATCAGCACTTCCTGCCTGTAGACCAGCCCTTCTGGGAAAATCAGACTCCAGTTGGACCTGGAGCAGATGTCGGAATTACTGTTCTGTTGCTGCATTGTGCGTCATTCATGAAGTCCTCAAATCTGAAGGGGATACTACCTTTGTCCTAATGTGCATTTAAATGCAGGCATTTAGGAAAAATTTCATCCCAGGATAAGCCTGGGATCCATGTGTGCTCTAATACATAGGCCTTTTGGAGATCAACTGCTTTCCCCAACTCTTTTTTAAACTTAGGGAGGCTAAGAATATGTTAAGCACCCATCCCTGTATTTAGAGATCAAATCCCATTCAAAAATAAAAATCAAAAACCCCAAAGCCACTCCAGTGGTAAGAAGACTTACGCCTTTTTTTACCCACCTAGAATTGCACATGATTGAACTGATTAAAAAATGATTGTCTTGCCTGGTGATTTTTGATCCTATGTGAGTCTTGCCAAAACTAAAGCTCTCTGGATATGTTTTACTACAACTCCCATCACCACAGTGCAGAGTTGATAGGGCTTATAATTAAACACATTTAGGGAGTAAGAAGAGGAAGGCTGTCCTACACAGGAGTGTCCATGGGGAATATCAAAAAAAGTCAAGATGGCAACCATGCATACTGGCAGATGGAATTGATAAAGACCTGGGTGAAACCTGGCATTTATCCCAGTAAAATGCAGATCATGCCGTCCTGCAAATGATCAATCCCCAGAATCTGTGGTCCTATTGTGAAATCGAATTGCCCTTCAGGGTCAATGTCAACAAAAAATTGTTGCATCTCTCTTGATTGTTACCACTTTACCGTCTACATACGGCATGCAATTTGGTATCTTCACCACCACATGTTACATCATGAGGTTTATGTGGTGTTATGGTGAACGAATGGAAATTTGCCACATGCCAATGCTGGTGATTAATAAGGCTGATGCGTACAGCCAAGTGATTGTTTCTTTCTCACTTCCTAGGCAAATGGTTGCACCAATGAGGACATAAAATTAGTGGCCTGTTTCCTGGATGATGGGGATAAAGAAACCAAAACTGAGGCCCTGAATGCCCTCAAAGCTTTCACTGCCATCTGGAGGTTTAAAATCAAAATCCAGGTAAACCTTTATTCATATAGTGTATGAATCCCAAATTTTTTCTAGGGTGCCTAATTTCTTATAGTAACTTTTAATGTAAGGCATATATAATCATATAAGGCTGTTATATGTCAATAACATTAAAGATTTTATCAGCTGCCTAACCATTCGTGAGGATTCTGACCTCAGCATACTTTCTACAGGTGTGTTTTTTTTAAATCTTGTAATTGCTATTGATTTATGCTTTGCTTCCTTTTTGTATGTTTTTAGGTTTTTTTCAAAGTGTGTTCTGTATTTTACTTTCAAAATTGTATTTTAATTGTTTTTGTAAGCCACTCTAGGACATTACTAGAAAAGTTGGGATAAAAATAATTTTTAATTAATAAAATGAACACTGAGAACAAAGCTATTCAATGCTCTACACTGTATATTTTCCCTTGCAGGATTGGGGCTAGTGTCTAAATTAATTCAATTTAGGAAGTGATGCAGAAGAAAAAGCATTGCTGTCTAACAAACTCACAGCAACAATCCATAGTTGGTTTTAAGTTTTGAAAAATACATCTCTGTTTGTATCAATATCATATATTTAATATGTTTTATTTTATTCCTTTAAAAATTAAAAGGAAAAGAAGAACAAGAAGAAAGATATAAACAGGAAAGGAAAAAAAAAATTCCAAAGCCAGAGAAAGAGGGAAAAAACCCTAAAATGTACAGAAAATAATTTAGCCTAATTATTAAACACATAATTAAATCTTGATTATTTCAAATAATATCAATTGGTCTTTCCATTCTATGAATAAATAGGCAGCTCATAAAGAGAAAGCAAACGCATGCTGGTCTAATATATAGACCTGGGATTACCTTGTCTTTCCAACATGGAAGCAGCACTTCTTTTGAGGCCCCCAGTGCTTCATAAATCTACAGTTTTTCACATTGTGATAAATTTCAGGTTTGGGGTAAAAATTCAGAAGTACACTAGTATCTTTAAATCAAATTGAACTTGTAAGGCCATATTAACAAACTTATGGATATTGAACCAAAATAAGGCAATCGTGTAAGATGCAGATTATATGAATGAGTGTGCCCTCGTTTTAATTTTTTAATCTTTTTTTGCCTTCAAGTCAGTCTTGACTTCTGGTGACTACATTGACTGATCCATGTAGATTCTCAGACAGATTTTTTGAAAGTGGCCTGGCCTTGCCTTCTTCCTAGGGCTGAGAGGAAGTGACTGGCTCCAAATCATCCAGCTGGTATTTTGCCTAAGAAGGGACTAGAACTCAGGTTTCCCCACTCCTAATCCAGCATCTTAACCACTTTATACTTCTAATATAAGTTGTTAGTCAAGCCTTTTTAGATATTCACTCAAGTGGCTGGTAAATGTGGAAATGAACCTCTTGTTGAATTCATCTCATTTTAGGATTTTAGGAAACATATTTAATATTCTTTAAAACCTTTAACCATGATTTATTAATATGTGTTATTCCATATTTTTTGCAAATAGTTAATATTCCAATAAGTGATACTTCTTAATTGTTTATTTAAAAAATACTGTAGATATCAAAGCATCTAGCAGACATTCCAATATAATCCTAGTGCACCTGAACAAATTGTGAAATCAAGAGATATTTTAACTGAATATTCTGCCATTTCATAGTTTTATGCATTCCAGATTGTTCTTGCAATAACTCAGATTGTTCAACCTGATTGACAATAGCACGATCTAAACTATTAATATAACTGCTTGCCTTTGACTTCCAAAAGAACCCTTTTACACTAGGATTACCTCAAAGTATAAATATGTGAATAAGGGTCAGTATTATACTTCCTTGCCAGGATCTTCCAAATTTTCCTAATTGGTTTATTTTATTAGACAGAACATTTTGTATGTAAGAGTGGCTAGAATTTAATACAAAACTGTTATTATTTGCTAGTGATATATTACTGATAATAAAATCTCATCAAATTTATGAGAAATATAAATGCTGTATAAATGAATATTACTTCAAGATTGATATATTGACATACAGTAGTGATATTCCTAACCTTATACCTTAAAGTTATTTCAAGCAGATTGGTGGAATTTATCAACTTAAAAATTAGAGGAGATAAAAGGCATTCTTGATGAGTTCCATATGATATCATAATAGTCAAACAGATAATTCCATTTGTAGTAACCTCAGCAAAGGGAATCGAATACCATATTTTGATCCAGTTAATAAAGAAGGAGAAAATTTGCACTTAGGCAATATATGTTTCAAAAAAATCTCCTGCACCATTTCGAAGGCTTTTCCTGCCATTCAATAAAATCTCCACCGTTGATTTCAATTTTTCTCAATTATCAGATGCTTGACATTTTTTAAAATAAAACCAGATTGTGCAGGATAGATGATGAAAACCAATATAGCTGGCAGAGTACATAACAGGGTTGTGATCAATACTTTTGTATCAACATTTAGCAAGGAAATTGGACAATAATTTCCACAGTGAGCATGATCTTTACCTATCTTCAAAATCACAGTTATATAAACCTCACTAAAGGGCTTGGAAAAACTTACTTAAAAAGGCATCATTTTAGACTTTGAAATGTATTGGGGCAGAAACCTCAATACAGGTCTTATAATACATAATGGGACAACCAGGAGCTTTTCCTGTTTTCATAGTGATATCTATTATACCTTGGTGAGATGGAAGTGCACCCGAATAAGCTGCCTGATCTTACATAATTTTAGGAATTGCTATATTATATAAAAATTTATTACTTTCTTCCTCTGTTACATTTAATTCAGTATTATATAAGCAAGAGTAAATATTTTTTAAAAGTTGATTTATTGATTCAAAAACTCTCCATCTCCTGGGCATCCGCACTAGCTTATATAATATTACATTGTTGCAACTATTTCAGATGAGTGGTTAGTAATTTACCAAGTCTTTTACCTTGCTCCCAGTATTTTTGCTTTATATGATTTAGTGGTTATTTCGTTTCAAGAACATAACGGGAATTGTTTTCCTATCTAGCATGAATACACGCTCTGTGCAACTGGGCTTTTAAATCATCTGCATATATGCTCAAAAACTTATTTTCTTGTTTAACGTTTTCATTTTTTTTAATAAAGCATAAGAAATAAACATGACTACACACACACACACACACACACCTTAAAGGAATTCCAAACAACCTATACTTTTACAGCTTGTCTGTTTAAAAGAAAAATATTGAAAAACTTGTGAATAATAAAGGTATATTTAAACATAATCTAGAAAAAATAAGGGGTCCAGAAGGAAATGCAGTGAATTCATATATATGTATGTATGTATGTATGTACATACACACACATACATACACACACACACACACACACACATCCATCCATCCATCCTTCTGGACCTCTCATTTCTTGTTCTCCCACAAATGTTAAGTGCTTGTGAATCAGAAGTACTACCTAACTAGTCAATCTTAAATTTCCACTTATGTAGACTAGGCTGGCCCATTCCTAGATAAAATATTGTTCACTTGTGGAAAGACACGCTTTTCTTGTCAAAGAGCAAGTTGTTCAATTTAAGTATCTGCCTCCTCTTAGAGCTTTATCTAAGATATTTTATTTTCACGTAACTGATTGAGATGTCATATTGGGCTAAAACTAAAAAGGAAGAAAAAAGTAACTATATACATGTGCATACTAATATTTCCAAAAATCAAGGAAAAGATGAAAAAAGTTTGCTTTTGGGGGGCTAACATGAATTTTTGAAAACTAAAACAAAAATCTCCTTCAACTGAATTTAGAGTTGCATGTACAATGAAAACACATTCTTTCAGCCACCACTAGAGAGCACTATGATCATGGGGTATGTGACACTTTTGATTTTTTTTTTTTTAATTCACAAATTTTAAATTAAAGCCAGTGTGCTGGCTGGGGAATTCTGGGAGTTGAAGTCCACAGATCTTAAAGTTGCCAAGGTTGAGAAGCACTGCAGTTAACTTTAGAGATGCGTCCTTATCAAGTCAGAAATCAGCTATTTACATTATGTCTCAAAGGTATATAGATTGTCGAAGGAGAATTGCTAAAGGATAATTCAATTGCCCTTATGTATTTTTCTTTTCAGGAATATGTCCCCAAAATTATTGAGATGGTGACAAGCAACCGGGACAACAATCTGCAAATTGCTGGTTTGAGGCTGCTGAATGGGTTGCACATACCAGACCACACACACACATTATTGAAAATGAAGTTCTCAAACTTTATGGACATTCTGCTTGTGGCAAACACTTTGGTCAAGGTACACAACACACAGGCACCTTCTTCCCTTTCAATAAGCCTAGGGGCTTGAGACTGGCTAAGCCTGGAGAAGGGCAAAAATGCAGCTTCATGTCTATAAAGAGATGCTGATAGAATTCAGTTATCTTTCCTCTAAATGCATCATTAAATTCAGGGTTCAGCGTTTCAAATTCTGATCTATTCTAGTTCTCTGACTCAATTCTGAACCCAGTTTTTAATTCTGACCCCTCCCCCACCCAGTCAGCCTGTCTTCTGTGGGTCACTACTGTAAGCATATTCAGTCCTCATTAGATAGGATCTCTTTTACCCCTGATCTTTCTAAAAATTATTAGTATTCTTTGTCAACCTTGGGGTATCCTAAACATTGCTGATGCCTCTCTCCTATTCATTGACATTGACATTTTTTTGGCTGATTGAAAATGGTCATAATGGTTCTTATAGCTTGAACATTTGAACTAGGGCAAAAAAATTGGGCCTGCAGTAAAATATTAAAAGGTTCTTCTTCAGGCCTTTTCCAAGGCACACTATTCTATGCCCCAACTGCTGTTAGCTATTCATGGGCACTAATCATACCCAGTCACTGCTGGAGTATAGTTTTGTAGGGCTTCTTTTTTAACATCTGCAAAAATAAGGATCATGAGAAGCCTGCTAATACCTCCCTCTGTGGGGTAAGTGGTGTCAGTCTGGCTACACTGATAACCTGAACATCAGAAATGCAGAGAATAATTATTAAAATTCATATTGCCTTTCACTTATGAAGCCAGCTTTGCATAATTGCCGCCAGACTAGAAAGCATTACATGGGATCCTCAGCCAGTCTGATTCAGGTCTACGTTTTGCAACTGGTAACCTACCATAGCTACTCTGGAGGCGTGCCTAATCAACATATATCGATGGAAGTGCGTTCCTCCTCTTGCGTTTTCTCTCTCATACAGATAGGCAGGAGAGAGGGAGTAAAAACAGACAGGGGAAAAAGCTATTTTTCAGCAGAATAGATTTCTCCTTTCGCTGTATTTGATGTTTTTCTTTATGAGTGGTCTTGGACTGTAAATAAACTTCAAACTTCGATTTCCTCTTCCCCCACCATGCAAATGAATAGAGGAAATCAATCAATTTGCTGGCATAGGGAAGAGTTGATGCACTGAGCAGCACAGCTTGGCCTTTCAGGAACCTAGTGCCCCTGGGTGCTGTGTTTGGCTATTTCCCCAGTTGTGACTTACAGGATCTTCATAGCATCACCAAGGCATCACTGAAGTGATGTGAAGTCTGTACTCTTTATTGTTATTTTGGTTTATGATGGTTGGATGACTCTAGATCAGTGTTTCTTAACCTTGGCAACTTGAAGATGTGTGGACTTCAGTGCACAGAATTCAATTCTGGGAGTTGAAGTCCACACATCTTCAAGTTGCCAAGGTTGAGAAACACTGCTCTAGATGATGCATTGAAATCCTTGTGGGTAAATGACCAGCAACAGCAACAAAACAAATGATTGCTTAGCCAGCATTCATTCCCTATTTGCTAGAGAGCTTTTCTTTTCTTTTGTTCTTAAAATTTGTTTTAGTTGCAAAGGGTCTAATTTCTCCTCCCTGACAGTTTCTAAAATGGATCTTCTCACCTGTTTGAGCAGGTACAAGTTCTCAAATTTCTTGTAACACTCGCTGAGAAGGAAGACCTGCTGTATGACATCATGAATTGTCGGGTAAGAAGTTTGTGTTGTGGGTGGGAGAAAGCAGTAGAATGTAGCAGGAGTTTCTGGGAGCTCTGGAGAGGTTTGGGGGTTGGGCTTTTTCTTCTCCATGAGATCTGAGAACACAGCAGCAGCTTATGAAACTTGGACTTCCTAAGATCTAGAAATCTATGAAATTGAAAGCAATAAATGAAGAGTTTAAGG
The DNA here is from genome assembly GCF_035149785.1 of Candoia aspera. Lineage (NCBI taxonomy): Eukaryota > Metazoa > Chordata > Lepidosauria > Squamata > Candoiidae > Candoia > Candoia aspera. The sequence goes on along the minus strand of NC_086155.1, from coordinate 52,387,884 downwards.
CCCCATTTTATGGCTGAAATCAGTCACAAAGCCTTATAATCTGTGGCAAATCAAAACAGTTGTCAAATAAAGGCCAGGTCAGAAGCATTAAAAAGAAGAATGCTCTCTGGTCACACCATATAGTCGAGCACTGCCTGTCTAGTACGTGGTCTGAGTTCACGCTAAATGCATCTGGTTAATCACAAACAGCTTTGGTTAAAATCACAGACAACTGAACAGGAGATTGCAGTTGTCAACACTGGGAATTTAGTGAGCAGATTCGAATGTCAACACAGAGATATCTTTTTAGAGGCCTAGATATTGTATATCTCATCAAATTATGGGGAATTTCCAGGTCCTGCAAAGCATTCTCTGGGTTCTAAAGGGGGAGGATAGGCAGGAACAAGCACTTAGTTGTCATATTCTTGGCACCTAGCTGGACCCAGCTTTGTCCCTTTCTATCCATCATGAATACGCTAGTTCCTTCCAGCCCTGATCCAGAAATAGCTCTTTGTCCTCATCTTTATCTGAGATAATGTAGAGGAGTGCAGAGATTATCTTGACAAAGGAATGCAAGAGTCGTTAGAGAGCCATTAAGAGAAAGTAAATGACAACTCAATCCTGGGAAAGGAAAAAGCATGGGGGAAAGATTCAAAATAACCCTATATTGATTATGTTTGGTATAAGATGGGCAGAGGAAAGCTCTGGCAGACTTTCAAGCTACTGTTATTATACCCTACAACGGTACAGTAGTATTCTTTAATACTTGTGATGTATGTTTCCTGATCTGGCCTACCTCAAAGGATGGACAGGTAAGCATGACACTTAACAATGGAGAAACTGCCCATCAACTTCTCTTGGATAACAGACTGAGCTAGCACGTGGATGACTTGGTCACAGTCTTCCTCCATTTCATGAAATGCAGGGCATTTCTATTTTTAAAAAAAATGTTATAGACTGTCACAATTTATGCAAGTTGGTATCTTCTCCCTCCCCCCTTTTATTTTGTGATAACATGCAGTGTCCACCTTGAGAATGGGGGAGCCAGAATTAGTGTTACCTTTCATCACTTGTCCACAGTTTCACACATGTGAAGTGATGGGGGGAGAGGAAAGAATGAGGGGGAAGGCCCTGAACTGACAAAGTATTTTTCATCTTTCCCTTCAAGGCATCCCCTGAATTCCTGAACCTCTTCCAGACATCTCAACCTGGGAACCTGCTTTATGAGATGTTAGTGTTTGTGGAACGACTCAGTGAAGGGCGCCTGTCTCCACAGTATCAGTCAAGGCAGTGGAAATACAACAATAACACCCTCCATGAAATGATCTTTGGCGACAATTCCCGCCTTTCTGACCGCTTGCTGGCTCTCATTATCCATCCTGAAGACGAGGTGCAGACTCAGGCTTGCAAAGTGATCCTCAGCCTGAGGCTCAACAGGGAAGAAAGTAGGGCCACTAGTGGGAATAGTATAGGGTCTGAGATCAGTGCTTACCCTCTTGAATCTACCAGACAAAGCCAGGTTGTAAATGCCTCCCCCGGCAGCCAGCCTCTTATTCCAAACGTCCCAACCACCAACTCCTCCTCTGATGCTCTTCACGGTGAAAGTGGTCACAGCTTTTACCCTCTGCAGGGCACCAACGAGACTGACCACAGCTTCCATCCCCTAGAGAGGGCCGACCACAGCTTCCAACCCCTTCCGAATATCAGTGTGGAGAGCAGTGGCCATGTCCTGGAGGAACAGAGGGATAACTTTCACCCTCCCCCAGTTGCTGGCTCAGACGAGAGCGACAGCAGCATTTGAAGGGGGCAGCTGTACAGAGGAAAAAAGAGACTAATAAATGTGTTGGCAAACAGAGGGAAATGCCTTTCTGTCTCTATGTAAAAAAACACAAAAGAGACAGATATTCTAACTTCTCCCAAATCAGAAGAGCCCTTGTCTAAAGTGTTTAAAAAATCAGTCCCTTTTCTGTCACTGATATGGGAAATGCTAACCATGTCCTCTCTGTTATATATTTAAAGTTTGGAGCATTGGAAACACCATTCAGTGATTTCGCTCCAAAACTACATTCACCTTGCCAAAATCTGGCTGGCTTAGCATATTGCAGCTTGGGATATTGTGTAAACCCAGCCAATTGTGATGAATAAATTAAGCCATGGTTAAGCTAACCATGGCTTAGCACAGTCTGTAAACCCAATCCAAAGCTTTGTAGATCTGCAAACACAATCACCCATGAAGATGTTTTCTTAAAACCATGCCACAAGTGCAAGAAAAATTGGCCAGAAAGGAAAACTGGTTGTATATGGATGCTACACCTTGTTTGAATTGTTAGTCTCAAATTGGTTTTATAATTTTTAGAAACACCATTAAGGAGCTTCATATTTAGGCATCATGAGCACTGAATGAATTCTTCAAAGAAATTCACATGTAGAGTTGTCTTGAACCAACTTCAAGCCAGGTTCCCCTAATTTAGTGGCTGGTAGTTTTGCATATAGAGAGCCAGTTTGGTAGTGTGGTTAAAGCACTAAGCTAGAAACCAGGAGAGTGTGAGTTCTAGTCCTGCCTTAGGTACAAAGACTTTGGGGTGACCTTGGGCCAGTCACTCTGTCTTAGCCCTAGGAAGAAGGCAAAGGCAAGCCGCTTCTGCAAACCTTGCCAAGAAAACTGCAAAGACTAGTCCAGGCAGTTGCCAGGAGTCAACAGTGACTCAAAAGTGCACACACAAAAAAAAACCCTTTTGTGTATATGAGTATCATATGCAGTCTGCTGGCAGTCCTGATTTTTCCTACTGAAATGATAAGATTTGCATAAGAATTACATGTTTGTTTCTTTTCTTTGCATTTAAAAGCTTTATTAGTTTTCAGAGTATAACTAAAATACAAAATAGAAAATATAGAAAAGTTAGAATATAGAACTAAAGAAAAAAGAAAAAAAACTATAAAGGTGCAAATAGACAGAAAACAGAAACGGAAAGGTGACTTCTGACTCTCCAATACAGATATAGATAAGTTTACAAATATAATCTCTTACCATTAGTTAAACCTTAGTAATATTATTTCTATCAAAACAAACCATTTAATCACTACAACCCAAAGTCAAAGCTTCATTTTTTTCCAACACAAGCAAGTAGTCTAAAAGTGGTTGCCAAGTAGAAATAAATCCAGAAACAGTATTTTCTCTTATTAATGCTATTAACTTAGCCACTGGGGCCAAATCCATTAATTTAACAATCGAGTCTTCCACTGTAGGTATTTATACATTATACATTTTTGACAACTTCTCAGTGGTTAAATACCAATGGAACATACAGTATTTTATAAAAATTCTCTTTTAAGTTGTAATTCAAAGTAAATTTCAAACCTTTGTTCCACATGAGAATTATATATTTGTTTCAGTTTGTATATAAAAGCATATTTCCAGTCCTTATGGTTGAGAGATGTTGCCTAGCAAACTTCACGGGCTGTATAACTTTGGGGACCAGAAAGTAAAGAAAAATAAATCCAGTGACAATCCAAACATGAGCTGTGTCTGGGGAGAGTACTGTGGTTACTGTTTTTCAGCATCAAAGCTAATTATTTTATTTATTCCATATAAATAAAACATGACCTGTGCAACTGTGGGAGAGTTGAAATTATATTGGGAATATGCAGTAAGTACAAGAGTGGATAGACTATAATGCACTTTTGGGGGACTGCTTTGAAGACTACTTGAAAACTGCAGTTGGTTCAAAACCCAGTTGCCTTTGGGCATGTGAGTGAGAGCCATTACAACCAGGTTACACCTATACTGTGGGCACAGCATTGGCTTCTAATATACTTCCAGATACAATTCAAAATGCTAGTTTTTACCTGTAAGGCCATACATGACTTGGTTCCCAGGCACCTAGAGGACTATCTGCTCTAGGTACAACCAACCCACGGAAAAGGCTTGTTCCAGTTTGGGAATGTTGAAGGCTCCCCAGATATAAGAGGTGAGGGGAGTAGAGGCCAAGGCACACATGGTACCAGTTCCCAGAGGTCCAGCTGGCACAAACTCTGGCATCTTTTTGTAAAGCTGTGAAATGTTTTCCCAGGGCTTTTGAGAGAGTCACTTGATTGTTGGGTTGGCACAGGTGGTTATTATACCATCAGAAGAACATTCCTGATGAGAACAGCTGACAAGCAGGTGCTAGCAGGTGTAGGAACTTAAACCGTGAGCTGGTGACACTATAATCAATTCCAGGAGCCCTGCAGCACAGAAGTGGGTGTGGAAGAGAGGAAGATTCACAAAGCCTGAAATTCTACAGGCCAAGTACTGGCAAGGTACTGGACAGAAGGAAGTCCTAAAGAAGTCAAAGATGCCGATGGTGAAAAAAGACAAATCTGTGACTACAGCCTTCAAGAAGTAGGGAAGGAGCAAATAACACCAGCCTCCGCTCAGCACCCAGTCTACTTAGGCCATGGAAGCAACTCTTTGTTTATTTATTTATTTATTAAATGTATATCTCACCTTTCCTTTAGGGGGTTAAGACTGTGGGACAGAGTGGGTGGGAAGGACTAGGGATAAGTTGAAAGACTCAAGATAAATAGCCCAGACGGAGTTAAAAGGAAAAATAGATTGGAGTAGTTTAAATAGGTATGAAGGTTGAATGAAAAGTAATTTGTCCAATGTTATAAATTGCCAACAGATGGCAATATTAATGTGCTAGAAGCGGTGACATGTTCTTTAGCATATGTTCTTTCACTTCAGTTGGTGGGGAGTTGCTATGAGAAAAGGTTGTGTTGCCATTGTTCATGAAATGGAAGCCTGCAATGAGTGTTTGTCAGTGCGCTTTAAGCAATGTACTATGACTGAATTTTTGACTGCCTAATGAGTCTCTCCAGCTGATAATCACCGCTGAATGCAAGTTGTTTATGGTTGTTTACTGTGTTGATGTGAGTATTGTGTGTGACTGGGCCACAAAATGTAACCAGGAACCAGAAGTACTGATTTATGTGTTCAAGAATGAAGAGTTGACCTTTGACTGCAACCTACAAGTATCACACAAGAAGGTTATGAATTGATTAAGGACAGTCAGCATATCACTCAAAGGGAAATTGCTGTCAAGCTTGGCATTTCTCAGGAATATGTGGGTCACATTATTGATGTTTGGTAATAGTGGAAGGTTTCTGCAAAGTAAGTTGCTGTCAGGGTCAGCCTCGCTTCACAATAAGACACAGACTCACTTAATGGGTATTAAGGATTTCTGGTTTATTGGAATGATAGCTGACAGAACGAAAAACGGGAACGGGGTAGGTGTTGTGGAGGTGCCCTTTTTATACCCTCTTGTATTGCCCCGGGCTTCCCCACCCTGCTTTGTCTCGATCCCTCGTGATGGGACCCTTGATGGTTGCCTGGGCGTTTTCCAGGTGTCTTCTTTTGTCTCCCAGCAACGGTTGTGTCCTCCGGGGCACCAGGTGCGGCTTATCTTCGTTCCTCTGACGTCCTTCTTTTCAGCTGCCTATGGGTCCATGGGTGTGGGTGCTTTTGGGTGCTTGTGTTAATCCCTAGTTTGATTATCTCCTTCCTCTATTTCTTAATGATCATGATCCACGTTGTGAGGCTCTTTGTGCCTTGCAACGAGGTCATGACAGTTGCTCGCATGCTGACAGCAGAGATGGAAGCTTTAAGAATTGGAAGTTGCCAGCAATTGTTGTCATGCTATCAGAATGAAGGTGAGGAATTTATTCACTGAATTGTGATAGCCAACATGGGCTCATCATTATGACCCAGAAATGAAGCACCAGTCCATGTAATAATATCACAATTCTTCACCTCTGGAAAAAACAGTTCAAAACCCAGGCTTTCATAGGAAAACTCATTGCTACAGATGTTTGGATACAGATGGTGTTATTCACATGGATTTCCTTCAACCTGACATTGCTAACATTTCTGAGCACTACATAGCAACACTCAAAACTTTGAAAAAGTGATTAGGCAGAGTTTGAAAGAACAAGACATTTTGTTGCATAACAATGCTAGATCTCACAACTCATAAGACACTCGAGAGTCACGAGTCGACCACAAAAAGCTCAGTTCCTGTGGTCTCCTCATGAGGAGCAGCTGTCTGGAGTGCAAATGGGCAATCTCACAATCTCTCCTTGTCCAGAAAGACTGCGCTGGCCAGAATTCACTGTCTGGCCATCTATCTCCATCACAACGCTATCCCCACTCCTTCAGGGATCTCTAATCCACCATGGATCCTCACCCAAAAGCCTGAGCAAGACCACCGGAACTGAACGGCAACCACTGTCTTACTCCAAAGAAAAAATCCTTTCCCGATTATCATAAGTTTTCTTCCTCTAAGAGGAAGGTGGGCAGTCATTGGTTGCTGTTGTCAGTCAACAAAAGTCTCTAAATATCTAGTACAATTTTGGAATGGTCTTTTAACCTTGTAATATGTTGATTTTAAGATAAAATGAGAATCAGTGAATGACCTGCTTTTCAATACTGTTACACTGCTTTGGGAGTATTTTTTGTGATTAAAGGGCAAAAGGGCTACAAAAATTCTAAATAAATAGCCCAAAGAGCCCCCTGTAGACCAGAACTATTTTCTTCTCAGTCCATGATCTGTGGTTTCAGATGAGTCAGAAAATCACCACCACCACCACCCTATGAAAGACCAGTCCCCATCCTGGGCCTACTCATTCTGAAAATGTAGTCCTGAAGGGCAAGATATTCATTGTTAAAACAGAATGAAGTGCACAAAAATAACAGCACTCACAGCATAAAGCAGTACTGAAATAGGGTTTTCCCCAATAGGTAATAGACATTCATTCCCATTAAATATATGCAATCACTGCTGGATTATGGGTTGAAAGTAACCCCTTCATTTGTTTTCCTGTGTTTATTTTTTAACCTGTCCAATTTTTAAATACTCCAAGGCTGCCAATACTTCCTCCTTCTGGGTAAGGGATACCATTTGGGCTACTTAATATGGCATGCACCCTCTGAACATTGGAAACAGAAAGAAGAATTTTTAGAATTGTTAATTCTGCCCTTGAGTTGGATCATTGGATTGGACAGTGTTTCTAAAGCTCAGCAACTTTAAGAGGTGTGAACTAACTCCCAGAATTATGCTGGCTGGGGAATTTTGAGAGTTGAAGTCCACACCTCTTAAATTGCTGAAGTTGAGGAACACTGGGATAGGCCAATGATCTGGCTTAGCAGAAGGCAGTTTTGATACATTAATGTTTTGTTAAAATACAACTCTGCTTAGTTTTTCTCCCTGCTCAAAATTCCAAGTCCACAGAAGAAAATGTAGCTTGAAAGTTTGCTCCTAGCTTCTGAACACACTCATTGACCCTCCACTTACTTCAGTGTGTTGCATTTTGGGATAGAGGCTTCTATGTCCAATATTTTTTTAAGATGCATCTTCTTAAAAAAATCTCAAGTTCAGGTTCTCAGGTTTCCTAGCACACCAATCTGCTATGCACATTTCAAAAAAGGAGATTTTGTTGGTGGCTGGAGAAAAGTAGATCAAGAAATAGTTCAAAAAAGAGCTAACAACTTTCCAAGTTACTCGTGCTGATTATGCTTGTTAATTTAGCCATGTTGCAAGGGGTGTTAGTGGAATGGCTTCCATGGGCCTGATTCACAACTCTTCTGTTTGAGAATAGCCTAGGCCAAAGTCAGATGACCCAGGAAAGGGAAAAAGCTCAGATAACTGAAAATCTCCTTGATCTGGATGATTAGCCTAAGTCTCTGCTTCTCAAATCAGAATTTACTTTATTAAGGTGTTACTGACAACAGTAACACCTTAATCTCCACTCAGCTGAACTACTCTTACATGGGACTGCATTTGGAGTTGACTTGGAAACTGAAGCTGGTACAAATGTAATAGGTAGATTGCTGGTGGGACAACCCCACTAATGCAGAAGAATATTTATATTAAAGTACTAAACTGTGTGACCAGGAGGCTTCTCAGCCCAGCTCAAGGCCAGGAGAGATCAGGGCATACCTTGTCAGAATTGAATCTGCCCACCCAGTCTGATCATCTAGAGAGGGCTTGTTGAGAGCCCAGGCTGATTGAGAGGTGCCAACTTAGGATATTATCAGAAATAGATTGTATTAATTTTAGAGCACTGGGAAAATCTGCCATCAAAGACCTATCTGAAGTTTTCAGACGTAAAGCTGTCAGTTTAAAAACAAAGGTGTGTCTGACTCATGCCATGGTCTTCTCAATTGCCACATATGCCTATGAAAGTTTTGTTGTTGTTTATTCGTTTAGTCGCTTCCGACTCTTCGTGACTTCATGGACCAGCCCACGCCAGAGCTTCCTGTTGGTCGTCGACACCCCCAGCTCCCCCAGGGACAAGTCCGTCACCTCTAGAATATCATCCATCCACCTTGCCCTTGGTCGGCCCCTCTTCCTTTTGCCTTCCACTCTCCCTAGCATCAGCATCTTCTCCAGGGTGTCCCGTCTTCTCATTATGTGGCCAAAGTATTTCAGTTTTGCCTTTAATATCATTCCCTCAAGTGAGCAGTCTGGCTTAATTTCCTGGAGGATGGACTGGTTTGATCTTCTTGCAGTCCAAGGCACTCTCAGAATTTTCCTCCAACACCACAGTTCAAAAGCATCGATCTTCCTTCTCTCAGCCTTCCTTATGGTCCAGCTCTCGCAGCCATATGTTACTACGGGGAACACCATTGCTTTAACTATGCGGGCCTTTGTTGTCAGTGTGATGTCTCTGCTCTTAACTATTTTATCGAGATTTGTCATTGCTCTTCTCCCAAGGATTAAGCGTCTTCTGATTTCCTGACTGCAGTCAGCATCTGCAGTAATCTTTGCACCTAGGAATACAAAGTATTTCACTGCTTCTACATTTTCTCCCTCTATTTGCCAGTTATCAATCAAGCTGGTTGCCATAATCTTGGTTTTTTTGAGGTTTAGCTGCAAGCCAGCTTTTGCACTTTCTTCTTTCACCTTCATCATAAGGCTCTTCAGTTCCTCTTCACTTTCAGCCATCAAAGTGGTATCATCTGCATATCTGAGATTGTTAATGTTTCTTCCAGCAATTTTAACCCCAGCCTTGGATTCCTCAAGCCCAGCTTGTCGCATGATGTGTTCTGCATACAAGTTGAATAGGTAGGGTGAGAGTATACAGCCCTGCCGTACTCCTTTCCCAATCTTAAACCAGTCTGTTGTTCCGTGGTCTGTTCTTACTGTCGCTACCTGGTCGTTATACAGATTCTTCAGGAGGCATACAAGATGACTTGGTATCCCCATACCACTAAGAACTTGCCACAATTTGTTATGGTCCACACAGTCAAAGGCTTTAGAATAGTCAATAAAACAGAAATAGATGTTTTTCTGAAACTCCCTGGCTTTTTCCATTATCCAGCGGATATTGGCAATTTGGTCTCTAGTTCCTCTGCCTTTTCTAAACCCAGCTTGTACATCTGGCAATTCTCGCTCCATGAACTGCTGAAGTCTACCTTGCAGGATCTTGAGCATTACCTTACTGGCATGTGAAATGAGTGCCACTGTTCGATAGTTTGAACATTCTTTAGTGTTTCCCTTTTTTGGTATGGGGATATAAGTTGATTTTTTCCAATCTGATGGCCATTCTTGTGTTTTCCAAATTTGCTGGCATATAGCATGCATTACCTTGACAGCATCATCTTGTAAGATTTTGAACAGTTCAGCTGGGATGCCATCATCTCCTGCTGCCTTGTTATTAGCAATGCTTCTTAAGGCCCACTCAACCTCACTCTTCAGGATGTCTGGCTCTAGCTCACTGACCACACCGTCAAAGCTATCCCCGATATTGTTATCCTTCCTATACAGGTCTTCTGTATATTCTTGCCACCTTTTCTTGATCTCTTCTTCTTCTGTTAGGTCCTTGCCATCTTTGTTTTTGATCATACCCATTTTGGCCTGGAATTTACCTCCAATGTTTCTAATTTTCTGGAAGAGGTCTCTTGTCCTTCCTATTCTATTGTCTTCTTCCACTTCCACGTATTGCTTGTTTAAAAATAATTCCTTATCTCTTCTGGCTAACCTCTGGAATTTTGCATTTAATTGGGCATATCTCCCCCTATCACTGTTGCCTTTTGCTTTCCTTCTTTCTTGGGCTACTTCTAGTGTCTCAGCAGACAGCCATTTTGCCTTCTTGGTTTTCTCTTTCTTTGGGATGTATTTTGTTGCCGCCTCCTGAACAATGCTGCGAACTTCTGTCCAGAGTTCTTCCGGGACCCTATCTACTAAGTCCAGTCCCTTAAATCGATTCTTCACCTCCACTGCATATTCCTTAGGAATATTAGTGAGCTCATATCTAGCTGATCTGTGGGTCTTCCCTAATCTCTTTAGTCTGATCCTAAATTGTGCAAGAAGAAGTTCGTGATCTGAACTACAGTCAGCTCCAGGTCTTGTTTTTACTGACTGTACAGATGTCCGCCACCTTTGGCTGCAAAGGATGTAGTCAATCTGATTTCGGTGTTGTCCATCTGGTGAAGTCCATGTATAAAGCCGTCTCTTAGGTTGTTGGAAGAGAGTGTTTGTTATGCAGAGTGAGTTGTCTTGGCAAAATTCTATCAGCCTATGTCCTGCTTTGTTTTGTTCTCCCAGGTCATGCTTACCTGTAATTCCAGGTGTCATCTGACTGCCCACCTTAGCATTCCAGTCTCCCGTGATGAAAATAACATCTCTTTTAGGCGTGTTGTCCAGTAGGTGCTGCAGATCCTCATAGAACTGCTCTACTTCAGCTTCTTCAGCATTTGTGGTTGGGGCGTATATTTGGATCACTGTGATGTTAGATGGCTTGCCCTGAATTCGAATTGAGATCATTCTGTCGTTTTTTGGGTTGTATCCAAGCACTGCTTTAGCCACTTTACGATTAATTATGAAGGCTACTCCATTTCTTCTGTGGTCCTCTTGTCCACAGTAGTAGATCTGGTGGTCATTTGATGTGAAGTGGCCCATTCCAGTCCATTTCAGTTCACTGACACCCAAAATGTCTATCTTTAATCTTGACATCTCACCAATAACCACATCCAATTTGCCCTGGCTCATAGATCTTACATTCCAGGTTCCAATGGTGTGTTGATCCTTAGAACATCGGATTCACCGTTCACCACCAGCACCGTCGGCTGCTAGCCATCCTTTTGGCTTTGAGCTAGCTGCGTCATCATGTCTGGGGCTAGTTGAACTCCTCCTCTGTTCCTCCCCAGTAGCATTTTGACCATCTTCCGACCTGGGGGTCTCATCTTCCGATGGTATACCGACATATCTCTGGTTGTACTGATCCATTTAGTTTTCATGGCAAGAATACTGGGGTGGGTTGCCATTATCTTCCCCAGGGATCGCATTTAGTCTGACCTCTCTGTCATGACCTTCCCGTCTTGGGTGGCCCTTCACGGTTTAGCTCATGGCATCATTGAGGTGCTCAAGCTCCAGCACCACGACAAGGTAACAATCCTTTGCTGAAGCTATGAAAGTTGGACATTAAAAAAGGAAGATAGAAGAAGAATTGATGCATTCGAATTGTGGTGTTGGCAAAGATTATTGAAAATACCATGGACTGCCAGAAGACCAAACAAATCATTTTTAGAAGAAATACAACCAGAATGTTCCCTAGAGGCAAAGATAACTAGGCTTAGACTCTCATACTTTGGGCACATTGTCAGGAAAGACTGATTGCTTGAAAAGGACATTGTGTTTGGTAAAGTTGAGGGCCAGCAGAAAAGAGGAAGACCTTCGATGCAATGGATTGATACAATTACCGCAACAATGGATGCAAACATTAGAACAGTCAGATATATGGCGCAAGACTGAACAGCATTTCATTCTGTTATACATAGGGTCACCATGAGTTGTAAATGACTCGACAGCAGCTAACAACAACAACCTGTGATTTTTATTGTTTTATATTGTTCATTTACTGCAGATACTGACTGCAGTCAGGAAATCAGAAGACGCTTAATCCTTGGGAGAAGAGCAATGACAAATCTTGATGAAATAGTTAAGAGCAGAGACATCACACTGACAACAAAGGTCCGCATAGTTAAAGCAATGGTGTTCTCCATAGTAACATATGGCTGCGAGAGCTGGACCATAAGGAAGGCTGAGCGAAGGAAGATCGATGCTTTTGAACTGTGGTGTTGGAGGAAAATTCTGAGAGTGCCTTGGACTGCCAGAAGATCAAACCAGTCCATACTCCAGGAAGTAAAGCCAGACTGCTCACTTGAGGGAATGATATTAAAGGCCAAACTGAAATACTTTGGCCACATAATGAGAAGACGGGACACCCTGGAGAAGATGCTGATGCTAGGGAGAGTGGAGGGCAAAAGGAAGAGGGGCCGACCAAGGGCAAGGTGGATGGATGATATTCTAGAGGTGACGGACTTGTCCCTGGGGGAGCTGGGGGTGTTGACGACCAACAGGAAGCTCTGGCGTGGGCTGGTCCATGAAGTCACGAAGAGTCGGAAGCGACTGAACGAATAAACAACAAATTGTTCATTGCCCAGAGTCCATCAGGATTGGAGTGAGTTAGTCCTTTTGATAAAGAAATAAACAAATAAATGCAACACTGTGCCTAGTTAGTTAGGGTGAACTTATGGATTGTTTAAGAAGGGTGCTTATTATAGATAATGGGTGCTGTGTCTGGAGTGTGCCAGATCAAATTAGAAGCATCAAAATACCTTCTAAAATCTCTGAAAGTTGTATCGTTTTCACTACTATGACCTTTAGGACATTAATTAGAGATTTGCATAGATGCATGGGATCTTGTATAGATGCCATATGCCATCCTCCCATTTCATGCAGAATCCACATTAAAACATTCATGACAAATTAGAGCCACCAGATCTTGACTGCAAAAATTCAGATGACCACTAGATGACAGCAAAGAGTCACATAAATGCTTGCAATTGCCATCTAATCATTTTTTGGAGTTCTGGATATAGCCTATATCCAATAGCTACATCACTGATGGCTGTATAGCCATTGGTTGAACATGTGAATGTGAGCATACCACTTCTCCAGGTAATTGGTTCTGCTGTCAAACTGCCTTACCTTTAGGAATTTTTTGCTAACATCCTGCTTGAATCCGTCTTCCTGCCACTTAAGCCTATTGTTCTGCATTTTGTCCTGTGGAATGATACAGAACAGTTCTTGGCCTTCTTTTGTGTGACATCCTTTCAGAAATTTGAAGAGTGCTCTCATATCCCCACAAGGCTAACCATTCACATTGACTTTTATGAATATTTGAGCAAAGGTAGTTGAGCAAATGCCCTCCCCTTTCCAAAATGTTCTTGCTTGAAAGTTAAAGTATCAGCACCCTTTCTGAACTTATATATAGCATGCTATCCAATTCACACAAATCTATCTTTTAAATAAAATATGACTACATTTCCCAGTTCCTCTGCCATATGCATTTTCACAGCCTAATTAGACTCCAACAGAAAGCAAAAAAAAAAAAAAAAAAAAACAGCAATAAATCTAGAAATTCAGTTACTGCTGAACCTGTTTGTAAAGCCATAAATCAGGCTTTAGTTTTCATCTGGGATGCAAGGAGTCAGGCAGCAGCTGTGTCTGAGTCAATCCAAGAGATTAAACTCTGCACTCATGTCCAAGCCACATCCCCAAAGGGAGTTGGCTGCAGTTGCAAATTTTCTCAGCAGTTTAGACAACACATATAGCCTGTTACTTCAGTGGAAGCCCTTCCATCAGAGTGGGCTTTAACATCCACATTTCCTTTATTCTCTATCCAGTTGAATTCAGTTGAAGCTGAATTGCCCTGACTTATGCTTTCAGACTTGCAATGCTTCTGCCGTCATCAGATGCCTTTACCTGCAAGTGGCTACTCCTTTACCTTGCTGTCTTCTGGTTCTTCACCTACTCCCATGGATGTCCACAGGAGAGACAATGTGGATGTATGATGACACTGGTATATGATATCATCATGCAAATGCCATGACTTACATACTTGTGTCATGTAATGGTGTGACATGCATGATGATGCCCTTCTGCCTGTGTCATCATTTGGGCATCATCATGATTCACTGTGGATGTCATAGGCTGCTACTGGCATTCACAAGGCTGGGAGGTTTCACTTCCACTCCAGCTCAGAATTCTCCATAGCAGAATAAAGCCTAGTCGGGCTTATATCTGTTCTTTCTCTACTGATACTATAGCTTGACTCCTTAGTTTCTGAGTTAAGGGACTTCCCTTCCAAAAGAAGAGCCATGAATCTTTAGGCTGTACAGGGCTTCCCATTCAATCATGATTCAGGGAAGGGCAAGGCTGTTTTAAGACACTACAGGCAGGTGCTACATTCACACCCCTGCATGCTTCAATTCATCTTCTGGAGATCAAATCCACAAGTGCTGCACAGCCCCACTCATCTTTCTCATTTCATTTCTCCTGACATTCTCTCGCTCTTCCGTCTGACTGGACTGCCCCTTAAGCTACTTGTTTGGCTTTTGCTTAAGGCAGAGTATGAATTCAGCCATTGCGGTTTGGATGGTATGGTTTAGATCTTTGCTTTATGTGTGAACCAAGCCACTGTAGTTTATTTGACAACTATGATTAAACAAACCATGATTTCGCATGATATGTCAACCTAACTATGGTCCATCTATATATTACTCTTATAACGCTTTTTAATTAAATTACTTCTAAGCATCACCTGCTGCTCTCCATAATGATTAATTGGGATGATGTAAAAGCCAAAACGAAGCAGTCCAGAATGACCCCTAGGCTGTTCCATTCTGGTTTTTACATCATCCCAATTAAACATTACCGACAGCAGCAGGTAATTTAAAATGAAATTGTTGCCAGAAATAGTACAATGTGTTAGAGATATGTGTGACCAATCATGAAGAATTGCAAAGCATTTGATACTATATTTTTATTAACTCTCATCCAGAAGTCATCCATAAAAGACAGAACAGCTCAGAATAGCAATTTCCAAATAACTTGAACTAGGACACATTGTGGTAGGTAGGCAGGCAGATAGGGTGTACAAAAAGTCAGGCCACATCGACAATTTATTATGTACATTTTATTAAATATCCAGATGGGTTGTTGTTTTCTTCTAAACACTTCCTTACTCATTTGATGCATGACCTTTGAACATTCCTAAGTATAATACAAAAAAAAAAACATATTGTGATTGGCCTATGCGGCCTGAGCTTTGGTACATTCTGTCTATATATTAACCTGCTGGAAGATAAAGTAGAGCAGTAGCAAAGCAGAGAGATGCATAATCAAAGAGCAAAAACAGTGCAGAGGAAATGTAAGGCCATGGCACATTATAAGGAGTATAATGATAGGCTTAGTCAAAGAGACAATTTGGGGTAAACGGTTGCTGGTCCATGTTATTTTTTTGCTCATGATATATGTTTAAAAGAATATAGGAAATAGATAACACAATATAAACATGAAATACAGGTGGATAAACAGCAAATATTGGTCTGTGGTAAATGTATTGTTATTGTCATGCGCTGCCTACCTCTGAATAACACTCAGACACTGGTTCGCGGATCAGGCTCTGGTTTATTTGCAGGGCAGGTACAGCGTTGGTAGAAAAAAGCTGAGAGTGACAGGAGCGCGCCGGTGCGGGGTTTAAATACCCCGCGCCGGTCAGCGCCCCCTCGCTCACGGTCACGCCACCCCCCTTTGTCCAATACGTTGCCCTGCCGGTGGGTGAGGGTTTCCGGGATCGCCCATCATCAGGTTTCCCATTCCTCTGCTGATTGCTTTCAGCTGGGCGATCCCCGTTGTATTGCCGCTGATGGCTTGGGTGGCTCCGTGATCCGTTTAGCTATTGTTTGTTGGCCGTTAGTCGTTGTGGGTTGATGGCTACTTATCTTGTACCCCTTCACCTATTTCCTTGTCATTGTCATGTGTGCCATTGCGCTGATGACTTTAGCTCAACGGCACTCATGACATACTGCCCCCTTTTCGAATAGTGTTCTCCCCCGGTTTTCTGGGTTTTCCCCGTGGAGCTGTCAAAACGCCACATTTTTTTTTTTTTTTCAAAGTTCCCGCCGGAGTAGTTGTCGCCCCTCCCTTTGCTCCTCCCTCTACCACGTGCCTTCCCAGGGTGTGTCCATGGTACGCATGCTCGGGTCCTGACCTGGCGTGCGCATGCTCCAGCCACACCCTGTTTGTTTGGCTCAGTTCGGCGAGGAGAGAGGCGTGGCTGGTCGGGTGGTTCTCAGCTCCAGGTAGGGCCCTTCTTTTTCTTATTTAAAGTGCGTCGCCTTTGTTGTGTCTCCTGGGCGTTGCCCCCAGGTTGCCCTGTTGACTTGCTTGCCACTCCCCCGCGGCCGGGGGGCGGGGGGAGGGTGCTGGCGAACGTTTGTCACCACCCCGTGGGCCCGGGGCGGGGGGAGTGAGTCCCGGGGGGGGGAAGGTCCACCCAAGTCGCGGGCTTGGGGGGGCCCTTTCCCTTGGGGCACGGGAGGCGGGGGGGCTGCGGGGGGGGGTTTGGTTTTGCTGACCTTGGTTGCGGTTTGTCGGGGTATGCCCGGTGAAATGCTCTGGTCAGGTCAGGCGCGTTAACGTTGTGCGCCGCCACCCATTCCGGGTGGGGGAAGTGTTTCCACCTGACCAGATAGTGTAGAGTTCCTCGTTGCTTGCGGGAGTCGAGAATGTCCCTTATCTCGAAGTGGTGTTGCCCGTCGATCATCACCGGTGCGGGCTGTGGCGTGCTTGGGTGCCATCGGGAGGTGGTTGCCGGTTTCAGGAGGCTGGTGTGGAACACCGGGTGGAGTCTCCGGAGGTTGTGTGGCAGGTCCAAGCGTATTGCTACCGGGTTCACTATTTGCGTGACTCGGAACGGCCCGATGTACTTAGGCCCCAGTTTTTTCGAGGGTTGGGTTGACTTTAGGAACTTGGTGGATAGATAGGCCATATCCCCCGCCTGGAACGTCGGTTGTTGGCGCCGGTGCTTGTCGGCCTGCTCTTTGTAGGCAGCCTGTGCATCCTTCAGCGCCGCCGTGATTACTGGCCATGCTTCCGCGATCTTCCGTCCCCAGTCGCTAGCGTCCACCTGGGGTTCCGGGGGTTGAGGTAGCTCCGGTATGGGGACGAAGTCGCGCCCCGAGACTACTTCGAACGGAGTTTTCCCCGTGCTCGTGTGGACGGCGTTGTTGTATGCGACTTCGGCGAACGGGAGCAGTTCAGCCCAGTCGTCTTGGTGGTAGTTAGTATATGATCGTATAAATTGCTCTAAGGTGGCATTAAGAACCTCAGTGGCTCCGTCCGTCTGAGGGTGCCAAGCCGTAGATAGGGCCTGTTGGGTCCCCGTCAGCTTCAGGAAGGCCCGCCAGAATTTGGAGGTGAACTGTGTGCCCCTGTCGGTCACCACACGTGCGGGACATCCGTGTAGCCTGTACACGTGGATGAGGAAGAGTTTGGCTAGCTGTTGTGAGGATGGGACCGACGTGCAGGGGATGAAGTGGGCCTGCTTTGAGAAGTAGTCCTTCACCACCCAAATGGCCGTTTTCTTCTGGCTGGGTGGGAGGTCCACTATAAAATCCATAGAGATTTCCTCCCATGGGCGGGAGGGTTCTGCCACCCGTTGCAATAGCCCCGCGGGTTTGCCTGGTGCCCGTTTGGCCCTAGTGCACGTTGGGCAGGACGCCACGTAGGTTTTTACGTCTTGCCTGAGCGCGGGCCACCAGAATTGACGCCTTGTTAGGTGTAGGGTCTTGAGGAACCCAAAGTGTCCCGCTTGCTTGGCGTCGTGTGACCTATGCAAGATCGCCTGGCGTTGCGAGTCCGGGACGTAGATTCTGCCTTCCCCCCATGCCAGGTCTTGTGCCATCGTTACCTTGTCGGGGTTTGCCAGGAACCAGGGGTCGGTTTTGAGGGCGGCGGCGAGGTCCGTGCGCATTCCCCCTGGTAGTTGCGGTTGGCTTCTTTCAGTCGCCGGTTGTCCCGCCGTCGGCTGCGCCGTAGAGTCGAGCTGCCTCCGTGCGCCGCTTCGGGTGGTCACGGCCATCCCCAGTTGCGAGGCGGATAGGACCGTCCCAATGGTGTCTGGGGCGGGCTCTTCGTCTTGGGGCAGTCGGGAGAGGGCGTCGGCCAGGAAGTTCTTCTTGCCCGGCATGAACTTCAGCTGGAAATCAAAGCGGCTGAAGAATTGGGCCCATCGGACCTGTTTTGGGCTAAGGCGTCTAGGCGTTCGTAGGGCCTCGAGGTTCCGGTGGTCAGTCCAGACCTCGAATGGTTGGGTGGCTCCCTCG
The DNA here is from genome assembly GCF_035149785.1 of Candoia aspera. Taxonomy (NCBI): domain Eukaryota; kingdom Metazoa; phylum Chordata; class Lepidosauria; order Squamata; family Candoiidae; genus Candoia; species Candoia aspera. The sequence continues at coordinate 52,369,691 of NC_086155.1, read as the reverse complement.
AGTAGGTGTCGCCATGTCTCTAGTGCCGATTTCACCGCGAAGGCTTCTTTCTCCCAGACGTGCCATTGCCTCTCTGTCTCGGAGAACTTCCTTGACAGGTAGGCGCATGGTTTCAGGAGTCCCGTGGGGTCTTTCTGTAGCAGGATGGCTCCCAGGGAGAAGTCTGAGGCGTCGGCTTGGACCACGAACGGCCGTTCTGGGTCCGGGTGCGCGAGGATTGGCTCCGTAGTGAACAGCGCTTTCAGCTTGTTGAATGCGGTCTGGCACGCGGGAGTCCAATTCAGCACTGTGCCTGGGTTCTTGGCGCGTCGGGTGTCCCCCACCCCTTTGGTTTTGAGGAGGTCCGTTAAGGGTAGGGCTATCTCAGCGAACCCCCGGGCGAATGACCTGTAGAAATTCGCGAATCCGAGGAAGCTCTGTAGTTGCCGTCTGTTGCGGGGCCGCTCCCAGTTTAGCACCGCTTTGACTTTTGCGGGGTCCATTTCGATGCCGTCCCCGGAGATTCGGTACCCCAGATAGTCTAGGCGCTCTTTGTGAAACTCGCACTTTGTAGGCTTTGCATAGAGCTGCGCCCTTCTGAGCTTGTCGAGGACTTGCCTGACTAGGGTTACATGTTCCTCGTGCGTTTTTGTGTAAATAAGGACGTCGTCGATGTAGACCAGGACCCCTTTGAACAGATGTTCATGCAGTACCTCATTGATGAGCTGCATGAACACCCCAGGGGCCCCCGCGAGTCCGAAGGGCAGTACCTTGTACTGGAAAGCGCCTAGGGGGCAGTTAAACGCCGTCTTCCATTCGTCCCCCTCCCTGATTCGGATGCGATAGTACGCCTCGCGAAGGTCCAATTTGGAAAAGACTTTGCCCGTGGACAGGTGGGCGAGCATGTCCTTCACCAGGGGTAAGGGGTATTTGTTGGACAGGGAAGCCGCGTTTAGGCCCCGGTAGTCGGTGCAGAGCCGTAGGATCCCGTCTTTCTTCTCCCGGAATAAGACGGGGGCTCCGACCGGTGAGCATGCTGGCTCTATGAATCCCCTGTCTAGGTTTTTATCGATGAACTCCCGGAGGGTTGCCATCTCCTTCGGGGTCATCGAATAGATCTTTGGTCTAGGTAAGGGGACGTCGGGCAGTAGGTCGATCCGGCAATCCGTCTTGCGGTGGGGGGGTAGTTGGTCAGCTTCTGCCTCTCCGAAGACCTCGGAGAAGTCGGCGTATTGTTCTGGTAGGTCTGCTGTGGTAGCGGCGTTGTCTTGTGTGGTCGCCTCCGCTCGTCCTACCGTGGGGTTGCTTCTGCCCGCTGGAACTGGTGCTCGATACTCGCCGTCGCCGAATGTGAAGGTGCGGGTCTCCCAGTTGATCCGCGGGTTGTTTGTTGCGAGCCATGGCATCCCCAGGACTGCAATGGGCCGTCCGATGTGCGTGACTACGAACGATGTGCGCTCGGTGTGAGTGCCCATTTGCAGGGTGACCGGCTCGGTTTGTAGCGTGGCTGGTTTCCCTCCCGCTGTAGAGCCGTCCAGCTGGTGGAATGCCAGCGGCGTGGGGAGGGGGAAGCAGCGGAGGTCGAGTTTGGCGACTAGGTCGGGGTGGATGAGGTTTTTTGAGCACCCAGAGTCCACTAGTGCCGCGGCCGTGGTGGCTCCGTTGCCGGCAGAGAGTTGAATTGCTGCCAATATTACGGGGCTTTCGTCGTTTCGTTGAGGTGGTCCGCGTTGCTGTCCCACCGCCTGCCTCGCCACGCGTCTCAGGGCAAGCGGGGAGCATTTCCCGCCGGCTGGTCGGGGTCTGTATTGTCCTCTTCCCCCCAGTAAGCGCCCCAGCCCTCTTCTGGTGTCGCTGTGGCCACGGTCATTCGGCGGTGAGGGGGCGGCCCCGGGTTGGGTGGTTTGGGGCTAATTTTCGGAGTGGGTTTGGGCGCGCTGGTCGGCGGTCGGTTGGCGTAGCAATCCGCCGTCTTGTGCCCTAATTTGCCACACCTCCCGCAGGGCTCCCGGTTGAACTTCTTTTTTGGGTATATGGGGCCGGCCATCCCCCCGTGTGGTGCGGGTACCTTTTTCCCGGCATAGTTTGTGTCTTCCGTGGTTGTCATGAGGAAGGTGCGGTGCGCATGTTCGGCTTTCCCCGCGAGGTGGATCCACCCGTGTAACGTTTCTGGGTCGTCGCGGTAGAGGGCCCATTGGAGAACGTCGCGGTTGAGCCCCCTTTTGAACATTTCCAGCAGGGTGGTCTCGGACCAGTCGCTGACCTTCCCCGCGAGGGCTTTGAACTCCAGGGCGTAGTCAGGGACCGTGCGTGTGCCCTGTTTAAGTCTTTGGAGTGCGCTTTTCGCCCTTACTTTGGCTAGGGGGTCTTCGAAGTAGTTTTTCATCTCATTGATGAAAGCAGGGAAGGTGGCGAGGGCGGGGGAGCTGGACTCGTACAGTTGGACGTACCAGTCCGCCGCCCTGTCTTGGAGTTTGATCGCCACGGCGGCGATCTTGTCGGCCTCGGAGTCATAGGAGTGTCCGTGCCTCCCCATGAACTCCCTAGCGTTGGTCACGAAAAACGAGAGTTTTGTGGGGGTCCCATCGAAGAAGATGGGGAAGTCCTTTGGGGCCCGGGCATTTTGTGCGGCCCCGCCTCTCGCTTCCCGGGGTGTGGTGTCGGCCGCCTGTGCCGTCTGCTGACCCTCCGCTGGCCCGTGTGGGTTCGGTGCTTCGCTCGGGGTGTGGGCCTGTGCGGGGACGTCGTTGGGTGGCGCGGGGGGCATAAGCGCCTGGAGCATGGTCCGGAGTTCCGTCAGTTGAGCCCGCATGGCCGCGAGTTCAGCTCGTGCCTCCTCGTCCACAGCCCGCGCCACCGCTGGGGCCGGTTCCGTTGGCGCGTCCTCGGGGGTGGGTTGCCGGCGGGGTTCATCGTCCCTCTGCCGCGGGTCCACTTCCTCCGCCGTCTGATGGGTGTCTCCGTCGTCCTCCTCCGTGTTGACCGCCGTGGGGCTGTCGCTCCACGCCCGTTGCTGGGGTGCGATGTGGGGCGCGGGGTCCTCCGCTGGTTTCGGAAGTCGTGCTGCTCCCTCCCGCGGTCGGGTTGCCTCCGTCACCATCTCCCCTTGGGGTTGGAGCTGAGGCTCGGGTCGGGTGGGGTGGGCGTCCATGGCTCCGGGAGTCCGCGGTGCCTCTGGCCTTGGTCGGTCCTCCTCTGTCTCTTGCCGCGCGGCTCGCCCTCCTTGCCCGCGCCGCTCCGGCCTCATCTTGCTGGTCTTCTCGCCGTCTACTCCTCCCGCGGCTCGTTGTCGTCCGGTGGGGCTCGGCGAGGCTGAGTTTATGACTCTCAGCTTTATGTCATGCGCTGCCTACCTCTGAATAACACTCAGACACTGGTTCGCGGATCAGGCTCTGGTTTATTTGCAGGGCAGGTACAGCGTTGGTAGAAAAAAGCTGAGAGTGACAGGAGCGCGCCGGTGCGGGGTTTAAATACCCCGCGCCGGTCAGCGCCCCCTCGCTCACGGTCACGCCACCCCCCTTTGTCCAATACGTTGCCCTGCCGGTGGGTGAGGGTTTCCGGGATCGCCCATCATCAGGTTTCCCATTCCTCTGCTGATTGCTTTCAGCTGGGCGATCCCCGTTGTATTGCCGCTGATGGCTTGGGTGGCTCCGTGATCCGTTTAGCTATTGTTTGTTGGCCGTTAGTCGTTGTGGGTTGATGGCTACTTATCTTGTACCCCTTCACCTATTTCCTTGTCATTGTCATGTGTGCCATTGCGCTGATGACTTTAGCTCAACGGCACTCATGACAGTTATTGAGTTTAGTCCTGCATGTTTGACATGGCAGTGTGTTGGAGGTCTTGCCTGGTCTTGGAAGCTCAGCAAGGTCACTACTCCTGCAGATCATACCAAAGTTGACAGCTAGACTGGTGTGACGAACCTGACTCCATTACTGCACAGCTAGATTGCATGTCTCTCACGTAGCCTCAGAATGCTGTATATTCCCTTATAAGGGCATGACTTGTATTTCCCTATTCTCTTTGTACTCACTCCCCCGCCCTGATAGAACTGCTGAATAAAAGGAGGTGGGGGCGTGGCACCAGGAGGCAGTACCAGCAACCTCCTGAGATGTGGCGTCTCTCACCACAAAAGAATCCTGTACCTACCGTTGTTTTTTCGACCTCACCCTTGCGAGGGAATCGTTGGCTCATTCCCCCCCAGGGAATCCCATAGACCGAAGGGCGAAGGACTGGTCGCGCGACGCGACAACTGGGGGCTCGTCCGGGATCCCTTCGGTCTCACAGTGTGATCTCTGTCTAGAGGTGCACTGCCTTCACTCTCGTTACTACGCACCTGGCAAAGGCTCTGCAATCGTAAGTAATGGGCTCCCCACTCTCCAAAGTTTCGTCAGTTCATAGGGACGAACTTTATGATTTAGTGAAGAAGGCTAACTCTTGTCAAAAGGCTAACGGTACGACCATCTTTCCCATTTCAAAAAATTCGGTGACTCAACTCCTACTGTACATGGAGAGACACTGCCCTGTCTATCCTTCAGAGGGGTCGCTGCATCCACTTGGGAAAGGATAGGAAAATATTTTCATGATACCCCACGAGCACCCGTGCCTATTCTGACTGCCTGGAAGGCTGTTATGGCGGCCATCAACACTCTTTTCCCTCCCCCGTCTTCCCCGGAGACTTGCCCTTCTCCTCCCGACCCAAAAACCCCACCCCCTCTTGCCGCCCATCTCGATGCTGCCTCACCACCACCCCCTCCATACCCAGCCGTTCCTCCTCCCCCTTCAGCTCCAACCCCCGACTCCCCTCAACACCACCCCCTAGGAGGCGCCATCACTGAACTCCTCTCCTCCCCCCTCTCATTGGAAATGGAGAGTCCCTCTGCCTTTCCCATGACCATCGGCCTAGGGGCGGCGGGAGGAAATTTGTATAACAATATTGAACTTAAGGTTTTGAAACAAATCAAAGATGCTGTAACCACCTACGGCTTGCACTCTCCTTTTACTAGAGGAGTTTTAGACTCTTTAGTTACTGCTAACACTGTTATGTTATTGTATGATTGGAAAATGCTTTTTTCTATGCTTATGACCCCGGCGCAATACGTTGTGTGGCAATCTGAATACGACAAAGGGGTGGAAGTAGAAATTAGAAGAGGTCTTCCCGCAGGGGTGACCGCAGATCAATTATTAGGAAAGGGACAATTCGCAACCTTAGTCCAGCAACAGAACTCCCCCCGTCGTAGTTTTGCTATCATTCACATGTGCGCCATGAATGCTCTCAAAAGAGTGGATGATTCCGACTCTCAATCCACACAAACGTTTTTGAAAATAATGCAAGAACCAAATGAACCATATGCTTCCTTCATAAGTCGCCTTCAGATTGCTTTAGACCGACAAATTGATAATGCCACGGCTAAACAAGAGCTGCTAATGAAACTTGCTTTCTCTAACGCTAATCATGACTGCCAGACCATTCTGCAACCCGCAGTCAATCAACCGGGTGTAAAGCTTGCAGACTTCCTGCAACTCTGCAGAATCGTTGGTACCACCTCTCATAAGGTGAGCGCTCTCGCTGCCGCCATTACCACCTCGCTACCTTCTACTAACCCCTCCCCTCAGCTCCATTCCCCGGAAGCCCTCGCAATCACTCGTCATGGAAATTGCTTCAATTGTGGGAAGCCGGGCCACTTTAAGAATCAATGCCGTGCACCCGGGGGAGGTGGGGCGCCCCCTTCCACTCAAAGGGGGCCGCCCCCCCCCTCCAAACCTAAAACTCCTTGTCCCAGGTGCCGCAAAGGCTATCATTGGGCCTCGCAATGTCGCAACAACTCCTCCCCTCACCAGCCTTCGGAAAACTAGATCGGGGGTTGTCAGCTAACCCCGCCCCAAAGGCTGAATTACCCATCACCAGCTTCCCTGTGGAGTTGGCAGAGGATCTTTTGTATGATGATCCGGGGGCTGTCCTTTCCCTTCCTCTTGTTGTCACGCTGCATAAACCCCTCCCTCCTTTTACCCCTGCTTTGCTTATTCCCAACTCCTCGCTCACGCTTGAGGGAATGGTTGCTGCTCCCTATTTGTATGACTCGTCAGATTTGACACAAATTGCTCTGGCAGGAGTGGGAGATAGGTGCTTTTCCTTAGATAAAGGAACAATTGTCGCCACGCTCATACTTCTCCCTTCTCCTGATATGCCATCATTGTTTGCCTTGCAGCAACCAGTCCAAACCTCTAAACCCACCCTCCTTGTCACACTAAATGGTCGCTCTTTCGAAGGCTTGATTGACACCGGCGCCGACGTCTCTGTCATTCGTTCCGCTGAATGGCCCTCCTCCTGGCCTATCGCCGAAGCCTCCTCGGTGCAAGGAGTAGGCGGAGCACAGGCCGCTAAGGTCAGCTCTCATTGGCTTTCTGCTGTGACTGCTCATTCTCATATTACAGCTTATCTAAAGCCTTATATCTTGCCTTTGCACTGTAACCTATGGGGCCGTGACTTGCTTTCACAGTTCCATGCTTTTATTCAACTTCCCTAATGGCTTTACAGGACCCTTTAGGGTCTCTCTCTCTCTCTCTCAAAACCTCTGTGCCGGTATGGGTTGATCAATGGCCACTCACCAAAGAGAAACTGGACGCCTTACATATTTTGGTCCAACAGCAGTTAATTGAAGGCCATATCGAACCCTCCACCAGCCCATACAATACTCCGGTATTTGTCATCAAAAAGAAGTCTGGCAAATGGCGCCTCCTACAGGATCTTAGGGCTATCAACACCATCCTTCAGCCCATGGGACCTTTGCAGTGTGGACTTCCCAACCCCAATTTGATTCCGGAAGGACACGACCTTATTGTAATAGACCTCAAGGATTGTTTTTTTTCCATACCTTTGGCACAAAAGGACAGAATTATTTTCGCATTTACGGTACCGGAACTTAACAATTCAAAGCCTACTGCTCGGTACCAGTGGAAGGTCCTCCCACAAGGCATGTTGAACTCACCCACAATGTGCCAATTTTTTGTCGATAAAGCATTGCAACCCTATAGATCCCAATTTCCGCATTTTCTTGTGTATCATTATATGGATGACATTTTAGTCGCTGCTGAGGGCCCGAAAGGGACAGTTCAAAAAACTTTTCCTACTCTTTTAGCCACCCTAGCAACGGCAGGGTTACACGTTGCACCAGAAAAGGTCCAGTCTCGTTACCCAATGCAATATCTAGGCCACAAAGTTTTAGCCTCCACGGCTGCCCCACTTCTACCTATGCTCACGCTTCCCCAGCCGACCACCTTGGTCCAATTACAACAATGTCTGGGGGTCATTAACTGGGCCCGCGCATACCTCGCTTTAACTACACCCATGTTATCACCTTTATTCCAAGCGTTAGTGGGTTTGACAAACCCAGCTGACAAGGTGTACCTTACAGAACAACAATTGCATGCCTTACAACAGGTCAATGCCGTCCTTACGACCCAATGGGTGGACCGTGCGCTCACTGACAAACCACCCTCTCTTGCCATTCTTTCAACACGTCAATTATTAACTGCCATCATTGTCCAAACGTCTGATAACAAACATCTACATATTTTAGAATGGCTACACTTGCCACACACACCTAAGACATCCATCATCACCAGAGCAGCACAAATGGCCTCTCTTGTTGAGAAAGGCCGGAAGAGGATTAGAGCCCTAATGGGACTGGATGTTTCCACCCTGTACATTCCCCTTAAGGTTACTCAATGGGAACCCCTCCTACAAAACTCCACTGCACTGCAGGATGCCTTGGAGGACTGGTGTGGCCAGGTGTCATGCCATCTTCCCCCTGATCCTCGATTGCAACTGTTGCGAACAGTACCCTTCACACTAACCTCGCCGTTCGTTCAGCAGCCACTCAAGGAAGCCCTCACTGTTTTTACAGACGGCTCCAAAACCATAGGGGCTTGCACATGGCAAAATAATTGCAAATGGCATAAACGCCTAACAGGCCCACAAGCATCTGCCCAACAGGCTGAGTTAGCCGCTTTTCTGTTAGCCTTGTCTCTTTTCCCAGAACAGCCTTTGAATGTTATATTAGATAGTATGTATGTCACTCAAATGGCTGTGGCCATGTTTGATGCATATATTTCCCCTGTTACCCCCCCCTCTCTCATGACGCTTTTTTTGCAGCTTCAAACTCTCCTGAAGGACAGAACATCCCCTTTGTTTGTAGCGCATATTAGAAGCCACCAACAGCTACCCGGTTTCCTGTCCGAAGGCAACCACATGGCAGATGAGGCTTGCAAAATTATGGCCTCTTCCCCTCTTCCTCCGCAGCTTTTAGCAGGGGACAGCCATGCTTATTTCCACCAAAATAAAAAAGCATTGGTGCGCCAATTTGGCATTACATATCAAGAAGCTACCGCCATTCTTCAACAATGTCCAACCTGCAGTTTGCAGGCAAAGTGTATCCCTGAGGGAGTTAATCCCAGGGGTATCCAAGCTTGTGACACATGGCAGATGGATGTCACTCATTATCCCTCTTTTGCACCTTGGAAGTATATCCATGTATCTGTGGATACTTATTCGGGATTCATCCTGGCAACTTTGCAAAGAGGAGAAGCCACGAAAAACGTAATCAATCATTGTATTCGCACTTTCGTCACATCGGGATGTCCCAAAACTTTGAAAACTGACAATGGCCCTGCTTACGTCAGCACTCCCTTTGCTGAGTTTTGCCGTAAGTGGTCCATTACCCACAGATTCGGTATACCATTCAACAGCCAAGGTCAGGCTATTGTGGAAAGGGCTAACCAGACCCTAAAGAATGCCCTTGATCGGCAAACGGGGAAAAAGGCCTTAGGCCCCCCAAGCCTCCCGATGTTACAAAATATCCTTAATCTCACCTTGTTTACCTTGAATTTCCTTAATCTTACCGGTACCCCCCCTGCTACGGCTGCATCTCGACACTTTTCTAAGCCAGTAGTTCCCTCTTCCCGTCCCCTTGTTTATTTTAGGCAACTGCCCAGCCCTGAGTGGAAAGGCCCTGCGCAACTCGTCACCTGGGGAAAAGGCTACGCTGCTGTGCAACTTCCTGATCGAGTGCTCTGGGTTCCTGCTCGCTGTGTTCGGCCATATCATGGGCAGCCTCCTGACAAGCACCTCCTTGACCCTCCTTCTCTGTTATCTCTCTTCCATCTTTGCTCCCCTCACAACGAACCCTAAAACAACCTCTCTCATTCGAACCCATCGTTTACGCTACCCTGCCACCATCGGCCGCAGCTCAGCATCCAACGCCATGGAATGTCTTCAACGCTCTCCCATCAAAAGAAAAGGCACCTTCTGGCGCTGGTTTCGCAACAACACTCTTCTCCATGATGGCGATTCCTACTCCATCACTTATCACTTTCGCCAAACTACCCTTGCTATCACCAACGTACAGTTGACCGATCTAGGACAATATCACTGTGAAATAACAAAATTAATTAAGGGGTTCGCCACCTCATCTCGCCTTACGCTCACCTTGTTTCAACTCTCCCTTCCTGAGCCCGCCCGTTGGCAGGGACGACGCCTGCTGGCATCTGACGCCCAGGGATCGCATCGCCCTTACAATATCACCTGGACAATCCGCGATGCCTTGGGTCAGATCCTGAATACCTCCTTTTGTTATAGCCCAATTGTATCTTGCTTCCCTAACCTGTATTTTGATTTTTCAGAAATGCTTTTAGGGGTGACAGCCTACAGGAAGCTAGACGGCTTCCCACAGCCCACCCACTCCATCGTTAAAAGCCATCCCCTCTACGTGTGCCCAGGACATGACACCCGCCCTGACCACGTGCACGACTGCGGAGGCTTAGCAGATTACTTTTGCAAGTCTTGGTCCTGCGTTTCCACCGGCCACATCTACTGGACCCCTCCGTATAAGACTGATTACATCACTCTCACTCGGTTGAGAGAGGACATTGAGTGCACCGCGACCAGAAAGGGTGCGGCAGGACAGGGGGGCTGGAATAAATGTAATCCGGTTATTGTACAATTCACTGCTGCAGGAAAAGCTCCGGGGAATGCCTGGGACTCAGGTGTAAAATGGGGAGGTCGCATATATCCTGGATGGCCCGCATATCATTATGGCAACATATTCTACATTCAACGACAGGTCACTCTCCCTCAGTCCCCACCTGTTGGGCCCAATGCCGACGACATTCACTCCACCTTTCTTAAACCCCTCACCAAACAAGAAAACCCCCTTGTCTCTCTTCTTAACTCCTCCTTTTCCCTTGTTCACACCGCTTCTAACACATCTCGATGTTGGCTTTGTTTGTCTTCCTCTCCACCATTCTATGAAGCAGTCGGTTCTCCTGACCCTGTCCGAAACTCTACCTCAGCCTCCTCCTGCCGCTGGCAAAACACCACGTTGACTATCACCTCTATAATAGGGCAGGGCTGCTGCCTTGGCCGTGTTCCTGCTAACTATACTCAATATTGCCTTAATTCTTCTCATGATCACTGTGCCCTCTATCTTCCAAAAAATCGCTTGAACATCAACGGTTACACCGGCCATGGTGGCTACGGTGTACTCTACACTACCTCTGGTAATATCTCTGCCCGATTGACAGGGCAATACTTTATCCCTGGGAACAACTCTGTTTGGGCATGTTCTTCTGGCCTCACCGCATGTGTATATGGTGATACTTTGTTACGAACTAACGCCTTTTGTATTCAGGTGCTCCTACTCCCCAAAATCTCTATCTATTCCCCTGACGAACTTATCTCCATTTTAGAGCCCCCTCATTACCCCCTCAAGGCTAAGCGCGAAGTAGTGACTGCTGTAACTTTATCAGTCCTACTGGGCTTAGGTGCGGCCGGAGCCGCCACCGGTGTGTCAGCCCTTGTTGTCAATGATCAGAACCTGCGTCACCTTAGTGCTATCATTGACACTGACCTTCGCGCCATCGAACAATCTATTGTGGCGCTACAAGATTCCCTTACCTCTCTATCCGAAGTGGTTTTGCAAAATCGTAGGGGTCTCGACCTTCTGTTCCTCAAACAAGGGGGACTGTGTGTTGCTCTAAAGGAAGACTGCTGTTTTTATGCCGACAACTCAGGAGTAGTATTGGACTCTATGAAAGAGCTCAATTCCCGTTTAAAAACAAGGGAATTGGAGCGCCAACAATCCATGTCATGGTATCAAAATATGTTTAGCATTTCTCCATGGCTAACCACACTGTTGTCCACTCTGTTGGGGCCCCTCCTGTTATTGATTCTCGTATGCACCATAGGCCCCTGTGTGCTGGGTCGCGTTCTCCGCTTCTTAAAGCAGAGACTTCATACATTGGACTCAGAGGTATCCGAGACAAAGCTTGCTGTTCAACACCTGGTCACTGCTGTAGGTATGGAGAAAACACCACTCTTGGGATGGTCCTCTGATAGTGAATCGGAAATGGACAAGGACCCCCAGTCACACTACCCCCCGAGAGAGGACGCTGGGATGGGTCTCCTTGGACTGAAGAGTCCCTGGCTCCCCGACCCAGACCCTCTGGGGGGAGGACAAAATTAAATAAAAAAGGTGGAAATGTGACGAACCTGACTCCATTACTGCACAGCTAGATTGCATGTCTCTCACGTAGCCTCAGAATGCTGTATATTCCCTTATAAGGGCATGACTTGTATTTCCCTATTCTCTTTGTACTCACTCCCCCGCCCTGATAGAACTGCTGAATAAAAGGAGGTGGGGGCGTGGCACCAGGAGGCAGTATCAGCAACCTCCTGAGATGTGGCGTCTCTCACCACAAAAGAATCCTGTACCTACCGTTGTTTTTTCGACCTCACCCTTGCGAGGGAATCGTTGGCTCATTCCCCCCCAGGGAATCCCATAGACCGAAGGGCGAAGGACTGGTCGCGCGACGCGACAGACTGGGAAGTTGAAAAAGTATCCCAAAGAAGACAATAGCAAACCTCTTTGCTGCAAAGAAATTTATAGTACATAGACCTGTACATGAAACCACCAGGAGGCCAACTTGATTTGGAGGAGATATTACTGATACCTTTAAATTGTGCCTTGGATTTGGACATTCCAGTCAGCCATGATGTTTGTTGTGTGTTTTTGACCTAATCACTTGTTATTCCTTGCCCCAGCTTGCCTCTCATTGCTGTTGTGAAAATAAAATTGGGAAGCTCCTTAGAAAGAAGATAAGGTATTAGAACCCATTACGTTGCTAGACCACCCAAATGGAGTGGGAACCACTGTCTTACTCCAAAGAAAACATCCTTTCCTGATTATCATAAGTTTTCTTCCTTAGAGAAAGGTGGGCAGTCATTGGTTGCTGTTGTCAGTCAACAAAAGTCTCTAAATATCTAGTACAATTTTGGAATGGTCTTTTAACCTTGTAATATGTTGATTTTAAGATAAAATGAGAATCAGTGAATGACCTGCTTTTCAATACTGTTACACTGCTTTGGGAGTATTTTTTGTGATTAAAGGGCAAAGGGGCTACAAAAATTCTAAATAAATAAATAGCCCAAAGAGCCCTTGTAGATTCAGAACTATCTTCTGCTCAGCCCCTGATTTGTGGTTTCAGATGAGTCAGAAAACCACCTCCACCTCCCGCACGCCTGTTCTGTGAAAGATGAATTCCCATCTTAGTCCTAGTCATTCTAAAGATGTACTCCGAAGGGCAAGATATTCATTGTTAAAAGAGAATGAATTGCAGTAAAAAGAACAGTACTCTCAGCATGAAGCAGTATTGAAATAGGGTTTTCTATTCTGCTAATACTTCCTCCTTCTGTGTAAGGGATACCCTTTGGGCTACTTAATATGGCATTCACCCTCTGAACATTGGAAATAAATGGAAGAATTTTTAGAATTGTTGTTCTGCTCTTGAATTGGATCATTGGATAGGACAGTGTTTCTCAGGCTCAGCAACTTATGCTGGCTGGGGAATTCTGAGGGTTGAAGCCCACACCTCTTAAAGTTGCTGAGCCTGAGAGACACTGGGATAGGCCAATGATCTGGCTTAGCAGAAGGCAGTTTGATATATTAATGTTTTGTCAAAATATAATTGTGCTTAGCTTTTCTCCCTACTCAAAATTCCAAACCCTTGGACGAACACATAGCTTGAAAGTTGGCTCCCAGCTCCTGAACACACTTATTAATCTAGCAAAATGAAACCATCTTCTTTCCTCAGTGACCCCCAACTATTTACTATTCGGTGTATTGCTTCTGTCTATGTAGCAAGAAGCTTAGCAATAACAAGTTTCTACATTCATTTTGAAGCTGTATCTTCACACCTGTTTGTGCATGTACTGCGTCAGGATATTGCTTTGACTTCCCAGTCTAACTTACAGCCATGGCATTATTACCTAGCGGCCTCCTCTCCAAGCACTAGGAGCCTCATAGCAGCCACATCCTGGGTTTGGTTCCAAGCCTAAGCCAGATATTATCACTTGCTGATACAATACCAAATAGACAAAAAATCTATGGCAAGGTCTTATTTTGAGTAGAGGGGATGAGAAAAATGTTTGAACCTAACTGAATTTTAAATAAACAAAGTACAAACTCTTTTGGCACAGTAAGTAAAAGCACAGGAATTTGTTTTGCCAGGAAAGTAATGGCTATTTAAAGAATCAGGGGTAAATCTATCAACCATATTTTTTTACTTTTTTCTTATTCACCGTTGATTGTATTTGATGAATCCTGGCAAATGCCGAAGTCAGAGTTGACAATACTTCCCACAATGGTCCGGTCAACACAGATTAAGCCTTTCTCACAAGGACACTTGTAGTAAACACTTTGTAGATTCTGCAAGAAATAGAAAGATACCAATCATTATCCCCAGGCTTACAGGATCCATTCAGACAGTGAATATAGTTTTTCCATAACTTATAGCAGCCTCTCCCTAACATTGTGCACTTTTCCCAAGGTCCAGTAAATGAAGATGTTACTGTGGGACATAGACTAACATTAAGCTATGAATCTCCTTACATATCTTTCTCCATACAAATGTTTCTCACTTTTAAGATAATTCATTTTCCTAACAATCATGTCAATGGCTTAATGCATTATTTTATTTCATAGGGCTTATTTCATGCAAGGATGGCATATCACTGTAACTTTAAAGTCATTTTCTGTGCTGCTAGTTGAACACTTAATTGCCATCATGCCGAACAGACTATGTCTCTCTGATCCTCTCATGACTGGTATCTAAAATGAAAAGAAATGACATTCACCAGTGGGGAACATTCTTGGTTTTCAGCTGCTTTGTTTGCACAGCGAGGAAAACTTGATGCACTGCTTTGGTGGCAACAGCGGCTTTTGCACTGTAGGCTCACTAAGCACAGCTCCCCATTGTCCTAGAGGGAAAACAAAGATCAGATGCATGAAGCAAGATGGTTAATTCAGCAATTTGGCCATTCTTTTTATCTTTCCATGTTTACTCTTTCATGAAAGACCAGACATCATGTCTCTTTAGATTCATCACTACATTTTTCATAAAACAAATGTTAGTGCATTCAGTAATAACCAGGCTCTGTTGGCTGACACCAACTGTATAATCACTCCACAGTTACTTTGATACCCATTAAATTCCATAGATCTATGACTATGTTTTGATCTACATAGTCGCCTAGATTGACTGCCTCTCTGATATAAATGATCAGTTGAATAATATGCTTTAAAATACTTTTTTAAATAAAAGAATGGGACAAGAGCAAATTATCCCCAGTCCTATACATCTCTAAACACAAAAGAAGACAATTCTGGAAGGATTAAAACAAAGTTATCCCATATTCACTTACTAAGTTGAAAAACAGTCCTCTTGAATTAATAGATGACTCTACCAAGGTGAATGTCAACAGCAACAAAATCCAAACTCTGTCCATTGATTCTGGGCAGCCAATGAATTTATCTGAGGCTCTTAGGATGAGAGTCCAGACCTATCTGGAAGTTGTCGTTTATAAGGCACCTAGTCAGAGTCACGTGAATTATTCGTTCCAAGGAATACATCCCATATGAATACATGTCATGGTGATCGCAAAACTTGATTTGGAAAGAAATGTGAGACTAAACAAACAAAAAATAGGGCAAAATATTGAAGAGCTGTAGTCTACAAACCTTGGTATACTAAGTTTAGTAGAAGTCCTTTTTGGCTCAGTGGGGTTTATTTTTTGTCACCTGCAGAGATCAGAGTTTCAGGGCCATCAACATGAGCACAGCAGTCATCACGCTGATAGGTTCACACACTCTGGTAGCCTGATTTGTGGAAAACAGAATTCAACGCTTATATGTTAATCTAACAACTGTGATATAATCAACAAACCATGATGTGTGATATGTAATTCCTGTCTTTCTTGCATTTTCCCATCTCTGCCCAGCAGGTCAGTCTTCTGTGCAACTCAGAAAAACTTTGCTCAAGCATAGGAAATATCAAGTTCCATTTAAGTCCATTATTTCTCTCTTATTCTCTGTATGTGAACAGTTCTGACGGGGCTTAGACATTGCAGTTAACTGTAACACTGTTTGTTAGAGTTTGGCTTAATGTGTTTGCGAACCCAGGCACTGGAGTGGAAAATCATGGTTTATGGCTTAGTGTAATGTTGAAGCTTCTTCCCTGTTGGTTTAGTATGATGTATGGTCTAGGTCAGTTCATTGGTAGTTTTCTGATCCTTTCATCAATAGCTTTGATGAACTGATAAAGTCTTATAGCTATTCTGACAAAGCAAAAATAATTATAGCAAAGACGAACCTCTTTCCTTAGCTTCCTAGTGGACTTATTTAAAAAGGAACAGAGAAGCCTAGAATTTTTTTTCTCATCATTCATTTAGAATACTTTCATATAGCGTAACTTTCCCCAGTCTGGAGCCTTCTGGATAGATTGAAGACCACTGTAGGTCGGCAGCATAGCCATGCTGGCTGAGAGAGATAAGAATTGTTTCCAGTCTATTTTTAGGGACTGCATGAGGGAAAGCTGGTACAGAAAGTTCATCAGAGTTTAGTGGGAAAAAAGCCTGCTGTAAAAACGTGTGAAAGACAAGTTCTTTCTCAGAATTGTATGCCAGTTTGCCTGAAACTACCTTGAACCAACAACAGATGTGGTCTAGTGGACCTTTCTCAGGACTCAAATGTGTGATATGCAATGCTGGACCTTATCAGCCGGTGAGATTCCAGACTTACCATTCTCAATTTAAACATGTAATACTACCAATCCTAACCTGATCCTGATGGGGAGCCATGGGAGCTATGTCAGGAAATAAGTAGTCTTTCCAGGGAAAAACCAAACACTCTGGCAAGGGTTAAGCTGGGCATTTCTCCAAAGGGAAATGGGACTTAAGAGAAAATATGGACAGAATATATATAATCCCCTTATGCATATTCATTTGAATGATTTTCATGGAATTAATTAAGAATAATGAATATCTAAGCCAGGTGATATCATAAGCATTTGTTCTTCAAGAAGATTCCTTGCACCTGCAGTGGCCTAAATGTATTTCCATTGAGAGCAGATAAGAACTGTTTTTCACCCACTTGAGACCATGAAGGAGTCAGGCTAACTCATCAGCTTAGCCAGAATGTATGGCAGAAGGTTTTTGCAAGACTGTCTGAATACTCCTCATGCTATTATCTACACATTCTGCTTGTTTCACATTTCCCATTTTTTAGCCAGCCTGCCTCCATTCCTGTCCCAATACATTTGATAAGTATCAGGTTGAGGGGGCTGTCTTTTTACATCTTCAGCCAGCTCATGAGGTTGTGTACAGTCCCTTTCAGTGGGCTTCCAGCAATGCTTTTCAGACGGACTGGAACCGGCTGACTTCTCAGAAATTCACTGCAAAGAAGCTTAAATGCCAAAGGTCCTCCAGCAACAAGACACCATCTTAGAAAATACCAATCAGATTTGTACAAATGTGATAGAGAAGAAACTGACCCCCTCATTCTCTTCCAACTAAAAGGGATTGCTGGGCATACAAGAATGAACATCAAAAATATACTTGGGGAGTTCCAAGTAGCAGGTTCATGTTCCAGTCATGTCAACTGTTCCTATGTGTGTCTCCCTGCTGTCCTGTCTCCTCCATGGGTAAGTACTCCTTATATGTAGACATATTCAGGTTCTAAATGTTGACACTATATGAAAGTAGAAATAAAGAGAAGCTGTACTATTGTTTTTGAAGCAAATGTAGAAATAGGAAAGGTGGCATCAAGGCCTGCTCCAATTGTGATTTTTTTCCAATCCTGTAGGCTATTTACCATGTGGGAAAAAGGCAGACAAGAATGACACTAACTCTGATGCTCATTGGAATATTTCTTTTTGCCTAAGGACCATCTACTCTTACCTGCCACATAGAATAGATCTGGAAGACCCTGTTTCTTGTAATTTTTAAAAAAAACATATTTCAGGCAAGATCTCATGCAAGAAACTCTCCAAGGTCTCCAAGCTCTGGCAAGAACTTCTCCAAGCTCTGAAAGCATAATTGAAATGCTTTTTGAAGCAGGATTTTTTAAGCTCAGTCATAATGCAAATCTACCTATAAAGCATTTGCAATATAATTGAGCTATAGCTAGTGTGAACATAAATCAATATATATGTGAACTTGCATGCATATATAATAAGGTCTTGTCCAGGAAAGATGAACTTCAAGGGTGGTTTTCATTACTTTGGATGGAAGAATAGGTATCTTGCTTTGAAGAGCTTCTTTTGCTCCATAAAAAAGCAGGCATAGTGGTAAATGCAGGCTGAATAGGTCTCTGTGGTGAATGGGTTGTGTTAATATTTCAATATATATCCATACTTTATGTGCAGTTGCAAAAATTCTGAAAGCATTTTTAATCTTGATATGGTAAGTTTTGGTTGTTCTGTGAGTTTGGCATCCTGCAATCACCATATAGTACTTACTGGAACCAGATAGTTTACTGTAGCCTTTATCTGCTTCATAACATTTTGGGAGTGTAACTCATCACATCTGCAGGGGATCTGACTAGGAAAGGATAACCCAGAGCTAATATACTATAGAAATGCTAACTCTGTGATTGTTCACACATCACACTAAACCATGATTTACTTGCCTATGGTTTGTTGAATAAGCCATTATTAGCAGGATTGCGCAATATGTTGTCATAAAATATAGTGGATTAACTATGCAGTTTAGAAACTTTTATAGTTGAAACTACAGAAACCACATCATGGCTTAGTGTGATTTGTGAATCCAGTCTTCAGGTCAATACCTGGAACACCCAGCTCATCCTTGATGATGCACAAATTGCCATCTTGCTCTTTTTTGTAGGATGAACACAATGTGCCTTTATGTTAACTCTACAGTCCACAAGGTTTATAAGTCTTGTCCAGGAACATACTATTTTCCAAGCTACGGCTGTTAATACTTAATTGGTTGATTAATCCACATCTATCCTGGTCAAGGCAGTCCTTGCCTGCCCTCTAATGTGTCCCCCCAATTAATAGGAAACACTGTCTCCCGTTCCGTTCACAATTCTGGTTGCGCTTCCTGGATCTCTTTGCCAATCGCTGTCTGTGGTGCTGAAATAAAGCTCAGAAATAAGACCGTAGAAGAAGCCGCAGAAATTCCTCTTCTCCACGGCTGGTGGAAGCAGGCGGGACATTCCCTTGAAAGGGAGGGAATACCAGCTACTTAGAAAGCACCAGATACGTAGAGTGCTGGGAGAGGAGGAGGAGCAGCTGCAGCTAAGGCTAAGCACCCTTCAGGCTCCAGCACCTCCCACTGAGCTGTTCAGTATGGAAACAAATAGCCCTTCTGGCAAATGGTCGTTTGAGCATCTGAGCCCGGGGCAAAGAGTCACAGAAAAGGCAAGAGCTGCTTCAGAGAACTCTGACCTATCAGTGAAATGGGAAGCCAAGCTTGCAGCCCCTCTTCCTTGGATTCAGCTTCCCCACATGCTGCTCCTCATTAGAGTTCCTGGAGTAAGAAGACATCCGTTTTCTGTTTGACCCTGAACTTCACATCATGTCTTACAAGACATAACCATCCCTCTGTGAAGCCATGGCAAAGATGCTGCCAGCACAGGAAGCAGCAAAGATCTACCATACCAACTATGTGAGGAATGCTCGAGCCATGGGAGTCCTTTGGGCACTGTTCACCCTCTGTTTTGCTGTGATCATGGTGGTAACTTTCATCCAGCCCTATTGGATTGGGGACAGCATTGACACTCCACAAGCTGGTTATTTTGGCCTCTACTCCTATTGCATTGGAAATGCCCTTACGGGTGAACTCATCTGCAAGGGCAGCCCGCTGGACTTTGGCACCATCCCTTCAAGTGCTTTCAAAACAGCCATGTTTTTTGTGGGCATTTCTACATTTCTTATAATTGGCTGCATCCTCTGCTTCAGCCTCTTCTTCTTCTGCAATGCAGCCACTGTCTACAAAGTGTGTGCTTGGATGCAACTGGCAGCATGTGAGTTGGACTTAGGGAACCCAAGAGATAGATTAAGACACTCCACTATACATGGCTTCAGTATGCTAAGAGTTTCGTGCTCAAGTATATTACGCTTGGGAACTCCATAATCTCTTTGCTTAATCTCCCAAATGTGCAGTGGAAGAGGCACCTATTTAAAGTGAATATAAACCTGCCATTTGGATTGAAATTCCATTGGCATCACTCCTAATAATGTTAAAGCAAAGTGGATTATTGGTACTGCAAAGTAAATATTAGTTTCTTGTTGATGCAGTCCTTTCCAGTGTGTGTGTGTGCACGCGCGTGTATTATGAAGGTAAAGTCAAGTTTGTTACAGGGTATACACCCAAAGAGGACCACAGATAGTCTTAGTTATTTACATAGTCATATGATTCTGTGTCTGCAATTTTGCATTTCTTTGCACTATTCATAGTTAATATTTTTACAGGTGTAAAATATATAATGCGTGATGTATTCAATTAGCACATTTTTGTCATCAGTTACATATCTTGGAGTAGGCATTAGCTCAGGCTGGCATTATGCCTAAAAAATCAGCAGCAACATGTGTCTTAAAAATCACTTCATACAATCAGGATGAACTGATTGATACAAAGATGAGCAATTATAGGGTAGTGATTAAGTTAAATTCTAGATTAAGTTCACCAAGTAGTCAAGACAAAGAGCTATAGAGTATGCCAATTTCCTAATTTTAAAAATATTACATTTTCAAATCTTAAGCCAGTCTAATATTAAATCTTACTAAGTTAATTGCCTTGAGTAACTTTTTGTACTAAGAAACTTTAACAGCATGATATTAGTTATAAGATGTTTGAGGGATTGTATAGAACATATCTGCTTCTGTTTTAAAGCAAAATCCAGAAAAATTAAAAAAATAGACCCATGCTCAAACAGTTCACAACTAAACAGATAAGGAATACCAGAAGGCATGAGAATAAGAAACAAAATGATTTGATTGCCAAAAACAAATCACCATAATCTATTTTAAGAAAAGTGCAGAAGATACTGTATGAATATCTGCCCTTTCTTTTGGCCTCAAGTCCACAATGCAGATCACAACAATTCAAAAAGAGAATGTGCATGGAGGAATACAAGGAGAAAGATGCTTCTTCTTGAATGTGCCCAGGGTTTAGAGCTCTCTGTCGTGGTAGCCAAAGGGCTCCATTTGTTTAGTTCTCTTGCCAGCAGGCAATGCGTTTATATCAGTGAGTTTAATTCATTTAAGATGACTTGTTTTTGAAGCAGGTTGTACTCTGTTAAGTACAATCAAGACAAGAAGTGCATTTGACTTTTTAAAAAATATGAAGTTATGTTTTAATGTTTTCTTAATCTGCTTTTGTGTGTGTGGTTGCCACAAGCACTCTCTTTAGAGAAACAGTAGGATGTAATAATTAAATGACTACAGACAAGGCAATATTATTTTAAAACATCAGTAAGAAACGAGTACAGGCAAGGAGAACGTAAGAGGAGCCTTGCTGGATATGACCAGCACTCCATTTTCAATGCTTTTGGACAGCTAGGTATACAGTTGAGGGATGCCTAGTGAGGAGACATGTGTTTAAGGAAGTTGCTTCTTTTTGATGAAAAAAGATGAGGCTTTATACAGGATATTAGCAGCTAGCAAATTCAGAGGCCACAGCAAAATTGAGCTTTTGTTTGTATTTCCTTTTTTAAATGAGAGAAGCCAGAAGTTCATCAAGATAGCTGCTGCCTAAGAAGAAAAAAAAACAGGGTAAAATTGAGCTTCATGATAGCAAAACCGACAATACAATAGCCACCCACCAGTTGATGCTTTTCAGATATGTTAAACTACACTTCTTATCATTCCCTGCTAGTGTGGCCATGGGAAGGCTGTGACAAAAGTAAGGTACACTACTGCATTTTTAATAGCAAAAGGATATAGGAGTTAGGTTTTAGTAATTCAAATAAAGAGTGGGTTGGATTCAAATATAGCCATAATTAGAATAGATTCACCA
Organism: Candoia aspera; assembly: GCF_035149785.1. Classification (NCBI taxonomy): domain Eukaryota; kingdom Metazoa; phylum Chordata; class Lepidosauria; order Squamata; family Candoiidae; genus Candoia; species Candoia aspera. The sequence continues at coordinate 52,348,338 of NC_086155.1, read as the reverse complement.
AAAATATTGGGACTTAAGAGCCCATCAGTTTTAATGGGGATGCTTTACATATAAAACTATATATAGTATTCCTATATTTGTTAACAGTATTATACAAAAAAATAGTATTAAAGGATAGCTGAGGCTAGCAAGCATTGCAAAGCAGAACACATAGGATACATACAAGATTATAAAGCCAAAATTAAATAATGCAATTTGGGGAGCGGGGGGAACGTATATAGACAGAAACTCACAATGAACTAAATTCTACATTCTATCCATTGATTTCTAAGTTTTCATTATTAGTGGCAAAGGTTTTTTTAAACCATCATTGCCTCCTCTTCCCCATTCCCAGAGAGAAATAAATGAGCCACATGGCTGGCTGGGGAATTCTGGGAGTGGAAGTCCACACATCTTAACATTGCCAAGGTTGAGAAACACTGGGTTAACGCACCAGGCTAGAACCCAGGAGGCTGTGAGTTCTAGTCCTGCCTTAGGCACAAAGCCAGCTAGGTGACCCTGGGCCAGTCATTCTCTCTCAGCCCTAGGAAGGAGGCAATGGCAAACCATGAAAAACCTGCCAAGAAAACTGCAGGGACTTGTCCAGGCAGTCTCCGAGAACTGGACATGATTGAATGGCTAAAAAAAAAGCAAGAACATCTTTTGTTTGATGAAATACACTTTGGCTTTCCATCTTCTAAAAATTACATTCAAATTAGGGCATGGACTAGGGAATGACTTTCCGTTCTGCTTAGAATATCCTGCTTAATATGTGTGAGCTGATTAAGCCCTGCCTGTGATGGGAATGCCTGAGATGAGAAAAATTTTCTGCAGTTTTTCTATAGTGAGATGGTCCTGTGGAAGGCTATGAGATCTTAAGGGAAGAAGATGCTGAAAGCCAGTAATGATACTTGAAACCTTTTTCAAATATTCATGCTGGTGGATAAAGCCTTGTTACATTATCTGCAGAGGCTTCTTCAGCAGACAGAAATGCGTTGAGTGAAAGAGAGGTTAAAGTAAGTCCAGCAGCATGGCAACAGGTTTAATGGTAGCATTTTGAATGAACCATAAGAACAGACATGGCATTAGAGAAAGCTGTAATTCCTGCTGGCCTCAAACATAAATAACTTAAGAGGCTTGAAAAGGCTTCTGGTTAACCCACATAGGCTGAAGAACACAAATGCTGGAGGACTGTAAAGATTCTAAGTGACAGGGGAGTACACAGATATAAAAGCTTTTAATAATAATAATAATAATAATAATAATAATAATAATAATGTGTTATACTGACCACAGCATCCAGCACCTTGGAAACCTCAATGTACTTCCAAATAAATCCCTGGCTGTTTAAATTTACATTTTAAAATACAGGTAGTCCTCACTTAATGACCACAATTGGGACCAGCAACTCTGCCACTAAATGATGCAGTTGTTAAGCAAGACATCATGTGACTGCAACTTACAATTTTACTGCCAGCTTCTGCATTAAATCTGCTTGTCGGATGTTGGCTGTGAAGGGCGCAAATGGTAATCATGTGACCGTAGGATGCGGCAACAGTCGTAAGTGTGAGGACTGGTCATAAAGTTACTTTCTCTATGCTGTTGTGACTTCAAATGGTTGCTAAAAAGGTCAGTTGTTAAGTGAGGACCGCCTGTATGTGGACAGCCACAGATGAAAGCTTGGGAGGCAGAAAGGGAATGATTAGATATTTTAACATCTTTTCTTCTTAAATGTAGGGCAAACATTCTTTTCAATGCCATAGCAAATAATTGGCCTTTTAGTAAGGGAAAGAGTTATCTAATATTCCGCTGGGCAAAATATTCCTCTGGGCTATGCTCTTTGATACAAAGCAGTGTTTCTCAACCTAAGCAACTTTAAGATGTGTGGACTTCAACTCCCAGAATTCCCTGGCCAGCATGGCAGGCTGGGGGATTCTGGGAGTTGAAGTCTACACATCTTCAAGTTGCCAATGTCAAGAAACATTGATCTAGTCATATAAAGCATTAACCATAGACATTATATTTCCAAAAAGTAGGTGTATATTGTGATCTTCTATGCCCCAGATACAGAGCTGAGTTGTGGTTATTCAGTCAGAGAAGAAAAGGTCTGACACTAACAATAGTTTCCAGGACTACAACCTTTCCTTAGTTCTCAAATTAAGCCTGAGATTGCACTAATTCAAGCCTTCACTAAGCTTGCCTAAAACCATGGCTTTGTCAGGGACAGAAAGGTGAGTGATAATATCATGCTTTCAGGACAGTTTTGAACAAGAGAGAATAGAAATAGGGGCCACTTCCATTTGTCAAAGATGGTGCAAGATGGTGAAAGTACTTTAGACTGTTCTGCCACTCCATCATTTGCCCATGAGCCTCCCTTTGCCTTTGTCCCAATATTTCTGCCTATTTATTTATTTATTTATCAAATTTCGCCACCACCCATCTCTCCCAAAAGAGGGACTCTGGGCAGTTTACAATAAAGCTAAAAAGATTAAAATACAATAAAAACCAGATATATTGCATACTGTATCAATGTAAATATAAACCATAAATATTTATTTATTTATCAAGATTTATTTAGAAGATTTACATAGGTTGCCCAACTTGCATAAGCAGGAGCCTGAGCAGCAAACATCATATGAAAAACCCAAAAGAGGAGATGCCACCCTGAGGGTGCAAGCATGTCTTTCAACATCATCACTGAATGCCTTCCATTCCAGGTGCAGGCTTGTCCATTGGCTGCCTGCTCTACCCCGATGGCTGGGACTCCCCTGAAGTGAAACGCATGTGTGGAGAGAAGACTGACAAATACACCCTGGGAGTCTGCACTGTGCGCTGGGCATACATCCTCTGCATCATTGGCATTCTTGATGCCCTCATCCTTTCTTTCCTAGCATTTGTGCTTGGCAACCGGCAAGACAACCTTCTACCCTCTGACTTCCAAGTGGAAAACAAAGGTAAGCTATTTTTTCTTAGAGGAACCTACACCTGCTGTAGATAAAATAGCAAGGACAGTGGAACTATAAAGAAGGCTGTGAGTTCTAGTCCCACCTTAGGCATGAAAGCCGGCTGGGTGACCTTGGGCCAGTCACTCTCTCTCAGCCCAAGAGCCAATCAGGCGTGGCATGAGAGTTCTAGTCCCGCCTTAGGCATGAAAGCTGGCTGGGTGACCTTGGGCCAGTCACTCTCTCTCAGCCCAACACACCTCACAGGGTGGTTGTTGTGGGGAAAATAGGAGGAGGAAGGAGTATTAGGTATGTTCGCCACCTTGATTTGTTTATAAAAACAATAAAGGGATAGAAAATAAATTAATAAACAAACAAACAAAGAATAAGGACAAAAAGTGTAAAAGCTTGTGTTGCATGAACAAATCATTAATATTAGCACTCATGCAACATTGGAATTATCAGAAGCTTTTATTTTTAGTTACTTCCAATTGTTCTCTTGGTATCCTATTTTTCTTCCATGCTTCAACTCAGCGCAGTGTATACAAGTTATGAGGTGGTCTTCTGTCAAAAAAAATCCTGACTATAGGCAGTTTTATTCCTGCAAAATTCCATAATGCATTCCTAGACAGCTCCCTGGAGTTGGCTGAGTTCAGTGATTGTACAATTGACTCTGCTGGTACAGGGAGAAATAAAATATTTAATAGAATATTTTAATTCACTACAAGTGGGGGTTTGGGCAGGTGAAGAACACTGTAGAGCCATGAATGAATTATAAATCATTGGAGAAAAAAGCATGCAAGGCAAAAGCTTCTGCAAACTGTTAGGGTTCCAAACAAAGTTTTAAAGAAAAACCCCAAGCATGCTTCTGGCAGTTGTAGCTATAAGCTTTCCTCTAAATAATTCAGTTTTGCTAGCTGCTAAAAATAATAAAAATAAAAAATAAAATAAAATAAAATAACATCATACACATGAGACTACTTTGCGTCCTATCACTGCTTTAAGTTTTAGACATCTGCAAAATGCAAAATCCACTCAGTTTTGATAAAAACGAAATTATCCCCCTAGCCTTTAGTGAAGCTCAGGGGGCTTGGGACCCTAGAATGAAAAGGGCTACAATTTGCACATTATTTCTGCATTTTATATAGAGGGTTAACAGCATCTAGTTTTTCCCAAATGTCAGGCCAATCTTTCCCATTTGGGGAACTTTCAAGCAGCAAAATGGTGACTTGAACTTCTGCCCTTTCACCCACTCTCAAAATATGCATTCAACCTGTTTACTCAACCAATGCCGCTCGTTAAAGAAAAAAAAAGTGGCAGTGTTTTTTCCTCTCTCAGAATCAGGAAACACAGGAAAAAAGGGTCTCATAGCGCCCTCTGTTGAGGAAGAGAAAGGTTGTTGGGGATGTTACTACCAAAACTACCCAAACAATACAAAATAACAAACAAAATAATTTTTTTTTAAAAGGCTCCACAACGTTCAGAGAATGGCCTTCGGAATACTGTGAAAAGCTTGATAGAGTCCTCAGGGTGACAGATGTTACTCACCCTTCCTTTATTGACACATTTAAATATTAACTTGACGTGGTTATCACTAATTGCCATTGCCATGCTAATAGAATTGAAGCAAGATACTCCAGAGCAGAGCCATTCTCTTCCTTGGGTTTATAACCATAGTCAAGGATGGTCAACAAATTCAAAACTCTTCTTCCAGCATTAATGGCAAATTCCATCCTATGTGTAGCATGTGACATCACAGCTTCTGTTTAGACCAGTGTTTTTCAAACTTGGCCATTTTAAGATGTATGGACTTCAACTCCCAGAATTCCCCAGCCAGCATTAAAGAGAGGTTATTACTCCATTAGCTGCTATTGGGGAAACAGGGAGGGAAAATGCCAGTTTCTGGATTATTATGGAGTGTTCTTTTGTCCTGCAGAGGAAGCAAATAAATGAAGACGAATACTGAAGGAATCACAAGCGTACTTACTTCTGCCTTTGAATATTGAGCACTCCAACTTGACCTTGGACTCAAAAAAGCTGCTTGATACACATGAGTGCTAAGCACAGTGATGTGGATTCTGTCAGTTATCTAGACACATTAGTCTGTGTTATGGCACAAGTACAAAAGGATCTTAGAGAGAGTGATTCTGCAAAACTAGTGTGCTCCTTTCTACAGAAAAATGTACAACTGCTTCACAGTGGAAACCAGGCCTATCACTAGCACTTGGCCTGGTGGGGCAACTTCTAGGACTCCAGCAGCACTAAGCTTTCCAGAAAAGGCCACTATGGCAAAGTAACATCAGAAGGCACCTTTGCCCACAACCCATTCAACGCTAGAGTATGTGCTGATCAAAACCTTCACCCTTGCTAAGAGCTGAACTCAACATCTTGTTAGATACCATAGATATTTTATGGAGAACGCTATAAGTTCATGATATTTTTGAGCTGGTCTACTCAACCACGGTAATGCATACTTACATAATACTGTACTAAACAGCTTATTGGAAGATATTTAGCCACTATTTTTATTGTCTTTCCATATATACAGTATGACTGAATTTTTCTCACATAAAAGTTCCTGTGGAATAGAACTTCTGTGCACACTGAAGCTCAATATCTGAAAAACTCAGTATAGGGTAACACTCCAATCATCTTTAGGCATGCCTTAGAAAGCAGCTGGCATTTTCCTTTGAACACGGGCTTTCTTTCTGCAAAAAAATCTCTTTTGATACTGCATATTTTCAAGCTAGCTTGTTATGCAGCATGAAGAGCCAACAGCCATGGAAAGGTGTGCAGTTACTTGTAGACATTGCTGGATTTTAGATCTGGCATTTACAGTATTTTGTTATTGTATTTATCCAGATAAGATGGCCTTTCTGCATTCAAAAAAGAGCAAGCAGAAAAAATATACAAAGACAAAATTTTGCGCAGCTTGGGTTGCCAACTTCAGTTAAAATCAATCTTTGAGATTCTCCACCACCACATGAAATACGTGCTAGTGACCAACTTGAGTATGTCTGTGTACATGTCTGTGTACATATCTATATACTAGAAGCCATACACTAAAAAAATGCACAGGTCTGAGAAGCAAAATCAATTGCTTATAAAATAAGGGGTCTTATTTATATAATTAACTGACCCCACATCTGCATATCAGGCCTTTTCTCTCACACAGATAAACCACTCTGATGCACTCAAATATACATACACCCATTCCCTCCCCTCCTTACAGCAGAAACAGTAAATACAGAGTGGGGATGGAGGACGAAATAGAGATGGGAAGAAATACTGTACTGGGAATGGGAGGCATGAGAAGGGAGGGAACAGAATTCAGTGGGGAGGCAACTCGGCAAGAAAGGAACAAAGAAAGAGAAGCTTTGCTTATGTTTTACCTACAGGGCTCAATTTAGACAGGGAAGCATCACAGAGAAGCCCCAGACAATCTTCAAAAGGCATCCAGACTAGCTTTTTAGTGATGTTTGCAATAATTTTCTCCTTTCCAAGAGCCGATAATAAAAGCTTCTTCCCCACCCATCATGGATCATTATTGGGGCAGCGGGGGGGGGGGGGGCAGGGCGGGGGGAATTATCTTCCTATCATGGAAATACAGTGTATTCAATGTTGCTACCAAACTTCTTTTAAACAAACAAACAAACAAACAAACAAACGTCATGGTCTGTTGCAAAACTGAAAAAATAAGGAACAATACTTGTGTGCACTATCATCACCTATCAAGTTCAAAGCTACTAATTTTCTCATCTACTTTTACATAGCAGCAGCTACGCCAAGGCCCATCTCAGTCCAACTTTTTGTTTCTCACCTGTCATGTTCACTGTTCCAATGTTCCTGGTACATCGTAACGTTTCGCATATCATTTGCCTGATACGTGTTTCATCTCGGGAGGGAGGATTCCTCTTCGGGGAGTTGTTATCTGTTGGCTGCTGGGTTGGAATGTGTTTGGGTTATCTCATGTGTTCAAGGTTGCTTTCCCAGGATGTGTGGAACACGGTTAACAGCACCTGGGAGGGGGGTGGTTGCTATGGCCGGGCGAGGGGAGGGATTACGTTTGGAGCCGAGGGTTTTTAGTTTGTATTTGGCGTGCTTTTAGTCATTCTCAGCTTTCTCTGTATTTGCATACTATTCTACCAATAAATCAGATATCATTAAGTATCTGCTTGTGAGTCTGAGTATATCAGGATAGGCAATCATTACATAAAGCTGAGAATCTTAAAACTTTTACCACTAACATCCTTCCAGAGTATCTGTGAGGAAATAAAGTTAGTGATGACTGAACCTACTCCTTGCTCGGGGGAAAGTGAAGATTTCAGTGCGGGGGAACTGGATTCCATGGGAAAGAGAAGGGAAAGGACCCCCACTCCGGAATTGGAGGACCTGTCGGAGACCTCGGGTTCCAGCCCAGCGACAGGAAAAGCGGTAAAATCCAAAGTGGTAAGGAAGGCAGAGGAATCGCCGGGCGATTGGGTGACAAGGGGTGAGGAACAGGGAACCCTACCAGGAACACCCCAGGCGTCTGGAAAGCCAAGGTATCCGCTGTCCCCGAATGTGGTCAGGATTGAGAAGAAAGGGTCGGAGGACTCCGAGGCCCCTGAGAAATCACAAGGGTGGGAAGCCAGGATACGGTCCCTGGAAGACATGATGGCGAAGATGTCATTGGGGTGGGGCGGCCAGGACAGAGGAGGAAAGGAACGTCGCTACAGATGGTCGTCCTCATCTATTTCTCCCCCCCCCCCGAGCATGAAGAAGAAGGACCAGAGGAGGCACCGGGGGGGATCACCACCACGCAGCCCCCGGCATGCGTCCCCATCGCCCCCTTGGCGTTCGGAGGACAGAGGAAGGGGAAGAAGTAGGGATGGGAAGAGAAATCCCAAAGTCAGGGTTTTGAATTCCCCCCCCCCTCGAGAGGAAAGGTCCCCGGTGTCCAGGAGAAGGGCTGGGCAGAAGGAGAGGAAGAGGAGCCCACAGGGGGCAAGATACAGGGATTTCACTGTCAAGTTTGATGGGGATCCCACGAAGCTGTCATTCTTCCTGACCAATGCTAAAAGCTATATGGAGGAGTTTGGGAGGCTGTTTCCTTCGGAAAGGGCTAAGATAAACGCTGTGGCCACCAAACTGAAAGGGAGGGCAGCTGATTGGTTTGTCCAATTAACCGAGATGGAAGCCATGGAGTTGGAGAATTTCGAAGACTTCCTGTGGGCACTAAAGTTGCATTTTGCTGACCCGTTAGCTAAAGAGAAAGCCAAGGTGGCTCTGAGGGAACTGATCCAAGGATCAAAGTCCGTGGCCAATTACGCCCTAGAATTCCAAGCCTTAGCTGCAAAGGTGGACGATTGGTCGCAAATGACCTTAATAGAAATGTTCAAAGATGGACTGAGACCCAAGTTGCTGAGATGGGCGTTGGGAAGAGCAGATCTGATTACCCTATATGACTGGATTCAACTGGCGGGGAATGTTGAGCAAGCCCACGCCAAGTTCGCACAAAGCAGGAAGGGTCCTAAGCAAATGGCTATGATGAGAACGGCCAAGCCACTGGGCACCACTGGCAGAGCGGGGCGCCCAGCCTGGCAGGAGGAGAAGGAGAGCCGTTTTGCAAAAGGGCAATGCCTCCGATGTGGGAAGGAAGGGCGTGCCCGCAGAGAAAGATCGAGGAGCACCCAATCAAGTCGTCAGGGAAATCCCCCTCCGTGCCCAGGAAGATGAAGGCAGTGCTGGCTGAGAATGAGACAGAGGACGTCCCTTTCTTTGGAGATGATGGGGAGGCCGATCTGGTCCAGCCGGCGGGAAACGCCAGCCACCTGCCTTAAAGGGCACCACTGGGCAGGTGGTAGAGGAGGGGCGCGATCACATTTCGGTGAGTGGCAACTTCCCCACACTGACAGTGAAGGTGAAATTGGGCTCCCATACAAAAACGGTGGAAGTGTGGGTGTTGATCGATTCAGGGTGTTCCCGTTGCCTAATGCACCCTGATGTGGTGGCCGCTTTGGAGCTACCCACATTTCTACTTAAACGGCCCATGATCTTTACCCAGCTGGACGGAACTACGGTGGGGGGGGGAAGCCAGTCACCCATTCCACGGGTATGGTGGCGTTGCAAATGGGTAGCCACCGGGAAGGGCTGCCTTTCATAGTAGCGCCAGTGGGGGGCCCTTTGGTCATTTTAGGGATCCCTTGGTTGGTCCAACAAAATCCCTATATAAACTGGGTGCACAGGACTTTGACTTTTGGGGATGGTTTCTATCAAGCTCCTGAAGAAGACGACACCTCAGAGGCTGCAGTGGGGAGGGCGGCAGCCGCAACTCCGTACTTTGCAGCCGTCCCACTAGAAGGCTTACCGGAGCAATACCAGGGTTTTGCAGATGTGTTTGGCGAAAAGGAGGTGGACCAGCTCCTGCCGCATCGAAAAACTGACTGTGCCATAGAGTTGGTCCCAAATGCCCAAATGCCCAAGCTCAAAATCTATGCCATGACTCAAAAAGAACTGGCAGCACTGAGGGAGTTTGTGGATAAAAATTTGGCAAGGGGTTTTATTGAACCAGCTAACTCCCCGGTGGGTGCACCTGTTTTATTCCAAGCAAGGAAGGATGGGACATTGAGACTCTGTACAGATTACCGCGGATTAAATGCAGTTTCGATATTAAACAAATATCCTTTGCCAATAATAAAAGACATGCTAGCACATCTGGCCAAGGGGAAAATCTTTTCAAAACTGGACTTGAGGGAGGCGTATTTCTGTATCCGTATACGGGAGGGGGATGAATGGAAAACTGCTTTCAATTGTCCTTTGGGCTCTTTCCAGTACAAGGTGTTGCCATTTGAGTTGGCGGGGGCACCTGGAGTATTTATGCAACTGATCAATGAAGTGCTACATTACCATTTGTTCAAGGGGGTTCTAGTATATTTGGATGATGTTTTAATTTACACTGAAACGATGGAAGAACATGAGTGTTTGGTGAAACAGGTGCTCAGCAAACTGAGGAAGGCTGAGCTTTATGCTAAACTATCTAAATGTGAATTTCATAAGACTCAACTTGATTATTTGGGGTACAGAATTTCTGACAAGGGCATCGAAATGGACCCTGCAAAGATCCAAGCCATTCTAGAGTGGGAGCGCCCATGTACTCGCAGGCAGCTCCAAAGTTTCCTTGGGTTTTCCAACTATTATCGGCAATTTATCCAGGGGTTCACAGAAATTGCATTGCCTCTCACTGACTTATTGCACACAAATGGTCTGGGGGACACACGCAAGGTAAAGAACCCGGGAGCGGTGCTCAAGTGGACACCTGAATGCCAGGTGGCTTTCGACAAGCTAAAAAGCCTGTTCACGGCTGAGCCTATCCTGCAACACCCTGATCCCACTAAACCGTTTGTGGTTCAAGTGGATGCCTCTGATTTCTCCATTGGAGTGCTTTTGTTGCAAGCAGATGCTGCTGGCTGCCTAAAACCATGTGCGTATCTCTCCCACAAATTTTCTGAGACAGAAAGACGATGGCATGTCTGGGAAAAGGAGGCTTTTGCAGTCAAAGCAGCTTTGGAGGCATGGCGCCACCTTTTAGAGGGGGCCAAATGTCCTTTTGAAGTTTGGACGGACCATAAGAATTTAGAAGCGCTCAGCATGCCCCGTAAGCTCAGCCCCAAACAAATTCGGTGGGTTCAGTTTTTCAGCTGTTTTAATTTTAAGTTGAAGTTCATTCCGGGTAAGAAGAACTTCCTGGCTGATGCGCTTTCCTGCCTGCCCCAGGATTCGACTTTGGTGCCGGACGTGGTGGGTACATTGTGGACTGAACCGCAGTTGGGTATGCAGGCTGTCACTCGCAGCCAGACTCATGCACAGCCGCCCTCAGATTCAGTTTCACCAGCTGGGGGGAGGCTCTCAATTCCTTCCCAATTGCAACAACAGTTTCTCTCTGAACTGAAATCTGACACTTGGTTGCAAGCGAATAGAGACAATGTTACATTTGACCGAGGCTTCGCATGGAAACAAAACCGTCTCTATGTCCCTGACAGTTTGCGAAAGGAGGTCCTACTCAGATCTCATGATGACAAACTGGCTGGTCATTTTGGCTTTGTAAAAACCTTACACCTGGTGCAGCACCAATTTTGGTGGCCCACATTGAGGTGTGATGTAAAAAGTTATGTTGCCTCTTGTCCTGTCTGTGCCATGTCAAAACGGAAGGGGGGTAAACCGCAAGGGCTGCTGCAGCTGGTGGCCAGCCCCTCTCATCCTTGGGAAGAAATCTCCATGGATTTTATTGTCGACTTGCCGCCAAGCCAGAGAAAGACTGTGATTTGGGTTGTGAAAGACTACTTTTCTAAACAAGCCCATTTCATTCCATGTGCCTCTATCCCATCGGCTCAGCAGCTAGCCCACCTCTTCCTAGTCCACGTGTACAGAATTCACGGATGCCCCGCCCGTTTGGTCACAGACCGCAGGACACAATTTACTTTGCAGTTTTGGCAGGCATTTTTAAAACTGCTGGGCACCAAACAGGCGCTGTCCACTGCGTCGCATCCTGAGACTGACGGATCTACGGAGGCTCTTAATGCCACATTAGAACAATATTTGAGAGCCTTTGTAAACTATCAGCAGGACAATTGGGTTGATCTCCTGCCTTTCGCCGAAGTGGCTTACAACAACGCAGTACATCAAAGCACAGGACACACCCCTTTCCGTACTGTGTTTGGCCAGGATTTCGTCCCCATTTCTGACCTGCCTCAACCCACTTCACTTTCTTCCCCTTCCGACTGGGCTGCGCACCTGGGCGATTCCTGGCCGGTAATTCAATAAGTGCTGGCAGATGCCCAATCGACCTACAAACTGCATGCTGCTACGAGTCCTGATCTGAATCCAACAGCACATTGATGGAAAGAGCTGAAACTCACAGTTGGGAGAAGGAACCCATCAAACCCAAGACAACTGAAGCAGTTTGCTCAAGAAGAGTGGGACAAATTGCCAGTTGAGAAGTGTAGAAGTCTTATTCAGAGGTACAGAAAGTTCTTGATTAAAAGGGTGTGCTAAGAAACATTAGGTTAGGGTGCCAATAATTATGTCCATGACATTTTCATTCGTTTTGTTATTTACAAGAATGTTAAGTCACACATCGAAAGCAAAATGTCTGCTCGACCTCCAGATGAGGAAAATAGTGAACTAGATGTCTCCGAAAGAGCAGAGATGATGATGCAAGTGACAACCAATGGACCAGCTGCAACTACGGACAATGGAACCCCTCTGGATAAAAGAGAGGAGAGATTGCCCACTCATGCTCCGGACAGCTGCTCCTCACAAGGAGACCACAGGATAGCGGTCACCCCGTGACTCTGAGCACTGGGAGACAGGAAGCCATCAAGCTGTCAACCATGGCAGAGCCTATAAGGACAATGGGTTTGACCACCTCATTTTCTACCCACTATTGGATTTATAATCATTTTACAGTTAAAACAGAAACTTGTTCAGTTCCCCATTCCTAGTCTGCAGTTTTAATGATTTCCACAGAGGTTGGATTATTTCATGTAAGTTTGGGATATGTTGTCATGTAAAATCAAATGTTATATGAATGTTTCACATTCATATGGACTGCTGTTAAGGATCTCAATTTTTCTTCATCTATACTCCAGCCCCAAGGACCATCTCAAGATTACTCTTTGTATTTCAACCAAGGGGGTGATAAAATATTTATATCCAATATACATTTGTGGCATAGCAATTCTAGAAAAGATATGGATATGCCAAAGCTTTTGAGTACATTAGATTTTATACCCTCTTTGATATAGAGCAGTGTTTCTCAACCTCAGCAACTTTAAGCTGTGTGGACTTCAACTCCCAGAATTGCTGATGGGGAATTCTGGGAGTTGAAGTTCACACAGCTTAAAGTTGCTGAGGTTGAGAAACAGAGAGAGAGCAACCCCTCCCCCAGTGCATCCTCTCCTGTTCTTTCTATAAAGTTCACTTTTAGGGATGACCATATCCCAATGATGCCATCTCATTAGGTTTCTGTTATACCTTCCATATCAATGTTATCATTTGTAACAAAGAGCTTTAATTTAAATAGCTCAAATATTTCTACCATTGGCATAGAAACCTTTACACCATGTCTTTCTTCAAATGTTGCTAGTGTGCATCTTTCATGACCCTTGGTCTTGTTTCCTCCCCTATTAACACCCTCCAACATTCAGTGTGCTCCTTCCCCTATTCTCCCTCATTCCTGTTTGCCCTCTCTGGTCACAAGCTCTGTTGCTTCTCCTGTTCCTAAAGAGTGGTGGCTGGGAGTGACCTGTTGCTTGTTGACTGACAAACATGACTTCACCCAAGATTCTCCTCAGACTGTACGTGGAGAAGACTAGCAAGACAGCAAGCAAGTGCATGCCCACATATTCTCATCCAGAAAACGAACAAAAAATGCAGCCTCGTGTAATGAACTAAACTGCTTTCCTTAAATGCAGCTGATTTGTTGCATTTAACTTTGATGTTCCTATTTTCCCCTCTACTCATTCTGGTTTAAATACTGCTCTGATGATGAATTTGGCTAAAAATAAAGAGCAGGAAAACTGAAGAACATTCTAGGAGCTGGAAATGGAATAATTCTCTTTCTTCCTATCATCATAACTTACAAAACTTCACCATTTAGCACTCATAGGATTGCATCAATAGTGCCCATATTTTTCATCGACTAGGTTCAAATACCATCCTAAATTTTGTGACCTGTTTGATCTTATTCAGCAAATCATATTACGCTTATGCTTAGCATGTGTAAACCATGTATATTTCACTGAACTTCTGATAAGAGGCTCTACTACAAATGCTCTGGGTGAACACAGACAGCATATCAAAAGTATCTGTGGATTATTTGATAATCTGTTTATTGTGCTGCATTTACAAAGAAAAAAAAGACAATACACCCAATATAGAAAGAATAAAAATGTATTTTCCTTCTAGTTTTAGGTCAACAAAACAAGTACAAATTGGTTAGTGAGCACTTTATGGCAATTTGGAAGTTGAGTGAACCTGATGCAAATCACGAAGTGTGCAGACAACCCTGACTAGCTACCACTTGTATTATCTCGGAACTTCTCTTTTAGTGCAAAAGAGCTGGGAGCAGCCTCCTTCAGTGGAGAATAACCCTTGGTTACAACCAAGAGATGCCACTTGTTCTATTCAGATAGCCAGGGTGTTGATGCAAGTGAGGCTGCGTTGTCACCAGAAGTTCAATTCTTCCCGCCAGAATGTCTTCACAGTATTCAATGAGGAAGTATTAACATACATTCTAGTCCTATCCTAAATCTTTTTACAGACAGGCACAGAAGTGCTTTTGGGAGGCAAGATACCCCGAATAATAGGAATATCGTTAAAACTTTTGGAACGCTTTCCTTTTTCATTTTAAGGTTATACACAGAGAACTTTATTTAAGCTCTCCTAAATGGAAACACAACATTTTGCTGAAGCCCCAGTCTTGATAGCATGGCCAAATTAAAAAGCAAAGGAGACATAGTGCTTTGTTACCATACGTTAACCAGATTTTTTAGTAAAGGGAAGCACCTTAAAAGGACGCTAAACTGGGACTTGCCACACAGTGAAAAGAAGAATGACCTTGCTACTGGCAGTCTATCCACTGAATTGTCCCATACAGCGCCTGCAGTCTGAGTTCTCCAGCACTTTCCAGCCTTGGAGAATTTTCTAATCTCAAAAGTCTATTTGGTCCATTGTTAATAAGGACACTGAAGTCCCAGCTTCTCCAAACCTATCATTACAGCTGGATACAGAAGATGTTTAAAAGAAAATAACCAGGGGTAGCCTACAAGATACTTACTATAAAACTAACAAGTGTTATATACTTTTCTAATTAAAAAAAAAGCCTGGTAAGATTCAGTCACAACCAGTTCTCCTTCCTAGAGTTTAAAAGTTACAATATATTCTGTTGAACAGTATGTTTGTAATGGTTGTGGAAAACAGAATTCAACACTTCATCTCTACTGGAAGAAAATTAAGACTACTTTCCCTTAGATTATTTGTCCTGAAGTTAATGTTTAAGAAAAAACAGCATTTTATTTAGAAAGGTAATTTCTAAAGTCCAGCATTCTAGACTAGTTAACACAGTTGATAACATTACATTCATGAACATTTGTTGGTTCTAGGTCTGGGCATATAGCAAGGCTGAAAAGACAGCACTAATACCATTTTTCCTTATTGTTAAACAGCAAGGATATAATCTACCTTTCTGCGAACAGCTAATAAAAATACAATTTCACACATGGCCAACATGACACCAATGGCATAAAGCAGACCTCCATAAAAAGTGGACTGCAACTAACTTGGTACCATTCCTACTTTTGAACTCCAGGTTGAGTTGCAGAAATGTTTTATCAAGCATTGTTATGCCGCATTATCAAGCTGGCAAGTGGCATATTGCCCAAGGCTATATATTGGGCAGACCTGGCATAGAATTTGGGTAACCTGACTCCCCTCTGCAGCCAATAAATGCATAGATCCATACTGCAGAAATAGTCACTTTTACCACATCCTTTCAGTTTTATTTCCCTTCAGGTTTATACGCTCCACCTTTGGAGAGCAAAGTTCACTGGACTAAGAACTACACTAAGCACCAAAGATCAAAAATGGTGCTAAAATATATATATATATATTTTACATAGATAATTTCAAAGGGTTCAATGGCTAAAATTAGAGAAAAGTACGTCTGAAATAAGATAAGAAAAAAAGTCACCCAAGCAGCAGAGCAGACACCTAAGGAATGAGTTGAGTTGAGTGCTCCTCATGGAGCTACCACCTTGGCGCCATCTGCTATTTCTCCTCTTACTGCTAGCAACTGAATGTGCACTAAGAAATGACTCCCAGAGTCAGTGAGCTAAGGAGGGATTCACAAGCTCTTCACATCCCCCTTGGGATGACTGCAATATACTTAAGGGAGTGTATCCCGATGAAGATTTCCTTCAAGGTAAGGTATTTGTGTAAGGAAGAGACTATGTGATAATTTCACATTCCCATAAAAATTCTTTGGCAAACTCCAATCACAGCAAATCATATTGGACGTCCACTGGCTAATAATAGTCCCCACCGAGTCAAATACACAATCTCACATGAACAGTTAGATTTATCTAAAATCTCAAAAACCTTCAAGGAGAAGCTTCACTCTGAAAATCAACAAGGAAAAAGTTGACCTAGGAGAAGGGGAAGGGACAGCTGGGACCTCTAGGGGTATATGTATGTGCGTGCGTGTGTGTGTATATATATATATATTTTATGCCGAAACCCAATTAAAGGGCCACCATATCAGACCGAAGTATTTAGGAGTTGAGCCAGGGATGCCTGAGACACTGTGCTGCTGTAGCTCTTTTTTCAGGATTCAGCTCCAGCATAGGTAATAAGAAGTCTGTGAATGCAGCTGCCTCATCTTGGGACCATTCATATTTTTCCACCAATACTTCGAAGAGACCCCATGGCTTTAGTTTAGTAATGTGCTTCAGATCGCCTGTGAATAACAACAGGAAGATTAATAGGATATGAGCAGGAAGACCAACGGAACAGTTCACAGAATTAAGTTAATAGATGCATTTCAAAACAAAAGACATTTTCTCTCCTCCAAAATTCACAACTCACACTATGCAGGCAGGAAGGTAGGCAGATAGTATTGCATAGCAGAATAGGTTTTAAGCAGTCTAGACTCCAAGGCATGGCTGAGAAATTTGGTATTCTAAGTTTTGTTCCTTATCTTCAAAGATACCAAATAGAATCATCCTAACATTGTTCCCAATATAGAAGAAACATGTGCAGATTAGTATACACATATGAAACTGGACTTGCTCTCATATAAGATGTCATTGCGTAAAGTGGTATTATATACTTTCGGAACATTTAGTTTTCAGATTTGGAGTAATTGCCAGCATGAGTTAAGAACACTCCTATCTTCATCTCCAAATTTCCTATTTCAAAAGTAAACTCTGGTAAGGCTCCTGGCCAGGATAATATACCCATCAAACTCCCTAAACAAAACCTAGATTGATCTAATAGCAGCCCTATTTTCAGCAATAGAAAGTTCTGCTTTAATCCCCTCAGGCTAGAATTGGGCTATTCATTCCCTATATAAGAAGGGAGAAATGGAAGACCCTGCAGCTTGCTATCAATCCTGGGAAAACTCTGTGGTAGAAATTTATTTTCATTTGTGTTGATTTTTACTGTTGTAATTACTGTATAATCTTTAATAAAATTACCATAAGAAATAGAAATTGAAATGAAAAATTAATCTCCTACCTTGAGGAACTTTTTTTTTTTAAACAAAGGGTCAGATTATTTTAGAAAGGGTAAAACAACTGATCAGTATTTTACTGTGCACTAGCCTATGTGGCAGGAAAATATTCCATTTTCCTGAAAGGCAAATCATTTGCTGCCTTTATAGGCTTTAAGGCTGCCTTTGATTCTCTTAATAGAACCAATTTTGGGGTTAAATTAAAGAATTTAGTCTCTGACAGGCATCTTGCATATTTAATATGTTTTACTTACAGGTGACATAATGAATAAGGGTGTGAAACAAAGTTATATTTTGGCCTCAGCACTATTTAATATCTATGTCAATGATCTGGAGTCTACATTACTTCAGGCTGATGGCCACTGCCCATTATTAGCCAAAAGGAAAACTTATGCTTTGTTGTATGCAGTTTATGCTGTTCTTCTTTCATGTAGTAGACTGGGTTTGAAACGCCTACTTGAGGCACTAGTCAAGTATTGCCAAGAAACTCAACTACAAATTAACTATAGTAAAACTAAAACTTTGGTTTCTGAGAAAAAAAATCAAAAAGTATAACTGAAAAATTCAAGACCATATGGTAACACAAGTCAAGAATTTTAGTTATCTGGCATTTTATTTAACCATGCTCTGTCCTGGCAACATTACTGCAAGGCAATATTTCTGAAAGCAAAAGCTACTACGAAGGGCTTCCTTCCACATTTTTATTCAAAAGATAAAATAAATCAAGAGATTTGTCCATGCAGCAATACAGGTATTTAATGCAAAATTGCATCTCAAATTTTCTATAGAGCTCCAATTTGGATTACAGTTGTTAATAATAACATAACTCAACTGCAGGTGAAAATTTTAAGATCTCTTTTAAATGTTCCAAGTTGTGTTTGAAACTGTTATTCTTGTGGAAAATGGGCAATACCCTTTGAAAACAAAAGTTTCGCTAAGTGCTATTAAGTTTTTGGTTGTAAATAAACCTTTTTAAAAACAAGGAAGGGTTGCTATGTAAAATCCCAAATTATTCTTTTGTTAATATGTGGCTTAAACAGGTGACCAAAAAGATAGATCAGCATTGATCCTGATTATTTGTATTCCAGGGATATGACATCAGGATTTTATTGAATTTAACAAAAATTATGGAGTAACTCAGTACAGGAATTAATGGAAAAGCCAAAGTTTCATGTTCACCTGTGATTTTTGGAATAAATTACAAATACACTTTTCAGCTCCCTATATCTTAATAGTTTACATTTAAGTAAATACAGAATAGTCTTTTCAAAAGCCAGATTAAAAGCCATCAAATACGCTAAATGGTAGATTTCAAAAGATCCCCAACTCTCAAAAGATTTTGTCCTTATAGTGGTATTGAAATGGTGGATATTTTATTGTATGGTGAATTTTACAAGACATTTCAGGAGATTATCTGGCCTATGTTAAAATCAAGACCAGGAAGAGACATTTCTGAATATATTAAATTTTACTTGCAGATAAAAATCCTAAAAATACAGCAGCAACAACTAACTATGGCCATAAAAACAAGGTATTTCATAACATATCAATAACAATGAGTTTTATATAATATCAATTATTTTACTTAGCAATAAAATACCTGTTTCATCTAATGTCAAATTTTATATTATATTTGTACTTTGCTACTTGGGTCCTTTGGACATAAATAAATCTAGACAGACAGGCAGGCAGGCAGAAGTGGGCTAGAATTAATCTTGGTTGTACTTTGAACAGTTAATCTTGAAATGTCTCAAAAATGCAGTAGAAACCTTCTCAACCTTACAATGAAACCTTAGATACCCAAATGCTTCCCCACTTGCCTTTTTTGGTGAAAAATTCCTTGGAATATTTTCCAGCTACGATGAGCTTACGAGGTATTTTTCCCAGAAGTTCTATAATCAATGCAATATGATCTGTGCTTCCAGGGAGAAAATGAGGAAGAGACCATAAGAATTAGAATTAACTCACATTGACTTTATTGTGAACCTTGGGGTTGATGTGTAGTCTCTGGAAATTCTATAGAAGCAGCAACATAGCAAAGAAGTCTAGCCTCCAGTGTTGCTGGGAGCCCTTAATATTGATCTGTTGGAGCCTGCTGAAATCTCATAAACTTGGCTTCACTGAGGCCTAGGGGACTTCAGATAATATTGCTCCAGATTGCTTAACAATTTATTATTTTTTTAGTAGTTGGTTTGACAATTTTGAGTCATTTTAATATGTAAGGCATAAATTATGGTTCCCAATTAAAGATTTGTCTGCTAGATTAGTTAATTAGTCAATGTACTTGTGAGGTCTGACTTAGACCCATAGAATTTCTACTGTGTAGCCTTCAAATTTAATGCAAGGAATTTAAGATAATCAGCAACATATGGTGATCAATAAATTTAAACCAACTGAAATCCTGGTTCTAAACCCATTTGTGTCTTGAAATGTAGTTTACAGGCATTTTGGCAAAGTTAATGCCCGAATAGGAATCTCTGAGTCTGTCTCTTTGTGGTTCATGTCATTTTGCATGACTCCATATATAATTCTGTCCCACATTAATCTGCAATGTAAAAAAAGAACTTCACAAAATAGGCATTGAAATGTAAGTATTACATATGTGCCATTAATATACACATATGTTTTGCTGAGATCATTATTGCAAAATCACAGAAATGCAAAATTCAACTGATAGCCAAGTTCCAATCTGCTCTTTTGGTGAAGAGATATGGATCAGGTCTTTTTATACAGACATCCACAAATTCTTCAAACATTTTCATATCCAAATGAGAACAAGGCAGTCTCTGCTTCTAATTCATAGCTGAACTTTAATGTTCTCCAAGATACTTGAAATAACCTTAAAAACTTATTTCTCTGGTCATATTCTTACTGTATGGGTTCTACTACCTTAAATGATTCTGGCATAGCTCTCACCTTCATCCCGAGAGTAGTCTTCACCAGAGTGAGGCTCAAACAAATAGTCACCTGTAGCCAGTTCAAAGGCCTGAAGATGACAATGACAGACAACTTTCAGAATGTTTTTATTTGGGAATGGTCTAAATGCTAAAGCATAATTCTAATTGCTCCTTAATGCAGTGTTTCTCAACCTTGGCATCTTTAAGACGTATGGACTTCAACTCCCAGAATTCCCCAACCAGCAAGGGAGTTCAATTCTGGGAATTGAAGTCCACACAAAGTTGCCGAGGTTGAGAAACACTGCATTAATGTATAATGACTAAACCCCCTCTAAAGTACAATCCTAGAAGTGCCTTGCAATATAATTCAGATTCTCACAAATTTGGTTTAAGGCAGTGTCTCTTGTGTTGCTCACATACCAAAATATAGACACTGAAACCAGGCAAATTACTAGTTGGATTTCAGGTTTGTAAGTGGCTTTGGATATTAGATTTGAGTACTTACCAGTTTCAAAATTAAAATTAAAAAAATCATTTCCATTAAATGAAATGCTCCATTAAAAAAAACATTTAAAGAGATCTGAATATTACTTCCTAGCACATCAGATTTCAGGGTGATGTAGAGCATAAAATGAACCACAATAGAAATTAAGTGACAGATAAAATCACAGTTTCTTGTGACTGGACTTCAAATTCCTATCAAACTGTGAATCAACACCATATAAAAGATTTAGGTAGTACAACTGAACTTACCATGCAGGCAGTGCTCCAAACATCAGCTGGAGTGCTATACCCTGCTCCAATAAGTACTTCCAAAGATCTATATTGCCTTGTCTGAATGTCCTCAGTAAAATGTTTATGCTGTAGAAGAAATATGTTAGAACTTGAAGCAAAGGAAGACTATCAGTAAGGAGAAGTACATCCCTAATTTCTAGTTTTTTAAGTTTAACGAGGAAATGGGATGATCCGACTCACATGGAATAGAGATTCTCAAGGGAGCACCATGGTTCTAACCCACATCTGGGAAAGCCCTATTCTGTATGTTTATAGCCCAGTCTTATAGCTGTTTAACAGAACTAAATCCCACAAAGTTCAGTGGTGGCATCAGCTAAAGACCAGAGGATCCATAGCATCGCTAGCAATGTAGCCATGGTGGAGGGTGTAAAGGGATTGCCTATCTTTTATTCTGTTTGTCTTCTCTCATAAACATATTTCACTCTATCTACCATAGTTTCCATTAAGATGCTGTTTTCATCACTTACCCCAACCTATCTGCCCTCTTCTTTTAAAAGAAATCACAACAATTTCACCTCACTTTTCCAAAAGCAGAGCAGTTTGGGGTTATTTATTTAAAAAAAACACTCAAACACCCACACACTAAAAACAGCAAGCATGCAGTGCCCTCTCCCATCATTTTTCAAGCACTACAGCTGGAGATGCCCAAGGCAGGCCATCCCATTGCTATGTCCTAAACTAGTACTTCTGCTAAATGTGCTACTGTTGCTTTTCAGTGTCTTGAAATCCTTTAATGCACACTGAATCTAAGTAACCAGCCCTAGAATCTGAAGCTGCAGAACAAAAGGAAGTTAGAAAAGCAACACAAAACAGTGGAATGGAAATTCCCCACCCCTATTCTACAAAAAGAAAGCCTTCTGCAAAGAAAGATCAGTGGAACTTCTATAAGTAAATCAGGTTAACATAATTTTCATTCAACTGTTTGGATATAATAGATTTTTTTGCATGTTTTGTAGTCCAGGTAAGTATAATGAAAACCAAATAGTAGAATCAAGTCCAATTTGCCTTTTATTGTTAAGGGCATACAACATGCAAACATTTAACATATTAATTAACTGGCTTAAAGAAATCTCAGGATGCTTTCTCATAAAGGGCTTTCAGTATTATCAATGAAAGAGAAAATGGATGGTACTCCATCTTTTCTTCCTTAATCTGTGTGGGGAAAACTGAACAATTTCAGATAGATGATAAGCAGAATATTGCCTCATAAAATTCGACAAATGAGGCAGGATACCTGTACAACAGCCCCTCAGAAAGCTCTCTGTTCTGAATAAAAAGTTAACGTTCTCTGATCTAAATGTAGTACAGCCCAAAATAAAAAGGGAAAAAAGATTTTGCCATTCCACCTATGCTCCCTACTATCCATGGATTTAAAAGCTTATAAAAGAGATCTCTGAAAATGGAATATATAACCAGAGTAATTGATCACATTGTTTTAATCTAACAAACTAACATCTCTTCGCATTACAGCAGCACAATAAGTTTGGTTGCCAGCAGAGATAAGGCACCTTCTCCAAACTGAGGGCATGGATGCTGGAATTCTCATTTCTGATATCAGACTGAAATTTGGTGTCACTTTAAAGTAGAAATTTAGGACAAAATTCTTAGAGTCCTACTTACAGTAGGCCCAATAAAACCAAGTCTTCTGTAAGTTTTTATGAGTGTAAGAAAGAACTGCTCTTCCCCAGGGAACACATAACAGTTTAAGAACACACAGATTAAGTGTGCATTTGTAGAACTCTGTTAACCTATTTTAAATGATAACTATGTTAACTGTTGATATGATAACTAATGATAACTATGTTCACCCCAGCAAACTGGAAACTAAGCAATGTCGGCGTTCAGTAGGGAAAGGGTAGTAAACTTACCACCCAGCAAGCATTTCCTAGATCAGCTATCTTCACTTTGAGTTTATCTGCATTCTCAGGCTCAAGAGGATTAAGGAGGAAATTTCCAGCAGCAGATTTTTCTAGACCCAGCATAAACATTAGTTAGCTCTACCATCTGTTATGCAATTCTAAGATACTTTTTGCCAAAAAAACACAATGGAAAAACTTACATAAAATTCATACCAATGAGCTGGTTTAGAAATTACAATAAACAATGGCTTAGCTATAAACCACAGTGCACATCAACCTTGCTCAGGCCATCTTCCTAAGCCAGAGCATCCTCTTCCATTGTTGACTAACTGCAGCTTTTGCTAAATTCAATAAACTAATTAAACTTAAAATATGATTTATTCAGAACATGTCAAATTCAAATTATGGATTACAAACTGTCTAACTAAAAAAATACTAACATACCTTACAAGATCCTTGTAACATTAAACTCATGTATGGAAAGTGCTTTGAAAACGTTCTATATAATCATGAAATATTTTTGTGACTTTTTCAATATTATCCTTTAAAATAATTTATTTCTGACAAAGAATCTATGTGCAGCACCTTTACTGTTTTCAGAAGAGCCATTATTCTCATTCTCATCTTCTGAAGGAATTTCTGCCCTGATGCTTTCTTGTAATTGGCTGATTTGTTGTTCATTTAAATACTGTTCCTCACTTGTGGGTTCCTGACAAACCATTGAATCCAGAACCTCTGAAATTAAGGGCATAGGAAGCTGTGATATTGCTTCCGGAATTAGGTTCTCTGAACCACCATTGCTTTGGCTGTAAGTACTGTTCTTCTCTTCTTCCTGCTCTTGAGTAGGGCCAGTGAAATCATTGGCATTATGAAGGTCCTCCTCAAGTCTCACAGACACTTGACTGATGGATTTGGAGAAGG
The DNA here is from genome assembly GCF_035149785.1 of Candoia aspera. Lineage (NCBI taxonomy): Eukaryota > Metazoa > Chordata > Lepidosauria > Squamata > Candoiidae > Candoia > Candoia aspera. The sequence goes on along the minus strand of NC_086155.1, from coordinate 52,324,676 downwards.
TAGACATTTGCACCAATCCATTGCAATTGATTTCTGTTACGCATTTTTCAATCCCCTCCATTAAGCTGCTTTGCTCTGAAAGAAGAGAAAAACCAGAAATCAATCACCATGTTTATGGGTGAAGGGAAGAACAGACATGAAGGAATCATAATGTATCTTAATAAGGAGTGACTGGATATAAAGGCCAGTCAACCAGTTTTTAAAATTATTATTATTATTGCTGTTGATATCCCACTTTTTTTTCAGAAGCTCAAGGTGGAATAAATAACGCTCCCTCCCCATATTCCCCCCATCCACCCATGAGATAGGTCGGGCTCAGAGAGAATGATGGTCCAAACATTACTTAGGTTTAAGCATCCATTACATATGCTACAAAAAATTAATTTAGCCAATTAAAATTTGCATTACTCCAAATCTCTGAGATTTTTATCAATCCAAATCCCCATTTTTAAAACCTGCTCAGCTTGAAAGAATGAATTATTACTAAATAGATCCAAAATATTTTTATTTCTGGAGATCAATACCTGTCTTTACTGGCAGCCCTTCATCCGGGGGGCTCTCTTTTAAAATTAGCTCAAGTGGTCTTGGCACTTCTTGCTGCTCTTCAGACTGAGTTTGCAGAGGATTTGATTCCTTCTCCATCTCTTCAATTTCTTGTATTCGCTTCTCCAACAGTTCCGCTTGTCGTTTCTGTTTTTTTTTCAATTTCTTTTTCTTATTTTTGGACATTTTGTCAGCCTACATGATAAATGCAAAAAAGCTAACTCTCAGGTGCCTACTGATTATTGCAATAACAATTTAGTAGGCATTTTTTAGAACTCAAGAAAGATTCCTTATAAATAATAAAAGGGAAACTCCCTACAATCACTAAAGAGAGATACTATGTACATTGAAAACTTATAATGGCTAATAAGTAATATCATTGGTGTCATGAATACTGATGGTGAGCAGGAGGGGGCCTCTATCCAGGGGGGAAAACGCATGCGTAGTACTGAGGAGTTAAGCAGCCATTCAAAGAGACACAGATCAGACCCGCCTTATCCTTTGGGGTTTATCTGTCTGGGTTTTTCCCACGCTTCTTCAGTTTGTTAGGATTTTCTGTCTAATGTAGCAGTAATAAAGCACTAGAGACCTATTCCTTCTCTCAGCGTGGTTCCTGGCTGTTAGGACAATTGGGTTCAACAGGACATACTTTCAACTAAGCAGCCTTAATTTGGACTGTCAAACTGCAGCTTTAATTTCATCTGTCAAACAAGTTTCACTCCTGTTCTCATAATTGTACTGCCTATTAAGTATACTACAGCAAAGATGTTGGATGAAAACTGTGGTGACAGTTGATCCCACTAGAGGTGGTTCAATGCCATTTTTTTCAAATGTTAACACTTTTCATTACAACTTGAAAATTACAAAATTGTTATACTGTATCACTATTCCTTTGTTTGTGAAGTGCCAATCCTCACTAATACTTTGCTGACTTCTATACGTGTCAGGGATTAAATTAAGAACCATCATTTGTTCACAAAGTATCAATTTTGGAGCACTGTGCAAATTTTAGAAGGAGTGTGTCACTTCAATGAAGATTTTAAAAAAGTGCTCTTAAGGAAGCAATATGGCCTCCTTGCTTCTAAGAGCAAAGTTGTTTTACTGCTTTACAACATGTTGTTCACGTTCTTCAGCACACTCTCACCAAAGTTGGGGCAGAAGCCTCTTTTGGCTTTGGTAAGTGACAGCAGACAGAGAGAAGCTTTGTGACAACAAAAGTGTTTCATTAAAATGAACTCCATTACCTCTTTGCTTTGAGAAAAAGACTCATGGCCCACATCTCTTCACCAAGGCAAATCTAAAATGCTACCCACAGGTTTGCTAATGACATATCCAGATTGTCTCCCAGTATGTAATGCCCCATTTAAATATAAAAAGCAGAGGTAATCACACTTACTGGTTTGGGCTGTGGTGCAGTACTCACTGTGAAGTAGTAAAACAAAAGCACCATTAGCATGTTTCCATTCTAGGAAGCAACAGAGCTGTCCAAGTAATACAATGCACAAATCTTCATTAAGCAGAATATTATTTCTATAACATGCCTGCAGCACAGAATGTGTCTATATGTAGATGTTAGCACCAAGTTTAACCCATCAGAAATAATGGTTCTCCTCTAAAACATTAATGCTCTTTAACACAGGGAGAAAATTTCCAGACATTTTGATGCAATGAAAATTCCCCTCCATTTTTCAGAAAAAAAAAACACAAGTTTGGGGAGAAAACTGAAATATATGCATTTTTTTTAATGTCAGATGCTCTTGGCTGATCTTGAAAAAGTTAAGCAGAGTCAGATCAGCACTTGAATAGGAGACCCATCAAATGAAGCTCCTTGGCCAACTGGACCCGCAACATGCCCCTCCTGCTGGACCTGATGGGATGGGTAGATGTAACTGGGGAGAGGCAGTCCCTCAGATAACCTGGCCCCATGCCATGTAGGGCTTTAACAGTCATAACCAGCACCTTGAATTGATATTCTTCAAGGGCAGCCCCATGTAGAGTGCATTACAGCAATCCATTTGGGAGGTGACTAGGGCATGAGTGACTGAGAGTAGAACCTCCTAATCCAGGAACAGGTGCCACTGGTGCACAATACAAAGCTGTGCAAAGGCCCTCCTAGCCATGACTGCCACCTGCTCCTTAAGCAGGAGTTGTGAGTCCTGAAGGACTCCCAAATTGCACACTGGGTCTGTTTGGAGCAATGCCACCCTTTCCAGCACCAAATATGACAAATTCCCAGATCCAGAAGTAATTACGAAACACAGAGTATCTGTCTGGGGAAATGATGTCTTGATAGATAGGTACAAGCATTTAGCTACAAATGTGAACTTTAGAGTCCTTGGTACTCCCTGAGCTTGATTTTTTGCTTGCAGACGTTTCATTCCCTGACTAGGTAACATCACCAGTGCAAGTGAGTGTGGGGTTTTCTCCCTGTTTATATACAGTAGCTTGTCCTGCCAGTTTTGGTGGGGGTGTGGTAACCAGATTTTCAAAGACCTAAAAATAGAAGATGAAATTATAGTTTCATTCAATGTCACAGCACTCTTTATGTCCACAGATCCGGAAATAGTAAAAGAATCCATGGCAGCAGTACTACACAACACACCCGATCTAGCCAAATACACTAAGATTGAAATACCCAGAATCATGGGCCTCGTCAACCTCTGCCTCACTACCTACTTTCAGTTTGATGGACAAATATACCAACAAATCAGAGGAACACTCATGGGATCACCACTCAGGATTCAAAGCAGAGACTGTAATGCCTAGAAACTATAGCATTCCCACACATACAACCAAAAGTATGAATCCAGTATGTAGACTACACCATTATAATAAAAAAGGAACAATTAGAGAAGACACGTGACACAGTCAACAACATCTTCAAAGGAATAAAATTCACAAGGGAAGAAGAAAACAACACACTACCCTTCCTGGATACCTTCAGCAGAGGAAACAACAGCAAATTAGAAATGCAACTCTATCGAAAAACAACCCACACTAACTAAGTGATTACCAAAGTAACAACGCAACCTCCTACCAGAGCAGCCTTATAAGAACATTATTCAGATGAGTACAAACGCACTGCAGCAACCCAGAACACCAAAAAAAGGAATCAGACCACCTATACAACATCTTCCAAACAAAATGGATACCCAGAGCTTTATCAAAAAGTGCCGACCCCTCAACCCACTACAGCACAACCAACACAAGCTATGAAAAGGATAGCACTACCACACATCAAAAACATCTCAGAAACAACCAACAGACTGTTACAACCACATGACATCACCATAGCACACAAACCAACGAAAGCTTTCCAAAACATCTTCAGTAACCCAAAAGACCCAGGAGCCAAGAAGAAAAAACAGGAGCCATCTACAACATACAGTGTAAGGGCTGTAACAGCTTCTATGTAGGACAGACAGAAGACTAGCAGAGCACATCCATGAACACCAACTAGCAGTCAGAAGACGCAATGAAAACTTCTTAATTTCACAGCACATGGACAGACTCAAGCATAGTTTCAACTGGGAAACTGTGAGCATCCTAGACCAAGCTAAATCCAAAAATGCTAGGGAGTTCCTGAAAGCTTTGGCATTCAGATCAATCAGCCATCAATAGACACATAGAAATAAACTACATTTACACACCATTCAGAAGAGACAATAAAAAAGCTAAGAAGGAAACAAAAAACACCAGAACACATCTTCCCCAGCAGCCAACACCCAGATAAGCAGGGATTAACACCAGGCAAAGAATCAAGCAGAAAACAATACCCTAATCAAGGAACTACCAAGGAGAAAACCACACGCCCACCAACACAGGGCAAGCTACTGTATATGAGCAGGGAGCAAACCCCACATTCACTCGCACTGATGATGATACCTAGTTGGGTAATGAAATGTCTGCAAGCAAACAGCCAAGCTCAGAGAGCACCAAGGACTCCACAGTTCAACCCTAAGCTACATATATTCTCTTATTTCTTTTCCTCACACTTGTTTCTGTGTTGCCATTTTTTTAAAAAAGAAGTTTATATGAAATCAGAGTCATATTTGTATTAATTTGCAAACTAATCTGGGCCTTTCTGATTGAGGAACTGGTTAGAAACACATGAAATAAATAATGACATTTGTAAAGTCTTTAAGAAGTGAAGTTAAGGCAAGCTTTATGGATGGTAAGTAACACAGGAATTGTCTACTGCAGACTTACCTGCCTATGTTACTACAACCTGGAGAGAACTAAGAATGTGAGGAGATGCCAATCCACCTACAATGAATGTATTATATATACACAATGAGGGCAATACTTGATGAACAGCCAGTTCTTTTTTGTTTGTATGAGATTTGTTTTACCAGACAGAACACCTATAATTACTTTATTATTTAACAAGATGCCTAATTAAATACATAACCACAGAACATATCTTTTAAATAATATTTAAACATTGGATGACACAGGTGGCATGGAAGATAAAAAATATGTTCTATTTGCTGGGACTGCACAGAGACAATGTAAATATTTTTATGCAAATGCAGAGAAATTCTAGTAAGTTTTCTCACTGAATTATTTAAACTACCTGAAATTAGTAATAAAGTTTAAAAATCCAAGTGTAACAGTTTACATTTTCTTCATGAGCTTTTTAGGAAACTTTCTGTTCATCAATGCAATGATTGCTTCATTTTATAAATAAAATGAAATGTTCCATATTATTTATTTTAAGAATTTATATCCCACTATCCCACTCTTCAGCCTGGGTTATTATCAGAACAAATTAGAACAACAGAAAGAAATAACACTTGTCCTCACTCTTCCCACTGGAAAAACAGAGCCAAAAAAGAATTGAGAAGATTAATAAGGGTCAGAGTAGTCGAATTTGTCATCAGAATGAACTAAATTTGAAGTAAAAATGATCAGGCAAGCACAAACCTGCAGAGCCAGAAGGCGGGGGGGCTCCAGATCTTTGCCACTCTGTAGCTTCTGCAGCTAGCTTACGGATGTACTGGTCATTAACACACAGCAAAATGTTTTCTGGTTTAATATCAGTATGGATAATCCGACATTTAGCATGCAAATAATCCAGCCCTTGCAAGACCTGCAAAAAAAAAAGGGGGGGGAAAAGGGGAAAAAAATCAAGTACCCAGGAGGTTACATAAAACACAGTATACTGAATGAATGGTGTACTGAATAGGAGATACTGAATGGTGATGAGATACTGAATGGTGTGCTGAAAGAGACAGTTGCAATACGAGATGGGCAGTAAAGAAATATGATAAATAAATAAATACTGAGAGAGACAGAATTTGATAAAGGTAAAGTCTCCTTTGAATCAAGTTAGATTCCTGGTGACTTCATATCCATATCCATTGAGTTTTGGGGCAACAGTATAGAAATAGTTTCCCATTGCTTTCTTCTGGGATACTTTTAAATACAGCAGTTGAAAAAGTGCATGCTTATAATTGATCTGACCCCCTTTTTGCAGCACTCAACACTATTTGCTTTTCACTTCCTGTTAACTCACATGATTCTTCCTCATTCACAGAATAAAGAGATGGTGTGCTAACAGATAGCTCAGATCTCAGTGCTGCATGTCAGAACATTGCAGTGATGTCTGTGGTCTGTCCTAGTGAAATATTCCATTTCTTCCTGACTTTTCTACACAGAGCCATTTTATCTACAGCCCTGCTTTGCTTTTGAGCCAATCAGGAAAGGACCAACAATTTCACGATGAATTTATAGCTCAGAAGTACCCTCTTACACTATAATTGGGTCCATTAAGCTTCCTGCCCATTCTTCTTCTAAAATATTTATTGTTTACTGCAATTTATATGTAGCTCAATTATAAGAAGTCTGAAAGCAGCTAACCTGACCTCAGGTAGAACCTTGTTCCAAAGATGAGAGGCAGAAACAGAAAAGACACAGTCCTGTTAACCCTAATGACAACAATCCATTAGAAATGGGATTTGAATGGTGCCCTCCCTACTAGATCTTACTGGATGTGAAGAAAAATCTGGGGGAAAAAAAAACACCCCCAAGCAATGTAGGGCTTTAAAAGTGAAAATTAACACCCTAAATTGTACCCAAAAGCCAACTGCCAACCTGTGCAGCTCTAGCAATAGTGGGTTCTTGGGTAAACTGAGAAGCACCCTTAACTACTCCAGCCACTGCATCCAGGACCTACTGTACCTTCTGCATGGTCTTCAGGCAGTTCCATTTACTACTGTAGAGTGAATAGCCCAATTGAAAGGAGACCAAAGCAGTACTATGCCTTCTTGATACAGAAATGGTCATAATTGGTACACAAGACGGAATTGTGCAAAGGCCCTCCTAGCTAAAACTGCCACATGCTCCTTGAGGAGCTCTGAGTCAAGGGGACCCACAAGTTACAAAGCAGTTCAGTCAGGGAGAGTGTGACCTCATCCAGAACTGAAGATGCAGTATTACCAGTTAATAAAAGGCAATATAAAATTATTGTGGTGGTCTACTGATTCAAATAAATTACTTATTACTATGTACAAGCAGACTAATATTTCATCTTAGGATTCAAGAGTAGTAGGATCATGGAACAAATTAGGCTATTTTTCTATCAGCCAAATATAACAATGGATAGCGATATCAAAGAGCATCTCCAGCTACATATCTGTCTATCTCATTCAACAGCATGTTTTGCTAAAAAAAAAAAAACCCTGAAAATGAACGTATTTTTAACAAATTTCACAGCAATTTTTAAAAGCAAAATTAGTACTGAAATATATCAGAGAGAGATGGAACTTGCCTGATGGATGATTCGTTTTACACAGAGTAGTGGAAGCCCCTGATAATTTGATTTGATGATCCATTTCAGAAGATGATGCCCTAAAACTTCAAATACCATACAAATATCTAAGTTGAGTCAAGGGTGAATTTCCAGAACATTCTGATTACAGAGTTTCTCCTGAAATTCTGCATTAGTATTTTTTTTCTGCATTAAGTTTGATACAGCATCTGTAATGCTTATCTATACAGTATTATGATTGAATCATATCAGGAAACATGGGTGGTGCTATTACAATTCTTAATAGACCCCATTCCATATTTGAATGCAGAGATATTTTATAGCAGATCAGAACCACATCAAAGGAAATGGTTAATTTTTTCAGCTTCCAATACAAAAATAAACCTGTTAGGAATTGGACTTTTTTCCCAGCTAAAAAAAGCTATTCAAGCACATATTTTCCAAAAAAAAGTACCCTGCCTTCTCACAACCATGCAGGCATAGTTAGATAAGCTTGGGATGTAAGCACTAATAATTCTGCTATTATATCCCACAGCCAAGTCAAGGCATCACAGGTTGCAATGGCTGAACTATGGACAGAAATCAGTGTATGATACATTAAATGTTATGTAACTTTTATCATTTGAAACCAAACTTTGTGATCTGTTCAATTAAAAGGATACGGGAACCATTAATTCCTGAGATTTTGAAGTCATCTAATAGCTGAACCACCCTCTCTCGATTTGGATCATCTGGATCAGTGTTGCGGACCTATAGGAAGGAGAAAAAAATTCAAATGACAGAAAAAATGGTTACAGGAAGATACTTTCCCTCCAAATCTCCTAAGTTTGGGGACTTTTTCCAGATCCTCTTATTGCTTAAGAGTTAATACTCAAATAGATTATCATTTCTGACTGTCTTTAGATAGCCACATTCCCACATTAACACGTATCTTGCTTAACATGCCTGCTTAAAAAAAATGTAATAAAATTATCTGGCCTTAATATATACTGATGCTGCTGCATCTCATGAACTTGCATTTCCCATTCTCAATCCCTGTATAAAATTCTCCTGAAAATATACTATTAGAAAAATGAAAGTATATAATCATGATGATATGACATCTGCAAATGACATGAGCAGTATATCAAACTTAAAATTGCCCACTCTAAAGGATTATTATAGCTAAATCCAACCATATTTTAAGTACTTAAAACAGAAATTACACTTAATCCCTATATCTGAAAGGAAAACAGGAACATGCAAAGTTAGCCAACTGTAACAAACAGTGTTTCCTTTCACAGATCTGAAAGACCCACAACCCACCTCCTGATGTCTTAAAAACACATGAAGTTTGAAACTATACTGTAATGATCTACTTCTGTATACTCACAGATTTCAACAGTTTAATTTCATCCAAAGCTGTTTCTGTGTAGTGCTCAGCACTCTTTACAACTTTCATTGCCACAAACCTCTTCCCCCTAAATGGACACAAAGTTTAATTCCAAACTGTTTTTAGAAGCCACATAATGCTGACAGAATCCTGTCCCATGGGTAATGAGTGTGTGTGTTGGAGGTGGGGGGAGAGAGCTTACTCTGGATCATTCTTAAACAAAACATCATCCCCAAGGTCTATGAAACGCAAACAAGAACCAACGATACACAGGGATGAAATATGAATCCTGACTCAGAGTACATTTGATCATTATATCCTTATCACTCTGTTTACAAAACACACGATAGGAATGCTCTGAATTTCAAAACAATACGATAAAGAGAAAAAAAATATTGTTAGTCTATAATAGTTTGTTGAACAATTAACAGAAACTCCAACCAAAGAACAAAGACTTACTGGATGTCCCATGATAACCACACTGTAGAAAAATGTCCCCATCCCAGTTTCCGGATTACGTGGTATCTTCCATTGAATAGATCGCCTATTTTTACTAGATGATAGCCACCTATGAGGTGTAAAATGAATTATTAAATCAGCACAGTTACATTGAGGACACGTTGCAAGTTCAACAGAAAAAAGTTAACTTTATTTGCATAACTTTAGAGAGTCTCAAATGCAGACAACTCAGATAATTTTACAGTACAACACAAATAAATCAAGCTAAAATAATATAGTAATGCATTTAATAAAATCATCACATAAACCCCAAAGCACCCTGTCAATCTTAGCATCCAATTCTCTAGCCAGGGTGGTCCCCAAAGGCTTTCTGGAATAATCATGTTTTAAAAGCTTCCATAAGGAATTATTTTTAAACAAGCAATGCGCGGAAGTGGAAGAAGACAATAGAATAGGAAGGACAAGAGACCTAGAAACATTGGAGGTAAATTCCAGGCAAAAATGGGTATGATCAAAAACAAAGATGGCAAGGACCTAACAGAAGAAGAAGAGATCAAGAAAAGGTGGCAAGAATATACAGAAGACCTGTATAGGAAGGATAACAATATCGGGGATAGCTTTGATGGTGTGGTCAGTGAGCTAGAGCCAGACATCCTGAAGAGTGAGGTTGAGTGGGCCTTAAGAAGCATTGCTAATAACAAGGCAGCAGGAGACGACGGCATCCCAGCTGAACTGTTCAAAATCTTGCAAGATGATGCTGTAAAGGTAATGCATGCTATATGCCAGCAAATTTGGAAAACACAAGAATGGCCATCAGATTGGAAAAAATCAACTTATATCCCCATACCAAAAAAGGGAAACACTAAAGAATGTTCAAACTATCGAACAGTGGCACTCATTTCACATGCCAGTAAGGTAATGCTCAAGATCCTGCAAGGTAGACTTCAGCAGTTCATGGAGCGAGAATTGCCAGATGTACAAGCTGGCTTTAGAAAAGGCAGAGGAACTAGAGACCAAATTGCCAATATCCGCTGGATAATGGAAAAAGCCAGGAAGTTTCAGAAAAACATCTATTTCTGTTTTATTGACTATTCTAAAGCCTTTGACTGTGTGGACCATAACTAACTGTGGCAAGTTCTTAGTGGTATGGGGATACCAAGTCATCTTGTATGCCTCCTGAAGAATCTGTATAACGACCAGGTAGCGACAGTAAGAACAGACCACGGAACAACAGACTGGTTTAAGATTGGGAAAGGAGTACGGCAGGGCTGTATACTCTCACCCTACCTATTCAACTTGTACTCAGAACACATCATGCGACATGCTGGGCTTGAGGAATTCAAGGCTGGAGTTAAAATCTCTGGAAGAAACATTAACAATCTCAGATATGCAGATGATACCACTTTGATGGCTGAAAGCGAAGAGGAACTGAGGAACCTTATGATGAAGGTGAAAGAAGAAAGTGCAAAATCTGGCTTGCAGCTATACCTCAAAAAAACCAAGATTATGGCAACCAGCTTGATTGATAACTGGCAAATAGAGGGAGAAAATGTAGAGGCAGTGAAAGACTTTGTATTTCTAGGTGCGAAGATTACTGCAGATGCTGACTGCAGTCAGGAAATCAGAAGACGCTTAATCCTTGGGAGAAGAGCAATGACCAATCTCAATAAAATAGTTAAGAGCAGAGACCTCACACTGACAACAAAGGTCCGCATAGTTAAAGCAATGGTGTTCCCCGTAGTAACATATGGCTGCGAGAGCTGGACCATAAGGAAGGCTGAGAGAAGGAAGATCGATGCTTTTGAACTGTGGTGTTGGAGGAAAATTCTGAGAGTGCCTTGGACTGCAAGAAGATCAAACCAGTCCATCCTCCAGGAAATTAAGCCAGACTGCTCACTTGAGGGAACGATATTAAAGGCCAAACTGAAATACTTTGGCCACATAATGAGAAGACAGGACAGCCTGGAGAAGATGTTGATGCTAGGGAGAGTGGAAGGCAAAAGGAAGAGGGGCCGACCAAGGGAAAGGTGGATGGATGATATTCTAGAGGTGACGGACTTGTCCCTGGAGGAGCTGGGGGTGTTGATGACCGACAGGAAGCTCTGGCGTGGGCTGGTCCATGAAGTCACGAAGAGTCGGAAGCAACTAAACGAATAAACAACACAACAAAAAAGGCTTCCAGGCACAATATTTACAAAATCAGCTAGCCATTTTGTAAAATTTCTTCTTAGCTGTGCTGGTCAGAGACGATCCTTTAACCAAGAAGGATTGTCTGCTGAGTTTCAATGCTGGACCAGCATCAGAAATAGTGGACTGCCAGGGAAGAGACTGAATGTTTGGTTATTCCTTCCAATAAACTTCAGTTTCACCCTTTCAAAATAGTAACCAAGAAAGGTGCTAGAGGAAAGCTGATCACCAGCAGCCCACCGTGCTTCTATGCTGTTGGTAACAGCGTATAAACTTCTTCCTGAACATCTAGTGGAGAAGTCTAGAGAAGGTTGATGGAACAATTTTACTTCCTCTCCTGCCAAGCTTATCTAATATGTTTCTATGTTAGATATACAGGAACAAAGTTGCCTCCTGTGTAACCAGCAAAGAAACCAAGAAGTCATCTGCTACATTTCTAGCCTATATTTTTTATCAGTCTGCTTATTATTCATAAGAAGGACTTATAAAGAAGACAAAAATACCACTTTTTCCAGCAGTTATGAATAAAAACCAGGCTGTTTGTTGTTGTTTATTCGTTTAGTCGCTTCCGACTCTTCGTGACTTCATGGACCAGCCCACGCCAGAGCTTCCTGTCGGTCGTCAACACCCCCAGCTCCCTCAGGGACGAGTCCGTCACCTCTAGAATATCATCTATCCACCTTGCCCTTGGTCGGCCCCTCTTCCTTTTGCCCTCCACTCTCCCGAGCATCAGCATCTTCTCCAAGGTGTCCTGTCTTCTCATTATGTGGCCAAAGTATTTCAGTTTGGCCTTTAATATCATTCCCTCAAGTGAGCAGTCTGGCTTTATTTCCTGGAGGATGGACTGGTTTGATCTTCGTGCAGTCCAAGGCACTCTCAGAATTTTCCTCCAACACCACAGTTCAAAAGCATCGATCTTCCTTCGCTCAGCCTTCCTTATGGTCCAGCTCTCGCAGCCATATGTTACTACGGGGAACACCATTGCTTTAACTATGCGGGCCTTTGTTGTCAGCGTGATGTCTCTGCTCTTAACTATTTTATCGAGATTTGTCATTGCTCTTCTCCCAAGGATTAAGCGTCTTCTGATTTCCTGACTGCAGTCAGCATCTGCAGTAATCTTCGCACCTAGGAATACAAAGTCTTTCACTGCTTCTACATTTTCTCCCTCTATTTGCCAGTTATCAATCAAGCTGGTTGCCATAATCTTGGTTTTTTTGAGGTTTAGCTGCAAGCCAGCTTTTGCACTTTCTTCTTTCACCTTCATCATAAGGCTCCTCAGTTCCTCTTCACTTTCAGCCATCAAAAAACCAGGCTAATAAGGCTTTATTTTATTTTCTGTAGCAGTAATAACATGGGATAGGAGGGAAGTAATTTACAAAATTATTTAGTTCTCTTTTATAATTACTGTCTCTAGTGAAGCAGAACTATTTTTCCTATTAGATATTAGTGATTCAGTCGGCAGATTTCAAAGCAATAACGAATATATGTATGAACTTTAGTGATATTTTATGACCAAGGCGATTCCCCCCCCCCCACAATTTTCTGATTAGGCATAGCACAGATTTTTCATTCTTATTATTTTATTAAGAGAAATGCTAAAATACTGGGTTCAGGTAACCAGAACTATCATCTGATAGGTATTCCCATATGTAGTACATTTTAGAAGTGGTATTTCACTGAAGAGGAAGAAATGTATTTCAAGGGAGGAAATTATTAATCTTTGCTAGATTATGTCATACAAGTGCTTTTTATTAATGGTGTTAAATATATAGATTTACGTGATAATTTGAACACAAAGAATTCCAGCATTTTTAGAATATCTAAAGCTTTTTCTAACTGTATGCCTTTTTTTCTATGGGCTGACTGAGTTTTCCATGAATCCTTCTATCTTTCCCACCAACTAGAAGGCAAACCAGGAAACACTAGGTATTTAGGCATTAAATGAATTTACTTCTTTCCATCAAACATTTAATGGCTATTAGCTTTTCTTTCATTTCCTGGGCTACTGAACTGTTTCTTTAATTGTGTTTTATTTTTAAAATGTTCATGTTTATTAAACTATTTTGACATTATCCTCCTTTTTTAGTTCCTTACAATATACTTTTAATGAAAACTTTATGACATGGTTCTGAAATGTTGTAGCACTGTGATTTCCTAAAATTACATATAGTATTAATTTTTGTACCATTCCTCTTCTATGAATAAAACTAATTATTTCATCGGGGTGTGTTCCGACAGCAAATGAGTTTTAGGTGTGCAAGAAGTTGGAGCACTTTTTGCTTGGAGAAACCAGCAGTCTTTATGTGACTGTGTGACTTCCCAGACCTGTTGTTTTGACCAGACAGACCAGGAACAAGTTCTTACTGCAATCCAGCTTTGCATCCAAAAAGGACTGTGCACATAGTCAGACTGCACTCCAAGTTTTCCTTCATAGTGTGCCCAAACAAACAAGATGTCACCCTGACCAAGCAGAGGAAAGCCTGCAATGCAGTTTGAAATGGTTTGGGCTTTACATGTACGAGTCTGATGTAAATTCTGTGCATGTATCATCTTGCTGAGTGGCTACAACGTCTCAAACCAGCAACTACATTAACAAGTCCTTGAATATTGAACTCATTTTGCAGGATAAAACTAGTAATTAATAGCATCTTTTCCTGGAAAAAAATAAAGGCTGTCTTCATTCCTGATTTACAGGCACAGTGAAGGCTGAATGATGCTAGGAAACACGAGTGTGGAAATAGTTAATATTTTTTTCTCAAGAAAAACAAACAAAAAATCCTATTCCAAAAGCAATGGGAAAAAAAGACTGAATTTATTCAAGGTATTCCTCCTCCCCAACCCTCTAATTCTGCTACTTTTCAAAAGAAACTTGGAATTCTGATAGCATCTCCTCCCTGTTACATCTTCTCCTTGTCATAACTTCTCCGCACTCCAGATTCCCAGGAGCAACACAAAGAACAGATGAGAAAGGGACAAACCACAGCCAGCACTCTATCCCTTCCAGCCATGCCTGAGCAGCCTTTATGGGGCAGTGCTGTTCTTTGGGCTAGCAGGCCGAAGTGCAGGGCCTTGATATAGAGATGAACTTTTTCTGGAAGAAGCACCAAGTCAGAGCCTTGTTACCCATCAACAGGCAATAGCAGCTCCTTCTGCAGCTTGTGAACCTAACCGCAAATGAAGACACTGGATTTCTGGCTGCTCTGGTTGCACCAGGCAGCCATTACCAGTTCAGGTCCTTTCTATTTAATTGCCAGCTCCTTAGGTACAGAGCCACCCATGTCTATGCTGAAATTATAAGTGCAATTATTGCCATTCTCATCCAATACCACAGCTGCCGGGTTTCCTGGCCCAGATCCTGCAACACCAGAAGAGGCTTGTGTAGACAACTTGCAACCTCTCATGAAGTGTTACATCTTATGAAAGTGATCACTTGCTGGCAGTGGAATGCATTAAAAGCCCAAAGGAGTGATGGAGGTCTTGGTTGTACAAGAATACACAAATTGGAGGTCTGTTGATCTGCAGTCATCTGTCAGCTTGTCTAAGCAGAGCAGATAAAAAGCCTGGAGTGTGATTTTACATAGCACTGATTTTTGTGCCCCCTCCCAAATCTGTTCCCTCTGAGGGATCACAAGTTTTGACAATCCCTACATTAAGACATATTAAAAATTGAACAAAACCATTGAAATATACCTGAAGTAAGCATATTCCTTCATCTTGAAGTTATTAACTTAAATTGTAAGTTTAATTTAACAAAGAAGACATACCTTGGGGGATAACTGGTCTTACTATAAACAGCTTTAAATCTTTCAAGCCATAATGCAATCTTCATAAATGGATCCCTGTTTTCCTTTAAGAGCAAATTCATACAGTAACGTGGCCTATACAAAGGCTGTATCATGCCATATTATTAGTCTAGAGTTATTGGTCTAAAACAAGGACACTGAAAATGTAAAATGGTGACTGTGTACCTTTGCAATAATCATTGGGATCTTCTTGCTCATCATCATCGGACCCCAAGATTTCTTCTTCTTGTTCAGGAAGATCATTCTCTGCATGGGCAGTAGGACCACGATGTTGAGTTTCAGGCCTGAAATACAGCATAAATTTGTAAGTTGTAAGTTTATAAAGAGGGAAAGAAAAAGAATAAGCAAGGACTAAAATGCTGTTAGAAGATAAAGCTGGATATATAAACACAGGGTCCTCATTTTTTAAAAAGTCAGATCTCATGTTATTATGGTCTTAAGTTAGCTACAGTAAACTACAATTAGGATCCAAAGGACTGTGCAGTAACTCCACAGAGAAAGCAAACCTTTTCAGACCCAACTACTTCTGAAAACAAGCCTCTTGGCATCATTCCAAGTTGGTTTTCCCAAAATTGGGCTAACTTTGGAGATTCTCTGAAGAGCTAGAAATGCTCTTCTTTTCACTGAAGGCATAGTGTAGATGTAACAATGCCTTATCATTTATCTAGTGACAGGCAAATGGAGAAGTTTCTTTTTTTAATTTGATTTCGGCACCACCCAACTCCATAATGACCCTGGGTGGCTCACAATATAAAACAGAATATAGATACAATAACATAAATAAAAAATACAATAAGAGAAATAACAGAATGACAGTCCAGACAACAACATCAACAATGAAACAACAACAACAAAAATCAATCACTTCCAACAAGGGAATGTCACGTACACCCTACCCCAGCATGAAAACCTAACTTCACCACAGATTGGCATCAATTCTAGAACATGCTCTTGGCTGGGCATAGCTATAAAAAAGACAGTGTGTATAATACTCCCAAAATTAACATGAAGCCGTTACATATAAAGTTCTATAATGTCTATCACTTTGAGAATGTATCAGAAAGGAGGGTGGCAATACCTAATGAATATTTGTATATTTGAAGAATATACAAATATTCTTCAACAATTTAAGGCAACGTAGAAAAAAGAATGTATACCTGATTTGCAATCTAAATCATCTAAGTTATGAACTATTTATTTAGCTATAGCTGCACCACAAGGTTGTTTTTTCATCAACTGATTTTTAAAAATGATAATATTTCTTTAGCTGTCCCTTAATTTCATTTTATATACTCTCAGTCCACAGAAAGAGAATTTAGAGTTATTTCAGACATTATACTAAATAATCCATCTAAGATTTTTAAAGTATAAACATAAGAAAAACAAATTTGTGAACACAACAACAGTTAACAAATACATTTTAAGAAACCAGCTAAAGCATCTTGCTGAAAATATAGTGAGGAGCAAATCCAAATCTGCTGTCAAATGGCTAACATCTATCACCACTGCATTATTATTTTTTAATTTATTTGCCTTTTTAATATATTTTGGCCAACTTAAGGCAGCAAACATACCTAATACTCCTGCCTCCTATTTTCCCTACAACAACCACCCAGTGAAGTGGGTTGGGCTAGAAGAGTCACCCAGCCAGCTTTCGTGACTAAGGGATGCCTAGAACTCAGTCTCTTGGCTTCTAGGTAAGCACCTTAACTACTACACCAAACTGGCTCTCAATATCAATCTCGATATCAGTATTCAAATTAGAAACATTTAAAGAGCTACAAATTACACCAATGTTACATTACCAACATGCGAAATTGTGCTTTATATAGTTCTTATATGATAAGGATCTGTACTGGAGGCCACTGGGAGAAATTCAACTTTTGGAAGCGAACTCCTATGCTTGCAAATGCCAATTTAGAAGTGAAAAAGCATTCAAGAGGGAGCGCCAACTATTTATGTATTTATTTATCAATCAATCAAATTTATAACCGCTCATCTCCCCAGAGAAGGGACTCTGGGCGGTTTACAATAAAACATAGATAAAAACTATAGAAAACTATAGAATAAATATAATACATAATAAAATATAAATATGGTGGGAATCCAATGGCTAAAGGTTCTCTATAACCCGCAAGCTGAACAGGGCCACTCTAAGGAATTAGCCATCCCCAGAAGTGACTATTCTCCCTCCCATTCCAGGCATGGTGACAAAACCAGGTCTTTAAGTGTTTTCTGAAGTCCTAAAGGGAGGGGGCCAACCTCACTTCCAGGGGAAGGATATTCCAAAGGGCGGGAGCTGTTGCAGAGAAGGCCTGCCTCCTGGACCCTGCCAGATGGAATTCTATTACAGACGGGGTCCGTAGCATGCCTTCTCTGCATGACCGGGTGGGATGGATTGATGTGATGGGGATGAGACGGTCCCTTTGGTAACCTGGACCCATGCCATGTACGGCTTTAAAGGTGATAACCCTTGAATTGGACCCGGAAGCATACTGGCAACCAATGCAGCTTGTGGAGCAAAGGAATAATATGTGCTGATCTTGAGGCACGTAAGATCGCCTGCGCGGCTGCATTTTGCACCAGCTGTAGCTTCCAGATACTCTTCAAGGGTAACCCCATGTAGAGTGCATTGTAGTAGTCTATATGGGAGATGAGCAGGGCATGATTGACCATTTGAAGGGCCTCTCGCTCCAGGAAGAGGTGTAACTGGTGCACAACACGAAGTTGCACAAAGGCCCTCCTAGCCACGACTGCCACCTGCTCTTTGAGCAGGAGTCGTTGAGTCCAAGGGGACCCTCAAGTTACACACCAGGTCTGTCTGTGGCAGTGTGACCCCTAAAGATGACAATTTCCCAGAAATCGAGGAGCCATTAATCCACAGCCATTCCATCTTCCCCGGGTTCAGCAGCAACCTGTAGTCCCCCATCTAGGCCCCCACAGACCCCAGGCACTCAGAAAGGGTGGTCACGGCATCACTTACTTCCCCCAGGATGGAGATGTATAATTGAGTATCATCAGTCTATTTATGATACCTCACCCTGTAGTGACGGATGATCTCACCCAGTGGTTTCATGTAGATGTTAAAAAGGAGTGGAGAGAGTACTGAGCCCTGTGGCACCCCACAAAGTAGGGGCCGCGGGCTGGATCTCTCGCTCCCTATGGACCAACCCTGGAGGAAGGAGGTGAACCAGCGCAGAACCATGCCACCCACCCCCAACTCCCTAAGTCGGTCCAGAAGGATACCATGGTCAATGGTATCGAAAGCCACTGAGAGGTCAAGAAGAGCAAGGATGGATGCACTGCCTCCATCCTGCTCCTGCCAGAGGTCATCCATAAGTGCGACCAATGCCGTTTCCGTCCCATAACCAGGCCTGAAACCTGACTGAAAGTGGTCTAGATAATCTGTTTCCTCCAGGATCCTCTGGAGCTGCAAAGCCACCACTTTCTCAACCACCTTCTCCAAAAAGGGGAAGTGGGAGACTGGGCGAAAATTGTCCAATATAGTAGGGTCCAGCAATGGTTTCTTGAGGAGGGGGCGCACCAGCACTTCCTTAAAGGCTGCTGGAAACACCCCCTCTCTCAAGGATGTATTTACGATTGCCTGGACCCAGCCACATGTCACCTCCCGAGCTGCTTTCACCAGCCAGGAGCGACATGGATCTAATTGGCAAGTGGTGGCATTTACAGTCTGGAGGATCCTGTCCACTTCCTCGGGTTCAACAGGATTGAACTGTTCCCAGATAACATGGTAAGTAAGTAACTATAGAAATCACACAGTGAAGTGTAGTTTGGGAGCTTGGTTTTGCCATCTATCCTGTACATCTTTTTCATTGCAATTCTCTAAAGTTGTAATATCTCTGAATTACATCATTGACGCTTTCATGCTTCTCAGAATTACTTGCAATAATAGTTCCTAGACTAGGAATACTGGCTCAAAACTCCAAATGCTTGCAGAGAATGCTGTTTGCTGATGGAATCAATACAAATGGAAACTTGAATTATTTTCTACAGAATCTCCTCATAGTGGCTTTGATTTGTTTCAGTTATCTTACTGCAGATTAGGCCTGCAGATTCAAATACTGGTTTGAAGTAATTCAGGTCATGAAGGCAATCTATCTTGCTTCAGCAAAGCAAACAATACACCCTCTTTGCCTTGACAAAGCAATTTGTGTG
Organism: Candoia aspera; assembly: GCF_035149785.1. Taxonomy (NCBI): domain Eukaryota; kingdom Metazoa; phylum Chordata; class Lepidosauria; order Squamata; family Candoiidae; genus Candoia; species Candoia aspera. Next base: position 52,305,364 of record NC_086155.1, on the reverse strand, counting down.
ACCTGATATCACTTCAGGCTTATGCTGAAGGAGAAGTCTCCTCTCAGCCTTTTTCTACAGGGTTGGCTGAAAAGACCAAACAACTTTGGGATTGCCTGCATCTTCCCAACATTACCCTACCTACAAGATCTCCAGCACACATCTTCAGTGATTCACACTGAATACTTTGGCCAGAGTTGCAGAAGTACTGCAACAGCACTGCCTGAAGTGCTTCCTGGATGGGCATGAAAAAGGCTCTTCTCAAAAAGACTCCCCAAAGGATATTTGGCCCCATTTAATTTTTTTTTATCTGTTCAGTCAGGTCCAATTCTCAGAGACTGCCTAGACAAGTCCTCGCAGTTTTATTGGCAAGGTTTTTCAAAAATGGTTTGCCTCCTTCCTAGGCTGAGAGTGTCTGGCCCATGGTCATCCAGCTGGCTTTGGGCCTAAGGCGGGACTAGAACTCATGGTCTCCCAGTTTCTAGCCCAATGCCTTAACCGCTACACCAAACTGGCTCTCATTTCATTGTTGGTCACCTTCCAATGGGAAAGGCCAGAAACATGAAGGGATGCATCCTTTCATATCACTGAACTTGCAACTGATGACTAGCTGGGAGAATCCAGGAGCACAGTTCTGGAGCATTCTCATCTCCTGACAAAGATCAGAAGAATGCCAACAATGCAAAAGGATGTATGCTGCTGGACTGTCTTAAACACTCATCAGCTGTCAAACAGTTGGGAGAGCCCAGGAACATACAATAAATTCTTCTGTATTCCTGCCTCTCTCATTCACTGGCAGTGGTTAGGAAAAGGCAAGTGATACAAAAGGATGCACTACACTCTCTTGATAGCTTATTACCAGAAAAGCTTCTTTGGTGCCACTGGCCACTCTCAATATTGCCAAATAACTCTAGCAAGTAACTCAAGGAGGTTCCAATCTAGGGGACTCCAGCACATGCCGTAGTGAATCACTTGCTCAGTGTATACTCTTTGAATTCCACAGAACTCAGTGGAACTGCCCAGCTGGGGAGACCCCTTGATGGTGCTTGTAGGAAAAGGATCCTCAAACCTTCTCCCAGAGCAAAACCTCTATGGTAAAAGGTGGAAGGTGAAGTTAACATAGTCAGCTTCATCTCAAAAGTGAAGTGTGAGAGTTACTTCTTATACAGTCAGTGAAAACAACTCAACAGCAAAACTGACCATTGCAAAAACAGTTGGAAATCAGCCTTCCCATGCAAAAGAGGAGGCCAGGTAGTCCATTATGTAAGAACAGAACAAAAGAAGATGTGACAGGTTTGAATATTGTTTCTATATATAAGGCTTGCTCTTAAAGCCATCATTAAAATTTTGGAACATGACTTCCTAACCTTACTTCAGTAGAGAATTACTCATCAAGGTTTCATGGATTCTTGTGAGCTTGCCTAATAGGTTACAGTTCTGCCTGTTGAATGAACTCTCACATGAGGGAACCGCTGTTGCTTTGTTCAAAACTTCAGTGGAGTGCTTCATTCTACTCTTCATTGGAATGAAGCATTCCTCTGAAGCTTCTTATAGCCCTATTGCAAATACCTGTACGAACCCCAGCCTTGAAAGGCACTGAATAGAATTCCAGATATGGAACTACATATCTGGAAGCCCCTCTGATAGCAGCATTTAATGTGGCTGAATGGTAATAAAGATTAATACACACACTTCTTCCACAGGAAAAAAATAGTTGCTTACATCTAGAAATGTAAAGCTTCAAATAACAAAGTATTTAGAACTAGATGATGATAATGATACCTGTGTAACTATTTTGTTTAAAAAAAACACCTTCCTGAAATATCCAATTCCACATCCATTTGTGATTTGGTAAAAATATATTTAAATAAATATTCCTTCCCTACAAGTAATACCCAAATGCACTATTAGAACAATGAATAAGCTTTCTTATATGAACATTCCTCCCCTTCCTCCAGGTGTTGCAAATTTACTCAAATCTCCTATATAAGGGAAAAATAATAAATCTGCATAGCAGAAATAACAAGAATAGAACCCACACAGAGATAAACACAAAATCAAATAATAAACTATGTAATTTAATAGGAGCTTTGATAGCTAAAAGCAATATGGAAAAGGCTAATCAGTATTTCTTAATCCAGAGACAAAACAAGTAAATAGGAATAAATCAGTATTATCCATCCAAAAGCCACACCCATCACAACAAAGCTATTTTTATTAAGTATGCCGTAAATATTGGAAAGTTGAATTGTTAAGGCATATTGTATAATACTTCAATCAATCAATGCTTATTTAGCTGCTGTGGCTTTTGCTAAGCCTCAGTAATAACGTTCTAGTCAGAATGCTGTTTGATATTCTGCAATCATTCATCTCTTCAATGTGTACAACTTTCCTGTAGCAAGGAAGTTACTAGAAAGTCTCCATAAACCATTTGGAACTGCCTTTATTCTTCATCTAAAGGAAACCAAAGGATCATATCACCTTTGTTTTTAAACATCTTAAGACCTTACTCTTTCAAAAAGACAGTTAATTATTATTTGTCAGAGAATACAACATACGACTGAGCAAATTCAGGGACCTGTCATTATTCACAAAGAATGTATACTTTTACAATTAATTCTTAACAATGTTCACTGTGATCTTTGTAACTGTTCCTGCCACAACCTTTTTAAATGTATCCCAATTTACTATTGCTATAGGCCAGGACTATAAACCGGCATACACTCTGTAAAGTCCTTAGAATCAAATAATATTGTTAAAAAGATTTATTCAAGCAGACTGTAAATCAAAAGAGAGTAATCTGCAGGCATCTTTGCAACTATTACTTTAATTCCCACAAATTAGAAGCTGCTTTACAACTGAAGATAAGGAGCTATTACAATGATTCCAAAGACTTCATTTCAAGTAGTTTAGAAAAATTCTCATTCTTGAAATCACATTCTCCTATGAGAATGAAAATGGAGGTGGGGGGAGCTTACCTGCATGAAGCACGGACACCCATTGACGAAGGTACCTCTGAAAATGGATCAACAATTTTCAAAAGAGCCATTAAAATCCAAATGGCACACTAGTCCTGGTGATGGGATGCATAAATTGCAAATAGGGTGCTGGCTGTCTCTGAATACAGCAAAGCTTTGTGCAGAAGGAAGAAAAAACAGACTATGCCTCCACCACCTAGCTGCAGATGTACAGCACTGCATTGCAGGTAAATGGCTTGCAGTGAGGAATCACTGAGGAGGCTGATTTCAGACTTGCTTCCTGCAAAATTTAGCTACACTTTGGAATGATAGAATATTCATTATATTCCTCTAATGCTTTCCAATTTCCACAGTTTTTTCTACAGATACTGATTTTGTTGTCTAGATTTTTTTTAAGTGTAGAGCCTTCAGTTTCCTGCTGAATAACTTACTTCCTTCAAAACTTTTAAAAAATCCACAGTAGATGACTTTGATTATAGGACCTGAAATATCAGGGAAGGAGAGACATTTTAAAAAGCCTAATACATGTTTTGTTATTGCTGGCGACTTTTCTAGCTCTGCCTAGAACAAAAGAGGAGGATGACATGTTTTGGAATGTCATTCAATTTATGTGAACTACTGTAAATTAACCTTGGAAACTTATACTAAGAGATTAACAAGCTCAACAAAATGTTAAAATCAGTCCTGACCACATAAAATAATGTTCATAACACATTATTTCTGCCCTTTAGCTTGCTGTGTCATCCCAAACCACATGCAACTCCCAAAACAGATCTGCTTGCAAGGAAGAACTACAGTCTCTGTAAGGCACCAGAATAAAACCTCCTATTGCCCATGAAATTGAACAATATTAACTGCCAGAACTGAGCTACCTATTCACCACTAATTCCTACATTACTCTAGTAGACATGAATATGGGTATATAAATAAATATGGCAAAGAGGACCAAACCAAATGGTTTCTTTCACAAATATTGCTGAACACACATTCTAACTGTAGTAATACAGTGCAATTGGAATCTGCTCAAAGTACATAGTTGTTCCCCAAAAGAGGTAAAGCCTGGAAGTGGTAACAACAGCATGAATTCTCTTGCCAATGTATATCATGTCTGGGTCTGAATGCAGACTATGAATCCTCTGTCAATCTTTCTAAATTCCTGTCTCCTGTTTGATCTGGCAGGGTTGGCATGCTCTGGGCTCCATCAATTAATGCCATCTATCGGGACCCCAGAAGCACACCTTCTCTGTAGTAATGCTTGCCCTCTGGAATGAAATTCCCCCCAATAATCAAGTGGCCCCCACCCTACCGGTATTCAAAGGGCCCTGAAGACATGGCTCTTTACCAAGGCCTTTGGTGAGTATGACTGACACCCCTTTTCTTCCTTTTCTTGTTCCCATCTGGGTTTGTTTTCTCTGTTCCTTTGTATTGTTCCTTGTTTTTAACAATTTGTAAACCATCCAGAGCTGCTGGGAGTCAGGCAGCATATAAATTTAATAAATCATTATTAAATTATATCTCTTTGCACATAACACTAGCCCTTTCGATGATATTAAAAATCTATCATCATTTAACATGAATGAAAGAGCTGTAGATAAGGATAGAACCACAGGTGAGTCTTCTTATGTATTGCTATTCAATCTATGTTAACACAGCACTGCAGAAAAGCCTTACCAAAAAGCTTTTAATTTTAATTCTTTTCCCTAGAATTAAAGCAATCTAGCAAACTGTGACCTATAAATTAGGGTCAAATATATAGGATTTATTTAATATCATGAACAAGTGATAGCAGGATTATGTTCTTAGCAATTTGATTTAATATCTAAAGCAGATATCTGACATGCCTCCTTGTAAATGGCCATTTCTTTTAACTCCACAATTGATGGTATACTACAACTGATACATATCTTCTATCAAGAAAAACCTATTCTTACTTTAAAGACATAATTAAATTGGGAACAGTTTTTGTTCTCCCTTATGGAAAATTAATCTCTAAATTTGGAACTTTAAAACAATAGTACAGTAAGCCCTCAATCTGTCATTAAGTGAGGACTACCTGTACTAAAATTTGATTACTGAAGAACGACAGGATTTCTTGATCTATTTTTCAAGTTCTACTCTGCTTACATTAGAAAACACTTAATGGTGTAGTTTGTGTAGTACTTCTGGATCAGCATTTATTCATTTAATTTCTATGGGTACCCATGTCAGACAAGTGACTCTGGGCAGCGAACAATCATAAAATCCATTAAAACCAAGTACAAACAGTACTTGACAGTAATTGGGACTGGAATTTCTGTTGCTAAGCGATGTGGTTGTAAAGGACGACACCACGTGACTGTGCTGCTTAGCAACGACAGATCCAGCAGTATCCAGTCACCATCGTTAAGCGAATCCCCATGGGTCGTTAAGCAAGGATCTCATGTGATCATGACTTCCAACTTCCTACCAGCTTCCCCATTGACTTTGCTTGTGGGAAGCCAGCAAGTAAGGTTGCAAATCATGATTACATGGCTGTCTAATGTAGCAGTAATAAAACACTAGAGACTTATTCCTTGTCTCAGCGTGGTTCCTGACTGTTAGGACACTGCTGGACTGAATTGGACAGGTAGAAACAACTGGGAGAAGACGGTCCCTCAGGTAACCCAGTCCCAAGCCATGAACGGCTTTAAAGGCGATAACCAACACCTTGAATTGCATCTGGAAACACACTGTCAACCAATGCAGCTCACGCAGTAGTGGTGTTACATGAGTTGAATATCCAACACCATTTACTACCCATGCAGCTGCATTCTGCACCTGTTGAAGCTTCCAAATGCTCTTCAAGGGCAGCCCCATGTAGAGCGTATTGCAGTAATCCAGATGAGAGAGCATGAGAGCATGAGTGACTATGAGCAAAACCTCCTGGTACAGGAATGGGCACAATTGGTGCATAAGCTGAAGGTCTGCAAAGGCCCTCCTGTCCACAGCTGCCACCTGCTCTTTTAGCAGGAGCTGTGAGTCCAAGAGGACCCCCAGATTGTGTACTGGGTCCATCTGGGGCAATGCCACCCCATCCAGGACCAAAGGTAGAAACGCCTTGTCACTGGAAGGCCCAAATACCTAAAGCCACTTAGTCTTGCTTGGGTTGAGTCGAAGCCCAATGTGCCCCATCCAGGCCCCTATGGCCTCTAGGCACTGGGACAGGACATCCATGGCATCACTCAGGCAGTCCAGGGTAGAGATATAAAGCTGGATATCTTCAGCATATTGATAATAAACCACCCAGAGTCCCTCCTCGGGGGGAGGTGGGTGGTGATAAATTTGATTAACAAATAAATAATAAATAAAATAATACCTCACCCCAAACCATTGGATCACCTCACCCAGCGGCCTCATGTAGATGTTAAATAAGAGAGGAGAGAAGGCCAAGCCCCGGGTCATCCCACAAAGTAGGTGCTGTGGGCTGGACCTCTCCCCCCCATCAACACCAACTGGAACCAACCCCTGAGGAAGAAAACCAGTGCAACGGTGCCACCAACCCCCAACTCCCAAAGCTGGTTCAGAAAGATACCATGATTGATGATATCAAAGGCCTCTGAGAGATCAAGAAGAGCAGGGATGGCTGCACTACCCCCATCCTGCTCCTGCCAGAAGTCATCCAAGAGCTGATCAATGCCATCTCAGTCCCATAACCTGGCCTAAACTCTTACTGAAAGGGGTCCAGATAATCCACTTCATCCAGGGTCCTTTGAAGCTGCCATGCAACTACTTTCTCCACAACCTTCCCTAAAAAAGGGGAGTTGGAAACTGGATGAAAACTGTCCTGACTAGTTGGGTAGAGGAATGGCCCCTTGAAGAGGGGGCACACCATCGCCTCCTTAACAGCCAGCAGGACCATCCTCTCCCTCAAGGAAGAATTAACACTGCCCAGACCCAATCACGCATCCCCTCCGGGCAACCTTAACCAGACAGGAGGGGCATGAATCTAACACAGAAGTGGCCAAACTAGCAGCTACAAGAGCCCTGTCTACTTCCTCAAGTTCAATGGGATCAAACTACCCCCAGATAACCGTACAGGACTCATCCTCCGTAACCTCCAATGGTTCTGCCCTAAGGCTGGAGTCCAACGTAGAGCGAGTACAAGTGACTTTATCTGCTAGATACACAGCATATTCCTCACAGCAACCCTGTAGGTGAATCCCAGTATTACTCCCTCCGAGGAGGGACTAGGTCACCCAAAACAGAGCCACTGGGTGGCTATCTGCAGACTCAATAAGGGCGGAGAAATAATTACGTTTTGCTGCTCTTACCACAAGGTAGGCCCTAATAACAGCTTGTGTTCAATTGTTTTCACTCTTTGTTGTTCGCCAGTGGCACTCTAGACGTCACTTAGCCCTCTTTAGTTCTCATAGGTCTTTCACATACCATGGAGAGTTCCAGGAACCATGGGTGTGGAGAGGCCACTCAGTCACGATCCAGTCCAAAGCCACAGCCACTCTCCCATTCCAAGTGGCCACCGAGGTTTTGGCCAGACAGTGTAGCAGACCTTCTGGAACAACCCCAAGCTCCCTCTGGAACTCAATTGGGTCTATCAGTTGCCTGGGGCAGGCCAATCTAATAGGCCTAGCCTCCCTGAGGGTGGTACCAGAGAACTGGAGGCTTACCAGGGACTGATCTGACCATGGCAGGGGAGAAACCAGTATCTCCCCCAAATCCAGACTACTCTGCCACTGCTCCAACAGAAAAACTAGGTCGGGCATATGACCACTATTATGCGTCAGGCCCTGAATGACTTTGGACAGGCCCATGGTGTCATGGGGGCCATGAACTCCCGAGCTACCTCAGAACCCATGCCCAGAGAAGGCATGTTGAAATCTTGGTTGGTGCCACACCTGGAACCCAGCTAGGTACACTTTTTCTTAGAATTAATGCCAATAAAAATGTATGCTAACATACAGAGATGTAAGGCAATGCATATTCATCTTTTTGTAATAATTTACAGTCTTACTATCTCAAGAAAAAGAGGAAAATAAAGAAGAAAATTAGCTTGTAGCTTCTTTCCATTAAATAATAAAATAACAGATATTAAAACATTTCACTAATTACCATTTTGACTCCATGGAAAGATTACATGTTTTCCAAACAGAATGAAAAACAGCCTAACCCTAAGCTTTTATTTTCCAGCAAGCACAAATTTTAAGATTCTCTTACTAGACATGCTGGGCATAGGGAACAAACACAGCTGCATCTATTCAATGGTAAGCAACATTTACACTTAAATGCAAATAGAAATAAACAGTGCTCTTTATATTGTTTATACAACTTTATGCATATCAAAATGAAGTTTTCCTGTAATTTCTTGCAATATACTGAGAGCATCTCACTTCCAACATACTTGAAGCAATTTCCACAGAAAACTGGATACAATCACTAGTGAAAGGAGAATAGGGAAACAGTAATGCAGAGGGCAACTCTCAATACATTCCTTTCTTTAGATAGGAAGGTATATGCTTATACTCTGAACACATTCTCAGTGCCTTCCCAAACCCTATTCATGTCAAGGTAGAGGTTAGAACTAGATGACAGTACTTGCAAGGCATTCTTGCCAAAACTCTTACAAAAGGCCAAAGCTTCCCCAATGATCTGACATGCAGAGGGAGACTTTGAGAAACACTGTGATCCAAGAAACTCAAAATTATTATTGTGCCTTTTTAATACTCGTATTTGCAAGGGAGGAGATAATATGGTGGGGAGGAGACACTAGTAAAAACCAAAGTCAATGAGCTGGGAAAAAGATGCTGCTTGCTTTCTGAGATTCCAAAAGGAAATGGAACATTTCATTAAAAATGATAGTTAATACAGACATCTCTTCACAACCAGTAAGAACTGATCCAATGAAAACAACATAGAGAGCCAAATTTAAAGATTGTGATTGTGAATTAGGCCATAACAACTAGGAAACTGCACCCTGCTTGGGCTGAAAAAAGCATGGTGGGCATATTTTGTAATTTAATATTGATCATTGGATTAAAACGCAATTATAATGATGGATCTCATATATGTAAATACATATATGGTACTTTTCACTTGCATCAAATGTGTGTCTTCTTTTCAGATCATAAACTCTCATCAAGAATCTGATTCCTGTCCTTATCAAATATCATAAACAGTACTGCAGTTTGCTGACGACCATTTGCTCAAATATGAGCAAGGCCTAACTCCACAGAAGGAAATTTTCCAAAGTTAGTTCTTTTTTTTTCTTTTAGTAGATAAATAACAATAAATGCGTGGGCAGGAAGATCAGTAAAATATTCCATGGTTCATTGACTATTGGCAAATCTACAATATTATTTTAAATATTTCTGTCAGATTGGTCACTATGCTTGAAGTGTCTTTCACTGACATTGGCTATTTTTTTCTACATAATAAAACACTGCACAAAGTAATTTCACAATTATTGCTTAAAATGAATTCTGACAGTGTAAACTTGTTTGTTACAAAGAAGCTTATCCATGAACTTTACAGAACAATCCTTTTAAAGAATCAACAAATTTAAAAAATGGAAGATTAAAAAAACAACAGCCCCCAAAAGAACAAAAAACAAGCATCAATCAGAATCAAAATACACTCAGTATCTTAAGAGATTTTAAAAAAAGGAAAATCTCCTTTGATAAAAGAGTAATTTCTAACAACTTCATGGATATGTCCAGATAGGTTCTTTTTTTTTTTGGTACAACATAAAAGCAGTTTTGTCACTGTCTTGTTTTTCTTTTTTCATCTTCCCAGCATAGTCTGCATCCCCCTGGTTTTCCTTGGTAGTCTCCAATCCAAGTACTAATCAGGTCCAACCCTGTTTAACTTCTAAGCCAGTGTTTCTCAACCTTGGCAACTTTAAGACATGTGGACTTCAATTCCCAGAATTCTCCAGCTAGCAAAGCAACATTTAACTAATGCTCAGTCAAAGATCGAACTGTAGTCTCTATTTCTACAAAACATTAGGTGTATCCTAAAGATGGGTGAAATGTTCTAAACCTGAAAAACTATTTTGAAGTTCCAAGCACAGAACAAAACAAATTTCTGAAGTTTTGTCCCAAAACTTTTGGAGTATGCTCAAGTTGCATGATTTATTTTTCTGTTTAAATTCCTCCAAACCTGAGACTTTGAGAAAGCATTAGCCAAATTCATCCATGCTAGCCCCTGCCTGGAGTAGTTGGACAGTATAGGAGCATAAAAGTGAAGAAAAAAGTTAAAAACAAAGATAAAGAGTAACACTCCTGCATGCCCAGTAGACACATTTAGTGCTATTAAATTTCTTGCTACAAAGACATTTGAGTTCATTGCTTGTAATGTCATGCCATTATCTCTATATATTGTGCTTAATTTTTCACGCAGGTTATCAAATGCAAAACTATATACTATATGCGCATTACAAAGAATTCTTACTGTTATGCTGCTGAAATTTCAGAATGCCAAATGTCAGAATTGTGTTTTATGCACATGCAATTGGAAAAAGCCCCAAACCAACAGCTGAAGAATTGCATTTTTGTTCTTGTTATGTTGTTTGTGGAGTGCACTAAAGAGACTTCGTTGCTGTTGCTTCTTTGCAGAGCTCATTTGAGAAGGTAACTGTGCAGACAGTCCAGGCTATTTTACATTAACATTACATGAGAATATATACACAGTAAACTCTTAATGGATCTCAGATGCAACAGAAAAAATCTGTTTATACCCAATCACCATTTTAGACATGCCTGATATGTGAAAATCACACATGCCTAAAGACTCATTCCAATTCTATGCAATCAGAACTTATGGACACTCTGCTTTAATGGACACCATTTCACCTTATTAGTGTATTAAAGGAAAGGTTTACTCATACATAGGCTTCTAATGGCTCCACATTTCTATGTGGCTTGGGGCTGAGGTACTTTTAGGACTGCCTACTTCAAACACTATCAAAGTATCTAGGAAAAAATGGTAGTTTCCCACTATCGTGAAATCAGAACAACTAAGGCAAAGAGGAGGTCTTCTCCATCATGGCAACCATGATGTGAAATAGGAGGTTAGACTTGCCCTGGACCCTAGTGGTCTTCTGGAAGCAAGTTAAAAAAGAACTCTTGTGGATGGTTTTTTAAGTAGTTACAACAGAGCTTCAAGGATTATTTACATATCACTCTGATAGTGAATTAATGACACATTTTAATGGTTCCATTTATTACAATATTATTTGTACCATGGAATTTTATTCTTTGCAGCCACTGAGTCTCACATGATGGCAACTGTCTTAAAAAATAATGAAAATCCAGTAAGTAAATAAATTAGTGTTCAGTGGGCTTACACACTTGCCAGTATGCATGGTACTGTAGCCCTAAAGAATGTTCCACAGGATACTAAATCATAGATAGATAATTGCATTTATTTAAATGTAAATCATGAGCTCCTTAACACACAAGTAATAATTTTGTGTACAGTTACTCAATAGTAAGTTTAACTGAAATCAATGGGAATTCTTAGAAGATAGGAGCTATCATAGTAATAACCAAAGGCAAAGTATATTCTAGTATTTGCTAAAAATGTGGACCTCCTGCTTTGCCTATGGATATAAAAGGAAGCTTTTGGGTTAAATGGAGCTACTTAAGCTGCTGCATAAAGGAAAGACTTTAGCTAGACAATAAACAGGAAGAAGGGGAAAAAAATCTCCTATTTTACCTGCTGGTTCAAGTCCAGAAGGAACTTTAGATATTTCAGATCTGTCAGAGGCAGCAGGTAAGGTTTCTCGGTAAGGTGCTTAAATGGCTATTATGACCCAAATAATGACCATGAAAATTAAAGTAGCAGAAAACCCAGGGCTGTCCGGAAGATACAATCTAAGTCCAGCTCTAGCTTTTTATGTACTGTACAAATACCTTAACAGCATGTATGTGATTCGTTCAATTCAACTTACTTAGAAAATTGACAAGTGTATTGTCAGAGACTATGGATGCTTTAATATTCACGCTGCCATAAGGATGGGCTGGTATGAACAGTGGGAATACTGGGTTACACAACGTCTGTTAGCCATTTTCTTTATTTCAGTTCAAGAAAATACAACTTTCTACAATTACCTTCATTTGAAACACAATGGAGAACACACTTACTTTCTCTGGGCCTTTTCTTTCTTGGCTTTGGTTCGCTTCTTTCGGGCTTGCAATGCTAGAACTGAAAGAAGATGGGGAAGCAGAAGAAAGCAGAGTCAAAAAGTTTTATCTGGTAAAGAAAAGTTAATTTTTAGCATCTTCAAGTATATTTGGTTTACAAATCACTCCCACCTTTCCTAGAGGCACTATCTGTGATCGAGTTCAATTACAGACATATGCCTCCGCCAGATTATTCTACCCCCGTTAAATAACGTAAGTGGAGGCAAAGTATCATCACACACGCCACCTCGTACACACAAAGGGGAGAGCTAAGCATGCGCTCTGGAGTTACAGTACTGTCAATATAATTTTAAAAATGCAACAGGCATCTAGTATTAAGTATACGAAAAAGAACCCAGAAACCAGATCATTTAGATTAGAGCAACGGGTTGATTTCGAAGTAAAGGAGAACCAAAAAGAGCAACCCCTTTCTGAGGAGAACTAAGTTAAAAAAAAAAAAACGGAGCAAAGAAGCCCAACGCACTCACCTTTCCTCTCCATGGCGGCCAGCGACGGCAGCCCCGCTGAGCTCCCGCGCGTGCGCTCTAAAGATGTTCCTTGCGCCTGCGCCGGGCGCAGGCGGGCCGGTCGGCGCGTGCGTACGGCCGGTATCTTCGCGCGCCGTTGTGCGCGCCACCAAATTTCTTCGGCGCCACTGCTGTCACTTCCTTCCGAGCTGGGACTACTATGGAAAGCCACACCCCCCGGTTCTTCCAAGCGCGTACGGCACCGTCCCCTCCTCTGCATGAGAGGGTGAAGCCGCGTGTTTGGCTCCTCGCCCGCCTCCCCCTGTCCCATGTGCGGAGCGCACGCGCCTCCCCCTCCGCAGCCCACTGTTTTCCCTTTCGGGCTTCGCCGGATTTGGTGGGGTCAGAGAGCGGGGGCAACGGTAAAAACTTCGCCACGCGTGCGCTGGCGAGGTGCTGTCGCTGGACAGAGGATTGTGACGTATTCGCCGTCCGTTCTGGCTGCGGGCGAGGTTTCAAGTCACGCATAGCCGACGTGGGACTTAATGGACAGAATGCCTTTCGGGGGTCCCATCCGAGCGACTGTTCCAGGAATTGGTTTCTGATGTGTTCTTTTGCATCAGTAGATGGCGCGGCAGCTTGCAGAGTCTGAAACTTGCAGAATCGCAAGCCGTGGCGATAAAGGCTGTTAGAGGCGCGACTTCTAATGTGAGATTTAGGTTTATGTTACTTTCGTATTCTTGAAGAAATACCTTTCTGCAGAGCGGCGTTGAGTAGAGAAATAGCTGAAGATGTTATAGGTTATGCAGTTTGTAAGACATAATTCCCCTTACAGATCCTGTTCCTGAAAAAAGACAGAAACTAGCATTGGATGCTGGTAATTTGTCCCTTTTCCAGGGGCAGGAGATGTGAGCAATACGCTAGCTTGATTCTGTATACGGGCGGATATATGGCATCAACCCTGTGCCAGTACAAGGAAGCGAAGCAGTGTCTGCGGTTTTGACAATGAAGATGAGATTTCTTGAGAAAGGCTGGACAAACCTGCTGTAGGGTAAAACATACTGGATCCAAAAGAAGCGGAAGTCCAATCCAGCAATTTCAGTAACATAAGCTGGTTAAGCGAAAACGAGGGGGGAAAAGTACTCATTACAGGGATTCACTGGATTAGGACTGTTAGTGGATAAATCAGAGATTGCCCTAGAAACGCCGCAGTGAAGATTACGGCACTTCTTCGCCTAAAACTCCGAGGCTGCAGTCCTTTCCACAGCAACAGGAAGAAGGCCAAGTTGTAAGAAGATAAAAGTGGGTTCGCGCTGTCAAGCCACCCAGGAAAGCAACTCCGACTTCCTCAAGCTCCGCCTTCGCTTCTCGCTTCTTATAGATCTCGCGAGACGGTCCTATCGGCTGCGCTCATATAGGCCGTAAGAATTAGGTTCCATATTGGGGCATTGCCTCAAGCAATTCCGAGCCGCAGATCTCGCGATACTTCTGCGATCGATTGGTCGAGGATCTAGGAAGAGGTTCGGAGAAGTCAGACTGGCGAGTCTTCGTCATTGCTTGGCTGCCTGCAGACTCTTGAACCCGCTCCAGTCGCCTCAGAGACCCCTGCGTGCTCCGTGGGTGGCCTTCCCCGCCAGGGATCGGGCAGCCTGGAGAAGTGAGCGCTTGCGGGGCCCCAGCCACTGTTCCTCCAAAGGTCCCCCTCCTTTCCTCCAGAGGAGGGGCTGCAGCGGTGCAGGGCGCTCGGAGCGAGCCGCGGCCAGCGACCGAAGTTGCAGCTAGGCGCGGGCGACTTTCCCACCTTCTCCCTCCGCGCGGGAAACCCCCTTCGCTGCAGGGGGAGGAGCCGAGGTCCCTGCTCGAGGGTCTCCTCCCTCCCGGCGTCGCTGGGTGGGGCGGACTCGGGGTCGAGATGACCCAGGAGCGGCCCAAGTTCTACCGGCAAGAGCTGAACAAGACGGTCTGGGAGGTGCCTGAGCGTTACCAGAACCTCTCGCCGGTGGGTTCCGGAGCTTACGGCTCCGTCTGGTGAGTTGCAATCATTCCAGGAAAGGAGGAAACGTCGCCGTCGGCGTTGCATCCAAGGGGCGAACGCGCAACTTTCCAACTCCGCTCTGTGTGCAATTGTCCAGGTTCTCCTCGAGGCCTGTCACCCCGAATGGAAATTTTATTCCTTGTAGTTGGCAGTCGTAAAAAAGCCTCACGGGTTGGTTGGTCTTGCATGCTTCGCCTCCCCCCAGCGCAGAGGGAGGCTTGCATTCAGGTTGTGGTATCAGAAGGAACTGGTTCGGGCTGTTCTACTATGCTCTCTGAAGCCAGGGCATGTAGACTTATCCTGCCCTGTACTTTATTCTCGTCACATTGTCCTGTCAGTCTCATTTTCCCTTGTGGCCACTTACGGCTTTGTTCTGTGCAATCATCTGCTGAGGTGGTTAAGGTGTTGGACTGCGGCAGGGAAACCCAAGTGAAAGCCCGGCCTGCCCATGGAAGTTCACTGGCCAACTTTGGACTTACCTCCCTCCCTTACTTGGCCCAGCTTACCTCCCGGGGTTGTTTGGGGGAAAAAAACGGAGGGAGTGTTATGTATACTGCCTTGAGTTGGAGGAAGGGCAGGATAAAAATTTAACAAATATACATGAAATATCTTGCTTTTCTGGTGCCTAGATGATAGGCTTTGGGAGAAAAGAATTGCTTAATTATTCTTGCCCCAGTTTCAGTTAGGAATTGCTGGGCAGGCTGCCTAAAGAGATCTGGCTTTAGAGAAAAAGCATGAGTGCCTTGATTACTTCAGGATCATTCCAGGCAAAAGTTGTTTCTTGTTAGGGTGATGCTGCTTTCTGTTGGGTGTACATCAATAAAGCAGTGACTTCAGCTCTGCATGATGAGAGAGATTTAGCCAGCCAAATCTATTACTTTTATCTCATCTTTCCTGAAAGAAGCTCAGGGTAGCATATATCCTTTCTGTTCTCCCATTACCCTTCTTCCTGCAATGATTGTGGGGTAGCCTGGGCTGACCAGGACTGACCTAAGCCTTCATGGATTTGAAGTTCAACATTATCAAACTGGATTTCCTGAGTGTCTGGATAGTGCTTTCTTAAATAAAGATAGCATACTTCTGGATAACACTTCCTTAACTACAAGAAGCTGTGTCTTATAGAGGCTGAGCATAGAGACACTGAAAAATAGTTGAAAAGGAGTAATGTAAAATTATGAGAGGAATTTGTACTGTACCTCCTAATGACATTTTGTGCTGTATTTTCTGCTGTGCATCAGTACAGCACAAATTCAGTAGTTGTGCTTCATGGAGAAAGAATAGAAGGTTCAAGAAAACCAAATTCAGTGACTTATATAATAACTACAAATAGCACCTACTTGTATGTTAAGTTAGAAAGTAAATAAAACAGGGACAGCCAACCTTTCTGTGATAGTGGAAATACATAGATTTTTGCTAACATGTTGTGGGTAGTATCAAAAAAAATGGCTGTAATGATTACTGCCCCTAGTCATGAAACTTTACTGCTGTAGCCCACAGATTCTATAAATTCACTCTGCCACTCCAGTTTTTTTTTTTTTAAAGAGCAGGACAACATATTCCAGATGAGATGGTATTTTTATTTTCCAAGAACGTTTGTGGAGCTTAAGGTTGTTCTTGTAAATAAAAATGCTGCTAGGGGACTGGATTGCTTTGCACAACATGCTTGAGTATCCTTTCTTAGAATCTAAAAAAAAACATTGAAGTCAGTTACAGAGGTAAATCTTTCCTACCCCTGAGATTAAAAAAATACAGAAGTAAGTATGGCACACTTGACAAATACATTGCCTAACAAATGCAGTAGTGTTAGTCAATAGACATAGCTGTGCTTTTAATACTGTATAACTCTATCTTATGGCTTCTCTAGATGCTGAGCATATCCTTTGGAAAACTGCAGTCAGCAGTGAACCTCCCAGATAACATTGTGCAAGGAATCAAATATTTAAGTAGTATACCATTATTCAAAATGCATCATATATTCTAGGGAAAGGACTTTGGAATAATAGTCAAATACATGTCATTATTTAATAACAAATTTATTTAAAATAAATGTACATGCATACTGGCTGTAGTATATAAAATTTGGCTCCATGAATATTTGTGCTTAGTCTATTGTTTCAAATATCTCAAATATAGGTACTTATAAAAGTTATTAGTTTTTTGATACAAATTTTTGTGCAGCCATTTCAAATTCAGTTTGGACTTGCTTCTTTGGCAACAAAATGTGTTCAATATAGTTTTAACAGTTTGCTTTGTGTAGGTTCTTACTGATGTATTTGAAGCCAATTTAAAAGCACTATACAAGTTACATTCATGGAAAGATGTACAGAGGCTCCGTGTACTTTCATATCTGTAAAAATGTAGCCCAGTGTTTAAAAGTTTAATTATTTTAAGCATTCAAGTTTTCTTTCTGATGTTTTTGTCCCTAGAAAATAGATATAATTATGCTATTCTAGTTTTGGGAATCTTAGACTTGCTTGTGTACTAAAATTTCATCACATGAGAAAAACAGTATATTTTTCTACTGTTTTCTAAACTTCCTAATTTAGCATTACATCTTATGGCCTTGTGGCCTCTATTATTTAAATAAGACTTAGACGCAGTATAATATAACCACCTCAGCCCTCCAATTCTTGCTAAACAATCAATACCTCAATTATGTATGCATTAAGAAAAATAAAATACACAGCCTCTCAGTACTTTCAGTGAAACCTTTGATTAACTATTCAAGAATCTTCCCATCATAAGGTAAAAATGCTGGAGGTAACTAGCCAAAGCTTAACCCTTCTAGCATTAGAAATTTAGGTGGGGGGGTCCCTCTTTTGGGGGAGATGGGCGGTAATTAAATTTGAATAAATAAACTGTGGGCGATTTGAAGTCCTCTCTTTGTCCGGAGAGGAATTACGAAGAGCCAATCTACTTGCCAGTTCTTCATTCTGCCACAGTCTTCAGCCATTCCTTTCCTGGAAGTCTCAGAAAATATTTTAAAATCCTTTAAAAAAAAAAAAAACAGAGGTAGGAATCCTCTCCAAAACAACATGTGATTATTTGCTTCCCTTAGTTCTGAAGCTTGAATGTTATGGGGTGGGTATTGGCTTAATCAGTCCCCCACCTGAACAGTGTATGATTCTTGACATGGGGGTGGGGTGGGAGTCATTACTGTCGAAGAAAATACTTCTGATTCTTTTCAGTCTTCAAAGGACTTTTACCTTCACATCTTGAAATAATTCAAACTAAAGTCTGGAGTTGAGTGCTATGAGCAGTTTTCTAGTAGCCATAATTCAGAACTTCAATCTCCATGGACTGGTGAACATATTTGGAATTTTGAGAACATGTTGATAAGTACTCTTCTAGTATAGAGATGGCTTTAGTCGCACTTGTTGATGACCTGTGGTGAGCTGGGGATGGGTGTGTGTGTGTCCATACTAGCTCTCCTCGATCTCTTGGCAGCCTTCAATACCATCAGTCATGGTATCCTTCTGGACTGGCTGAGAGGGCTGGGAGTGGGAGGCACTGTTTTGTGGTGGTTGTCCTTCCTCTGATTGGTGGTTCCAGTCAGTGTTGGTGGGGAGGAGAGCAGTCAAACCCTAGGCCACTGCTTTGCGGGTGCCTCAGGGCTATACCTTCTCCTGCTTCTTTTTTTGTATCTACATGAAACCACTGGGTGAAGTCATCTGTTGGTATGGGGTGAGCTTTTATCAGTATGAGGATGATACCAGTTATACATCTCTGTCCCCAGCCATCCAAGTGAATCTGTTGAGGTTTTAGATCAGGGTTTCTCAACCAGTGTTCCGTGGAACCCTAGAGTTCTGCGAGAGGCCACTGGGGGTTCCCTGGGAGATCATGATTTAAAAAATTATTTCAAATTTGGGCAACTTCACATTAAAGAGGTAAGTTTCATTCTTTATTTTTAGTTTAAGAACACTGTTAATGCATATATACAGGCCTACCCATGAAACAAATATAATAATTTTGTAACTTGTGGCCTATATTTGAGCCTGAATGAGCAGGGCTTCCCCGAGGCCTGAAAAATATTTCAAGGGTTCCTCCAGGGTCAAAAGGTTTAGAAAGGCTGTTTTAGATGTTGTGAGGATCTGGGTAGGGAAGAACAGGGTACAGCTCAACCTTGCCGAGACAGTGATTATGGCTTGTGGGTCCTCTGGACCTGGGAGTTGTAATGTTTCCATCTTACATTCTGGATGGGGTGGCACTATCCCATTCAGACTTGGGACACTATCTGGGGTTTCTCCTGGACTCACAGCTCCTGCTCGAAGAGCAGATGACAGTTGTGGCCAGGCAGGCCTTTGCATGGCTATGTCTTGTGTGCCAGTTGTGCCCATTCCTGCTCATGGTCACTCATGACTTAGCCACCTCCTGATTGGACTACTGCAACATGCTTTACATGGGGCTGCCCTTGAAGACCATCCATAAGCTTCAGTTGGTCCAGAATGAAATAGCATGAGTACAGGTAACCCTTGAGTTACGACCATTTGTTCAGCAACCGTTCGAAGTTATGACGGCACTGAACGAAGGGACTTACGACTGGTCCTCAAAGTTCCAGCTGTTGCAGCGCCCCTGTGGTCATGTGAACAAAATTCGAGCAGTTGGCAGCCAGCTTGCAGTTATGACCAGTTGCTGCATCCCGCGATCACATGATTGCCATTTGTGGCCTTCCCTGCCAGCTTCGCACAAGCAAAGTCAATGGGAAGCCAGCAAAGAAGGTTGCAAGTCACTCAGGTAATTGTCGCCCACCCTAGCCTTTCTTCATTTGCTCGCACCACACCCTCTTTCCCCTCTTTGCTTGCACACACCCCACACTCTTTCCCTGGCCTTGCATGCACCCTGCACTCTTTTTCCTTGGCCTCCCTGTGCTCCCATGTACCCTCCGTCCTCCTTTCCTGGCCTCCCTGCACTCACACACACCCTGCGTGCTCTTTCCCCGGTCTTCCTGAGCTCATGCTGTACTGCAGCACCCTCTCCCACAACTTGGTTTTGCATTCCTAGTAAGCCAATAAAGCAAAATGTCAGACATTAATATTTCCTTTCTCTAACTGAATAAATGTGTCTAGGTTTCATATTAGACCTAAGAAGCATGCTTAGAAAATAAAAATAAAAACTATCCACCTGCCTATAAAAAAGGATGAGGATAAGCTAATTAGTGATGATGTGGACTATTATGTGGGATTTAGCAAGTTTGGCATGATGAGCAAACAGGTGAATTAATGTTATGTGACATCAGCTTCTCCTGTACCGGTACAGCTGTTTTGCAAGAACACCTACCAGCCTTAAGTAATTGGGTATCCCTTTCAGGAATGTCTCTTTTATGTTCAGTTCAGTGTGATTAATAACACATAAGGGATTATGTCTCAGATTTAGCCCAAACATTGCAGATTTGGGGGAGGAATAAACAAAGATTTTCTGTTCAATTTCATGCTAATATGATATGGGTAGTTTTAGGAAACATTTTAACAGAACAAACAGAAATTTGAGCTATTTATTGCCTATACACTTGCTATAATGAAATTGTGTATTGAAATAATTTTATTCTGACAAATGCTTTTTCTATTCAAATATAACTCAAATTATTTCTGACTGAACTGTTGGGATAGTCAGATACATATGTTTCATCTTCAGAGGGTGGTGCTTTGTACATTTTGCACTTGTTTGCTATTTAGTAACCATTGCAAAAATATGGTCTGGATTTTTTTAATATGTGGAAATGAGCGTACAGTATCTCTTTAATGTTGCCTGCCAATCTGATTAGATCAGAAACCATGACAATGAAAATTCAACATTACCACTTCCAGGTGACTGAAAAACCAGTGTCTTGATATTTCTGAGCACATTATTTAATCTAGGGATTTGGGGAGTAGTTTAGACTTTATTTCCACAACTAGCTTGCTGTGAGGCATACATCATGTGTCTGCACATGCTTCAAGATGGATACAGGGAGCTTTTGTTTCTGAAATGTCACAATATGTGAGTGTGGCAGTTGAAACATTCAAGGAGGTTGCAGGAAGTCATTGTCATATCTCTGTGTTATTAGTCATTACATGATTGCAAAATTTTCCATTTTTTCTTTGAAAAGTCAGCATAATTCCCAAACTTATCAATATGTATGCAGAAGTATTCTAATTATTCATTTTAATATAATTTCTCTACACTGATAAGTGATTCTTTCTCCAAGTTTACTCTAGCACAAATTTTCAACTTCTTTTGGAGCTCATATTCTAAGTTACAAAGTTATTTAGTTACTTAGTTACATTTTCTCAAAAGAATAAGATGTATGATAACCTTTTCATAATAAAACATTAATACTGATTACATTCTTAATACATTTTTTAAAAATAATGTTTTATAGCTCTGCCTTTGATGCTAAAACTGGCCTCCGTGTGGCAGTGAAGAAATTGTCCAGACCATTTCAGTCTATCATACATGCCAAAAGGACCTACCGCGAGCTGCGACTGCTTAAACATATGAAACATGAAAATGTGAGTTTGACAGAAAACATATAATTGTACATTGTATTTGGTTTCTGACCAAAGTTGAGTATGAACTGTTAACTCTGGTTAACTTTAGGGGTGTGCAGGTATTCAAATTCTGAGCAGGAAAGGTGCTACCAATCTGCCATGGTCATTCTTGTGCATAGCTACTGTGTGAAAGACCTTTTTTAAGGGGCTGCTGACAGGTACTGTGAATATGCTTGTGTTGAATCCAAAGCACACTTCACACATGGGATCTAAATGTGTTAGTCCCTGAGTTCACTTGGGGCAATTCACATGCCAACCATGAAATGAAAATGAGGTCAGTCTTTAAGCAAAGGATGACAGTGGAGGGATATATTAGTACAGTATTTATTCTCCTGTTAACTAGGAGCATATTCCAATTTGAGGAAATAATGCATCTTTTAATTCTGCAATCCTTAACTGTGGGACCTGTTGGGAAATGCTTCATAGCTTCTCTGTATATCTGGAACAAAATATTGCAAAAACATTTCTTCCTCTAGTGCAGTTGTTGTGCAGGTTAAGCAAGCCTGTCAGATGATTTGTTAGTTCTTATCTTATTGATTAGAACTGGATTGATTTTTTTTAGATGTCTAGACACACTTCATTTTATTGTTTGGAGGTGTTTATTTTTGCAGTTGCAAAATTTTTGCAATTTTTGTATTGCTTTTTCGGTTTTAATCCTCTGTTCATGCCTAGAGCCACTGCTGTGAGATGAACAGCTATATAAATCAAATAAATAAATAAATAAATGTCTTTAGTACCAGACCTGTCATTTTTAGTACAGAGATCAGAATATTTAATAAATATACGTACCCTACACTAACTTAATTCTAGTAGTGGCTGTAATTACTAAATAACTTTGAGGGTGTTGAACTGATGGAGATTTAAAGTACAAATTTAGTACAGCTAATCTGCTTTTAATCAAAATATTTCTTCAGTCGTATTAGTAAATGCTGGAAGTGTGGAAAAGTTGTCCTATGACAGCAACTCCTAATTTCCCTTTAAATGCTAGGAAGACCAACAGAACAAAATTATGCAAATGAACCTGTATGATCAGACTGTCAACTCTTTGAATCATAATTCTTCAAACTGTAGCAGCCTTTTGCTTTTTGCACTGTTTCTAAATGACATATGTTTTGTCTGAGGACTACCAGGTTTCATTTTTCTGCAGATAATGGTAAGAGCACTGAATGTAGTAAAGACTGGTAGTTGGTAACTAACTCTGGGTGAAGAAATTACTACGGAAATACTGTATATTGATGTGGCTGGCAAAACATCAAGCTTAAAAGGCCATCTGTTCCTATATGATCCTCCCTGATTGCTCATTAAGGACAAGGCTACCTTGGTCAAGAGCTAGAGTTTGGAACTCCACCCTAGAGGTTTATTTAACCCTTCCCAATAAGCATTCAGAGGCCTAGTGGAAACTAGTTTTCTTTTTTTTCCAGCATGCTTTTGCTGTGGGTTATGACTTTTGTTTACCTGTGTTATCTAGCTAGCTGTGTTAGCTATAGCTTTTTAAAAAATCTATTATTTTTAACCAGTGTTTCCTATTGTTGACACTGAATATTTAGGGAGGTCTTTCAGCAAATTCCACTACTTCTTTAATAGTACTTCTGGTGTCAGTGAATAGTTTTCACATGCAAATGCCTGGATACTGGATGGATGGATGGATGGACAGATAGACAGATATTACAGCTGTGAACACTTCAGAAGAGTTGCTGCAGAACATGTGGGAGTGGGAATGTCATTATGGTTGTAACAGAAGCCTCCACAGCATCTGCATGGTCCTAGAAAGAGGTGCAGCTGCTTTAGTGGGTCACAGGCAAGTGCTCTGTTCACGCTTGTGCACGTTCCAAAGTACCTCTTCCAAATCAAAGAAGCATTGCACAGCTCTAGCACTTATGGTTTGTTTGTTTGTTTGTTTGTTTGTTTTTGGCCCATAGTAATTAAAATTCCCATAAATTTAGAAAACTTACATTCTTACAAAAAGCCAGACTTGTAGCAATTTCCTAATATAATTATATTTGCCCCAAAATTATTCATTTTAACTTTTTTGCATCGTATGTGGCTCGATTGCAAAGGAATCTCTTGAGAAAGAGGTGAAAATAGAGGGGAACAAATTTGCCAGTAAACTTTAATATCCTTGAAATGATATCTAGGATTATGTTAGGCATGTCCATGGAAAATAATGAAGATACACATTTTCATCTGTTGAAGAATGTAGTTAACCCTAATAACTGGAGTGGGGTCTGTGTGGAAGGTGACTCATTTTTCAGTGGATTAAAAAAAAATCTGCATTAGAATTACTCTCATGACAAGCATATTTAATTGAATATTACTATAATACTGCATTTTATGAAATGCAATTAATAGCAACAATCGAACATCACAGTATATTTAGCATGATAGTAATGGGTTATAGCAAGCCCCAGGGCATCTATACTTCTCTTTCTCTTTTTTTTTAAAGAATTTTATTAAGTTTCAAGAGAAAGATAAAAGCTACAAAAAAACAAAAAACTATTTAAAAAAAGAATTTAAAAGGTGTGAAAACAAAAGAGAATTTTTTTTTCCCCAACATTACCTAAAGATGTGACTTCCGACTTTTAACAGCAAGGATATACAAAAATTTTCCATAATCAATCTCTTACTCTATATTAAACCAAAACTACATTATTTCTATATATCATTCCACTTTAGCACATTATAAAAATCACTAAGTACAGTTACTCCCTCCCCTTATATTTTCTGTTTTTTTATTAGGTAAAACAACAAAAAAGCAAAAACAAAGAAAAGGCGTACAGACAAAAAATAAACTATACGCTAGAGTGAAGACTGAAATAAAACTATATTATTTTAAAAAATTCAAAAGGAAAAAGAAAAACATTGTAGGCAAAGGCATTCTAGTAGCACCCCCTCTTTTTTTTTCTCCTTTCTTTTCTCCAACCACTAATTGCTTATTAATTGCTACTTAATTGCTACTTAAATATTTTTATACTGTGCATTGGACATCTGCATTTATTGCCCATTTCGATTTGGATTGTTTTAATTATTTTTTAAACAACTGCTCTTTTGCTTCAAAAATCATATTCTAAGTGTCTAAGCGTGCTTTGCTATGTAATATGTTGTATATAAGAAAACTTTTCCTGCCTGAATTTGGTTAGACTTTTATTGTGAATATATACAGTCAATTTTTCCATTGCCTCATATTCTCCAATTTTAGTCTTTCAATCTTACCTTGTTGGCAAGATTGTGCCAGATTGATTTCTTGCCACTGTCAGCATATATCTTAATAAATTGTGATGTTTTTCATTTATAGTCTCTGGATCATAGCTAATAAAATATTTGTGGTTTTGATTCAATTTTTATTTTCAGAATTTTCTGGATATTTTGATGAATTTGTTTCCAGTACTTTTGATCATTTTGCATAGCCATCACTATGGTAAAATTTTCCTTTGTTGTGGCATTTACAACAAATAAGCCATCTTAATAAAGACCAGATATAGATGGATCTAAGCACCTCTGATTTGGGCCTCCAAAGCTAGATCTGTAACATCCCAAAGCACTGAGTCTGGTCACTTAGGGCTAGTGCAATCATATCTAAGGCAAGTTTAATAGATCAAAGCAAAGTCACGGTGTTGTGTAGGATGCAGTGCATTGCCCTGCACCAAGGCTTGTCAATATATCTACGTACATTAATTTTTTTGCAATGCATGTTGGGTGCCAGCAGAAGTTCTGCCCAAGTATAGAATTTCTCCTTAGCTGCTTTACTGCAGAGTAGCCAGTTTTGGTTGGGTTTTTGTTTTTGTTTTTGTTTTGGTACAAATTAAAACATAAAATACATGGCAACAATAGAACAATGAAAACAAAACAAGATTTGATGTTTTAAATCATGTATTCACATAGCAGGCACTCTGAATTGGGATAGTAAATATACTTCAGTTGGGAAAAAATTGATTAATGTATATGCTTACTTAGGAATATCTTTTCCCCCCCTTTACAGGTTATTGGACTTCTAGATGTATTCTCACCCGCAAAGTCATTTGAGGAGTTCAATGATGTGTAAGCAACAGTTCAAAACTTTATTACAAATACTTTATATTTTTTTATAAACTAATCCAAAATTTATTGACTTTATATTGAACCAAATTTTCAGACTTGGTGAAAGCTTCTTTGCATGTAAGGAGAGTTAATGTGACAAATTTGAGAGAAAGTATGCACCTGAGGTCATGAATAGTTTAAGTCCTATACCTGCCCCAGTTTTGTTGCTGTAGAAGTGTATGTGCATTGCTGTAAAATCCTGCATTTGGAATGGAAAATAACTTAAGGACTGTTTCACACTGTATATGTTCTCTGAGGAAATGAGACAGTCATAGATAAGGTGGCTTGGGTCACTCATATATGATCAGATAAAAGGGGGAGGAACTCGCAACTGAGTAACAGACAGAGAAGAAAACTTGGGAAGGATCCATCCTAACTTGGCAGGCAGTAAAAAAAAGGGACAGTGGGAGATTTATACTTTAAGACTTGCAAGATTCTGTTAATGTAGCCTAACAATAAAGTAGAAGTAGCTCATCTGGTTGTGTTTCCTGTCTGGTTTACCTGGGAAGGCTGATAGATAAACCTCAACAACCGCATAAAATCTGATCCCTGCACTTGGCATAGCTAGGCAGACTCAGAATGAACTCTAATAGCAATCCATACTCAAGGGCACCCATTATGCATGCTTAGGACTAGATCCATACAAGGTCTCATTCTGGGCCCTCCATGTCACCTGGAATCAATTCAGCTTTTGGCATGCACACCATGGGTGCCTGCAAGACCATGCCAGAGTGGTATAAGACCATGCTCTGGTCCCACCTACCCTACCCAGAGGTGTAGCCTGGAACATGGGTGCCCAGGCCTGAAGCCCTATAAGATCACACTCTGGGCCCTCCAACCATGTGGTAAAAGTGATCCAACCCCAGATGCACACACTAGGTACCCAGGGTGGGAGTCCTGCAAGACAGTGCCAAAGCCCCACTAGGCAACATTCCCACTCCGCTGGACAACACCCGTCCAGGCAGAGGAGGAGGAGTTCTAGCAGCAACTTTAACCTATATGTTCAAGCAGCCTGGAATTTGTCGCCTCTTCTCCCAAAGTCATGGCTTAGTGTGATGTGTTGAACCCAGTCAGTATTTATCAGGATCGTAGAAGATGTAATTTGCTAAGTCTACGCATGTCAAGAAAGAGATAAAATGCTAGAAACTGCTGTACATGTGTTCACAGTAGTGTTTGAGCCATCTCATACATAAATTGATTTAAGTATTGAATAACCTGTAACAGGATAATTGTATGCAGAATTTTATGAAGTACTCCATTTGTATGCCATCATTTATTTTTCTCCATTTCTCTCTCTTTGTGGGAGGTCATGTTCCTGAGCTTTGTATCTGCTTGTGCAAGGTATATACCAGTTTAGAGATTAGGTTTTATAATTCAAATAATAGAGGTGTTGGCAGAAATATTTGCAATTACTTTCTGAAGCAGAATTAACTACTCTTTTGGGGAAAAGGAGGGGGGGTTAGAAAAGAAAAGCTGAACAAAATACTTTAAGTGCCTGAAAATCTTTTGAGTTTTGGAGCAAAATCTCTAAGAGGGAGGAATAGAGTTCCTTGACTTTACTGTTGAATGATTAAGGTTTGTTTCGTTCCATCATTATTTTGCATTAAAGCCCTCGTGTACTTGTAGCTGTATGCTGAGAGGTAGTAGATTATGAAGGGACAAACATTTTAAAGAGCTGTGTTTAAAACTTGTAGAACTTGAATGTAACAGTTTCCAAAGGCACGTTGAGACAGGCTTCCTGTTTCATATAGATGGATTTTGTTAATAGGTACTAACATCATTAAATGTTTCATATACTTTGTACACACCTTTTTGCATTTCTGTGGAGAAATGGAAAAACTGATTCATTGTAGAGACCTGCTTAATTCATTGTTAGGAAAAACAATTAACTTTTGAAAAATCTTATTCTCTCACATTCTAATATTTAAAATAATTATTATGATTCGTCTGGGAAGTGCTAC
This sequence comes from Candoia aspera, assembly GCF_035149785.1. Taxonomy (NCBI): domain Eukaryota; kingdom Metazoa; phylum Chordata; class Lepidosauria; order Squamata; family Candoiidae; genus Candoia; species Candoia aspera. Next base: position 52,278,188 of record NC_086155.1, on the reverse strand, counting down.
AATGGGTGGATGGGTTGTGTGGAAGGAGGCATGCATGTGAATTCCAGGCAGATAAATAGAAAGAGCACATGGATTATATGAATGGGATCTAGCCTTTGGCTCATATTAAAAGTTCCATGAACCCAGAGGGAGGGGGTTATGAGATCAATTTCCTTTGTCTTCTCACATATATAACCTACATGCCAGGGCCTACATGAAACAGCCTTTGCTTTTATTACCCTGTTTCTGTTTGATAGGACAATGGAGTCCTACGCCATCCACTAAATGCAAAATTATTTCTAACCTTGAATATTTTAGATACTGCACTCTATTTAAAGGACAAACTGTATATCTGAGTTTCTATATTTGAGAGTAACATACAATGAGAGCATCACTTTTCATTTGAATTATAGTGTTTTTAGATTTTTAAAATCTAAAAGTAAATTCTAAATTAAAAAATACGAAGTTATATATGTAATTTCAGTACTCAGAAATATCCACATTATAAATAAAAATTGGTACATTGCAAACACACCATTAGACATGTATAAATCTCATATCTTTGAACTAAGTGGATTATGATGTTCATTATGTACTTATACAGTGCATCAGAAACTATGTTTCTGTAAAATAACAGATTCCTTCCTGTGAAAAATTGACATAAAATTGAGTTTTCTGAGTATACTGAGTTGGAATTTGGCAAAATTAGTTTTATAAAAGTCAGCTTTTGTCATTGGTTCTGGTGGATTTGAAGTTCAACTAATGAAGGGTACAGTTTACAGCTGGAGTAATTCTTCTGAATTTGGTGGAGATGGTGATTACTAGATAAGTAAAACATTGTATTACAGATCTTGGACTATACTACACATACTGTCTATAATCAATGATTTTAAGTGGCTCTGCTCATGTTCCTTTAATCTGGGGAATGCTCAGTTGAGTTGTGCAAAGCATTAGAAAGGGGGTCTTTGCAGAGCATGTTAACACAATCAAAACATCCCTCCTCAAATATTAAAGCAGCCATGTTCTCTGGAAGGCTTCCATGTCTGCTCTGAAGGTTGTTTCTGGTTGTCTGTGCTTATGCGTGCACATGCAGCTGCTTTGCTTTGCATGTGGTTCCAGGGATCGTATTGCTTGTGCATGTAAATGCAAACAACTGGGGACAGTCTTCCAAGGAGGATATAGCTACTTTAATACTTTAAAGAAAGATAGTTTACTCAAGTCAGTGAGTTCTATGAAGCACCCTTCTGGATACTTTTGCACAGGTGGAGTTTTCGTATTTGTTCAGGTGTCCTACAAATAGAAATACTTTGGTGTGACTTCTGTTTTCTAGATATCTTGTAACCCATCTCATGGGAGCGGATTTGAACAATATTGTGAAATGTCAGAAACTCACAGATGACCATGTACAGTTTCTTATCTATCAAATACTTCGGGGTTTGAAGGTATTACCAGTTTTATAATCACAGTAACTCCTCTGTACAATTACTTCCTCCTTTAAAGATATCTATAGAGAGGAAAGTTGTATTCAGGCAAAGGCAGTATTCCATCTTTGCTCTCCTGAATTATCTAGATTGACTTCCTTTTGAATGATTTGAAAGATTCCGTCCTTTCTGAAATCTGGGGTGGAAGCAAAAATGCTGTTGCACAACTGTGTCTTGAATTGACTCTACTTCTTGCACAACTGTGTCTTGAATTAGCTCATCTTTGGTTCTACTTCTTTCCTTCATATTCAAAGGAACAAATGTTCTTAGTGCATGGGCATTTTTTAATTTGCTTGTATGTGCTATATTTTTATTGAATATGAGGCAAAAGGAGACTGTTTCTGATCCTTGAAGGAAGGTGGTACAAAACTCTTCACTTAGAAATTCCTTTCAACCTAATGGAATACTACCTACAGGACAAGAGATCATGCTGCAATAGCTTCATAGAAGTACCCCCCTCTTGTCATTGGCATGAGCAGGTTGCATTCTCCTCTGCAGGGAAACAGGGAAGATCTCCAAGAGGCATGAAAAGCTAACGAGGCACTGCTTTTATAATGCAGCCAGTAGTATATTTTCTCAACCATTTTATCAAATTCGGGAGCATGGCTTCTTTCCTAATTTCCCATGGGATGACTTTGGGATATAGAGCACTTCCCCATTCTGTGTTTCCTTCCTGGAGTGAGTCCAGTCAAACAGGAATCACATGATGGGCAAGGTAGTGTCAATAAAAAAAAATGTAGACAGTCTTTCAAAATATATAGAGAGAGGGTTAGTTGGCATATCTTTAATTACCTTTCATTTTATTGAAACCTTCCCAAACTGCCAGACATTCCCTTAAATTCCTTGGTGTGATTTGTGATGAGATTACCTAATTGCTCAAATTCCCAGGCGCTTTGCAGATGCACATTTTGAGTCAAAATGCAGCAAGAAAGGATTAAGTCTAAAGAATGAAAATGTTGACAAAATATTATTGCTTTTCATGCAGGCATTTAAAAAAAAAATTCTAGTCACAAATTACTTTTTGCTTTCCTATAGAAAGATAAGCTGAGAGCAGGCTATAGAAGTACATTTACAACATCAGTGAATGCTGTATTAAATAGAGTAGGAAAAACATATTTTTTTATCATAAGTAAATTGAAAACAATGCCCTGAATCTAATATTCAAACTTTTATCTTTTAGTATATCCATTCTGCTGATATAATACACAGAGTGAGTATTATTGAATTACTTAAATATGCAATTAATGTAGTTTTTCCAGAAGACAAAGTATTGAAATCTTATAAATGAAAGCAATTAAAAAATCCATATAAACGAAGAAATTACATCCAATTTTGCTACAGTGTTGATTCCGCTCACCTTTCTCACCTATTTTCTCTGTTAGAATGCAGCATGGTAATTTTTTAAAATAATATATAAATCTAATACTACATGAAAGTGGCATATTTTTATGGATAATTTTAGTATTTTTTGTATAATGTGTGCTACTGTTTATACAAAAATTGGTGCAGGTTGTAGAAATTATTAAGAATAAGATGTGATTGTATTTAATAGTTTGGGATTGGAACAGCTATTTTAGTATTACAGGGCTGATTCTCTTTTTCTCTTTTTTATTTTAGGATTTAAAACCTAGTAACCTAGCTGTGAATGAAGACTGTGAGTTGAAGGTAACTTGGAATTAGTATGCCACATTGTTTGTGGAAATTAAGCATTCCTAATCTTATAGGTCAAGACCTCGATAGTGAAATGTAGGCACATATATATGTCCATAATGTTCTTTTAGGTATAACTTAATCATTCCTGAATCATGTGAATGTGATATAGTATTACTGTTCTTGTGCACATGCTGTCTCAGATGTATTACAAATCCTAACACTTTGTCTTTCTGCTTCATCTCAGACTTCTCCCTAATGTAGCTAATTAGAACAGAAGTGGGCTCCTTTTCTCCCCCCCCCCTTTCTCCCCTTTTCTTGCTTACATTTTTCTTTTAATTGTGCCAATATAGGTCTGTTTTTCTTGCTTTTCAGATTTTGGATTTTGGGTTGGCACGACATACAGATGATGAAATGACAGGATATGTAGCAACCAGGTGGTACAGAGCTCCTGAGATCATGCTGAATTGGATGCATTACAATCAAACAGGTATGATGTCTCATTAGCCTAGACCAGTGTTTCTCAACCTTGGCAACTTGTGTGGACTTCAACTCCCAGAATTCTGGGAGTTGGTCTACATATCTTCAAGTTGCCAAGGTTGAGAAACACTGGCCTAGACTGTTACTAACGATCAAATAGCACTGATTGTGCTCCGTAATAGAATTGTCCAGACCCAATCTAATAAACAATATATAATTCTTACAGCATAATTTGGTAGTTTTTGGAACTAGTCAAAATAGTTCTGCATCTGAACCTATCAGTTCTTACATTTTACAGTACATTTGTGGGATTTTTTTTAATGTTCCCATGCTAGTTAATCATTTTAGCATTAGATAACCTATTGCAGTTGTTTCATGCCATACATTACCACCAATGCTACTCCATTTTGAGGTAAACAGATATTATGCAAAGCACAGGAAAAGAGTAAGAAGTAGTAAGCAAAAGAAATTAAAAGCAGGATATAGAAGAAGGAAGACTAACAAATTTGTAGTTTACACCTGCAGCATTTACTGTACCTTTCTGTGCCCATATACCAATTCATACAGTTTTTTATTCTGTAAACTTACTGAGTTTCTGTTTGAGGAATTCATGAACTTTTATCCAACCATCACTTTCTCAGACTCCCCTTTCCTTTCAGCCAATTCACGCTTTCTTCAAATATTTGTTTTGTGATTTGATCCACGTTCATTCTCACTATATTACCACACCACCTCAGTATACTTCTTTTGTACTGGTCACTCATTTATATTTGATCCATGGTCTATCATCGCCTATTTATTCTTGACCCTGTCTCTTGTTTTGCCACACACACTTCTTATTCCCACTGTATTAAATGAAACTAAAAATTGTTTCTCTTGACATAACCCTCTCATTCCATATTACAAAGTACGTATGCCAAGGGATGCTGTTGTCCACAGCTAGTTTTGCTTTTTTTCAGAATGTTCCAGGTTTCAAGGGCTCATCCCTGATTCTTTGATTATCACCATTTACTGGTTATAATGTTACATTGGGCATAACTAGTAGTTTTATCAGTCTGTGTATTCATATTTTCGTACACACACATTACAGTCTAAATGGCACCAACTTACATTTTTTGACATACGTTTTATCAGTTTCATTCTGAATTAAACTTATACCTCTAATTCCATATATCAATGTTACAAGATCACATCACCTTAATTAATCCTACCTCTTTCTCCTAGTTTTACAAGTACACAACATAATCTGTTTTTTTTATTTCTTTCATTAATTCTTAAGAACTACATGCAATGTAAGTAGATACCTCATTTTTTACCAAAATAATATTGCAGTAGATATTAATATTAATTTTCTTTTAACTTGATTTGTTTTATCCTCAGTTGATATTTGGTCAGTTGGATGCATTATGGCTGAACTTTTGACTGGAAGAACACTGTTCCCTGGTACAGACCGTATCCTTTAAAAGCATCTGAAAGTAAAATAAAACGCAACAGATTGAACTAGGAAGGGTTTATTAATTAATATGAAGCTATGATATTGAACTCCATGTTGTGCAAATTATTTCAGGGCTATTTTGTCAATTTCAGTTTAGGTCTTATCTCTAGAAGATAAAATGCATTATTGACATAGAAATTACATCATTAATAATATTCAGTGACATTATATTAAGAAAAATACATATTTATGGGAATATTTATGGGAATAACAATGTAATGCTTATATCGAATATTGTTCTTTGAGTATTCTCCAAGCAGTAAATTACACATTTTGTTTTCTAGTGAGATAAAATTGTAGTCCTCTTAAGGTTTCTAAAAATAATGCCTTCCTAAAGAGAATACTAGGTTTCTCAAATATTAATTGTATGCCATTAGTTTAGGGATAAAGCAAACAGATGGTATTCAGTCTTTCTTACAGTTCTTCTGTGTTAATGCCCTTAAAATTCAAAAACAGTAGAAAGCATTTATTATTTTTATTGTAGAGATTTACATTCAAAACATCTCAGTAGTTAAGTCACATTTTGTATGTAAGCCATTAATAATTCATTTCATTTCAGAGTGTGTGTGTGTATATACACACAAGCACACACATACACACAGCCTTTTACTATCAGTATGCACTTTTCTTGAATAAGCTTTAGCAAGGGTGAGCAGGGAATGATACCAATTCTTTTAGTCCCCTGCTTTTTCAGGGAATCATACCGACATTTTAAAGTTAAAGATGCATATAACACACATTTGCATTGTAAGAATGCTAAGGGCATACACTGCAAGTAAATGAATTCAGAATCAATAATTTGCAAGAAACTTTTATTGCCTGGCATTTAAAGCCTGATTTGCAGACATAGTTGATCCTCTGTGACCTTTTGAAGTCTGTTTAGGGGACATTGCTGTTTTAAATATTTTATTACCATCAAAGAATGGTTAAGTTCTCTCTAGTTTTTTTTTTTTTTTGAGTTTGTATTAGCTTTTACCACTATAATTAAAATTCTCTGTGTGTGTGTGTGTATGAATGGTTAAGTTGTATAGGTGTAATTAATATTTGCTGTACAAACCTGGATTACATATTTCAAAAATTTAGAAGTTTGGATACTTGAATGTAAGCATATTAATATGTTCAGTCAAAGTTTGGGTTGATAATACTGAGTAAAATCTAAGATTATAAGTGATGGATAAAGTTTATATGTTCTTTCTACCCTGACCCAACTCAATGTAATCCTTCAGTTTTGAAGTTGTCAGCTAGTGTGTGTTCTGGGGAGTCTGTGATTAATTTCTTTGAGGATGAACTTCTAAGCTGTATTTGCATACTGTCGTAAACTGTTTTAACACATGATTTGTTGAGCATGGTATAGTGGCCATAAACGGTGATTTACAAATTATTATGGCTGGTTTCAAATGTCACACATTAAGCCCGAACCAAGCAAACTGCAACATGGCTCAGTGTGATATGTGAACTAGGCCTGAATGTAAATTCTTCTCTCAGCATAAAATATTACAAGGAAATTGCTTAATTAATTAGACAGTGGTGCAGAATTTATATTATGAAAATATTCTAAGCTATGAAAACTTCAAAAGGTAATATGTTCAAAAGATTAAATTGACTTGGTATTTTTTCTCTGATTGTTCACTTTGATTATAGATCTACAGTTAGCTTTATTTGAATAAACTATTTGGCTTTTGTAGAATTCATTGCTGATGATTTTGGCAAGCTTGAGGTTTCTTGTGCATCAGTTGTGGGACTTGCCAGTCCTTAAAGGTGATTCTTACTGCTATTTGCATGTCCTTCTTTCAGTAAACTTTATTTTGGATAGATTCTTCTTGTTTTAGTTTTATTTTTGTTAGTTACTTACTTAGGTGCCATTGAGTTGGGCCCAACCCCTGGTGATTATGTGGACAAATGCCACCCATCTCAGCCTGACCATAATTGGTAACTCTTTCAATGATATTTCATTGACTAACTAGATCCCATCATCTTCCTTATCCATTGCCTTCCTCTTCCACCTGTTTCAACCCTGCCAAGGCTAGTAGCTTTCTAGTCCATTATCCATTCCTGGTGAGTTTATGCTTGTTGGTCATTGTCTCAAGCAGTCAGTTTTTATTTTGCCCAGGACGAGTTGATTGTTTTTCTTGCAGTCTTCAGATCCATAACTTAAAGGCATCTGTCTTTCTCTTTCCCCAGTGTTCAGTTTTCACAGTTGTGTACTTACCAGTGTAAAACTATTGCTTTAACTATTCCTAATTGCTTTAACACTGTATGTCTTAATCCTGAAGCAGGGACATTATGAAGTTGTTTCTTTTTTTTAATTCAATCATATCCAATTCTCAGAGACTGCCTGGACAAGTCCCTGCAGCTTTCTTGGCAAGGTTTTTCAGAAGTGGTTTGTCATTGCTTCCTTCCTAGGGCTGAGAGAAAGTGACTGGCCCAAGGTCACCCAGCTGGCTTTGTGCTCAAAGCGGGACTAGAACTCATGGTCTCCCAGTTTCTAGCCTGATGCCTTAACCACTACACCAAACTGGCTCTGTGACTGTAATTGAATTAAAATTAAAAACTTAAGATCTTTGTCATAAGTTTTCCCTTATCAATCATGACCTCGTCTAAGATCCTCATTGCCTTCCTCTCAAGGATTAATCCCCTTTCCTTCTTCAGCATGCTATCCTTCTACATCTGTTCTTGAGCTTAAGAAAATAAAAATGTCTGCCAGCTTTGTTTCTTTGCCATCATTTGTTAGTTTGCTAAGCATGCTGATTTGATGTAACTGTTGTTGTCATATTTAACCCAGATTTTTGCTTTCCATTTTTAATTCCACAATGACCTCTTCTGAGTATTCTTTACTTTTAATAACAAAGTGGTACTGTCTGCATATCTCAAATTGCCCATGTTTTAAAGTTCAGATTTGATTCTACCTATCATGTCTTCCATTATTATAAAACATTTCCTGTAAAAAATTAAACAGATACGGGAACAATATGTACCCTTTGTCTCATGCCATTTCCTATCCAAACAAGTCTGTTTCTTCTAACTTGATTATTAACAATACCTTCTTGTTCATTGTAGCTGCTCCAAAGGAGAATAATCAGGTATTTTGAAACACCGGTTAGCTATATTATATTCCACATTCTGGCATAATCTGCATAATTAAGAGTTTTACTGTTACTAAATAAAGAAAGGTAAATATCTGTCTTATATTCTCTCCCTGTTTTTGTTGGCGAACTTATGATAACTATCTGATCTTGTATCTCTCTGCCTTTTCTGAAGTCTGCTTATTCATTTGACATTTTTATCCACTTATAGCTGTATTCTTCCATATAAAAAATTAAGTACTTGTACTTCCTGTTCACTTTGATAGTCTCGTTTTTGCCTGGTTCGTTGTTCTCATGTTCCATGTTCCAATACTACGTGTCCTTGTAAAATAAGAAACTTCTCTTTCAGTTCTGGTACCATCAATGATTGAACTTTCCTCCAGCTTTGATCTGACTATGTCATCATCCCCAGATCTACTTATGAAAGTTTGACATTCTTCCCCAGTAACTTAGTGGGATGCTTTCCAAGAAGTGGAATGGTGGGGTGGCTCACCAGTTATTTGGCACCCTGGTTTGTCTAAATGTTTCATCCATATCCATATAGTTTTGATGGCAACAGTACAGAAGTGTCTTGTCATTGCCTTCTCCTAAGTGGTTAGCTTCTTCCACAAATTCAGAATCCAAGTTGCCCTCATTCCAGTTGTGGATTACTCTTAGCTTCTCTTTTAATCCGACTGTAAAGGTGAGCCTATCAGGAACTTATGTCCCAGCGGCATCATTTCCAGAATGTTATTAAGCCTTCTTACCATGTCAGGGTTGTAATTCTATGTAAGCATTTTCTTCTGTAACTGATCACAAATGTTTCTTTTGATAGTATTCAAATATTATTTAAATATTGTTTTTTACTGCTTGTACAAAAATGTTTGTCAGTTGATGACTTACATATTCTCAGTTCTCTTAGAAAATAGTGTACTATATATAGGTAATAGAGAAAAATAACATGAACACATAGAGTTTTAAGAACATGTAATATGTAGTGTTATTTTTCAAATAATGTAATCCAGAAAAAATATTTTAGCATTTATCCTAAAGAGAGCAAGATATTTAGAATAATTTGTTTTACTTGTTTGGTGTTATACTTACAGCATTTTGGTGTAATAGGAATGAGTTTTGTATTTGTATGGTCCGAATAATTTTATTTGGATAATATATACCTCAACTTTCATAAGATAGGTGGCTTCAAATTCAAGAAGCTGAAATGATTCATGTTTCAAATAGTTATGTATTGTTTTGACATTTATCTTACTGACTTTGGATAATATGTTTGTAATACAAATGATCCACTGGTTTAGGGATAAACTGTCAATTGTCATACTTGCTTTCCAAGGGAGAACATTGAATTAGTGGGCTATAAGCAAGAAACATTGTTCTATATTAAAACTAGTCTCAAAAGTGCTACTTAACTTTGGCCTTAAAAGCCAAGTAATGGTAATTATTATAATGAGTAGCACCTGTGCATGCCAGTCCTTATGTATCTGGTACTAAATCTTCATCTTGCACTTTGAGCTATATACGTCTAACTTAAAACCATTGCACTGTCCTAATTACCCAGATCAGATATCATTGTATTGCAGAAGTACATGTTTGCCAACATTAGAAAATGATTTGAATCTGTAGGGGAAAAACTAAATTAACTTGGAAATCCTTTGGCAGACAATAAAAATACTCTATAGAATTGAGTTAGTGACTGTTTGATCTTAGAACTCCAACTATACTTTTGTCATTTTTTAATCCTTTAGACAAAAACATGATTATATAAGCTGTATATTTTAATATTATCTATTAGATATGATTCTCAAAATTATGAAGACCTACATTCCACAGCGCTGCTACTGTGTTCAGAACTAGGCGTTACTTGCATGAACAGGAAAATAGCAGCTTGTGGAAGAAAAGCCACAGTCCTGAGAATTTCATTTTATGAAATTGCATTGCACTGATGAGTGGCTGTCTCCAAAAATTAACTACTTCCAGTGTTCCATATTACTTAAATATATTTGAATATAGAATTAGCAGGGGGTGGGGTAGCTATATCTGGGATATGTATTTTATACATAAAAAGTGTGCTAAATCTGCTTATAATTATTTGGTTGAATTTTTCCCCTTTTGTTTTATTGGGCTGCTGCTTTTTCATTTTATTTGTCCCAGAATTTTCCTTTATGGTCCATTGTTAGATATTGATCAGTTGAAGCTCATTTTGAGACTCGTTGGAACCCCAGGCCCTGAGCTTTTGAAGAAAATCTCTTCAGAGTCTGTGAGTTTAAAATTTGATTATAATGCCTCCCTTATGTGGATTTCTTTTATTTTATTTGCTTTGCTATCATGAAGACTGTCTATGATTTTCATGCTTAGCTGTTTTAATCCTTCATGTCTATAGGCACATCTTGAAGTTTCACTGTTCTTCCTCTGTATTGTTTTCCAATTAACTAGTTCCTCTTATTCAATTTCTTCCTCTGTAGGCTATACTAGGCTTAGCTAAACATTAAAGATGCTTGATTATGTGCTATTAGTATAGCATTTTCATGCATGCTATTAAGAACATCCCAGAAACTACATGCAATATTGCATGAGCAAGCTCTGAAAGGGACTCCTTTTCTTTTACTTCTCCTGTTTCCATGCATGCCCTGAATTTATTTTGGAAAATCTAACTCTCTGGAACAGATTTTGGAAGAATCTGTTTTTTTTTCCACCAACCAAAGTATATACCAATAAGCCATTGGATTCTAACACAGTGTGACCTCTCTGTTAATGGACTGTGCATTTCTTAGAGTTTGGCCTTTGGAACTTGTATTTGTATTGTCACAGACTTAACAATCCATGAAATGTTGTATATTAATTACAATTGTTAGTTGCTTCAAACCAACCTTCCCACCCCAAACTTGAGTATTCTCCATGCACTTGCAAAAGAATTCCTTGCTAGAATTAAAAGCATGGAGTCATAAAATTACTTTCTAATAATTCTAGTCTTTTTAGCATGCAGAATTAAAGTATGTTTAGAGTATAGTAGCTAACATATTTTGCTTTTCTGCATGTGTACATTTTTAATACAATGATTTCATTATCAATGAATTTAAACAAACTACAGAAGGAATGAGTACACATTTAGAAAAAAAATGCGTGTCTCATTTGGCCCAAAGTGTTTTTCTGAAATTAGGCTAATGAAGGTTGAAAAATGCTTAATTCATGAGGTCCTGGAAGATTTGATGATAGAGGAATTTATATATATGGTGTGGGTGTATAAAACAACTCTGATTTTTTTCTTTGAAATTCTGAACGAAGGTAAAGGAAATAGATGGTAAAGAGAATAATGCTCAGGGACTTACTATACAAGCAGGTAAAAACCTGACAGTTTCAGTTACTTTGTTTCAAGAAAATTATGTAATCAGAAATCTGCTATCCTGGAGAGATTTAGAAGAACCAGCTTATTGGGAAGAGGGAAAAGAACTGTCCTCTAAGAAGCACGTGTTCCAGTTCGAAGCATGAAAACTAATTTTCCCTGTATGTTGTGTAATCAAAAATACTTGCCTTTGTGCTTGACAGCCTGGAAATCAGGGTCTACTTTTCAGGTAACAGGGGTTTTTTTTCCCTACAGCTTCATTGATTGCAAGTATAGTATCAATTCCTTTATGCATGCTGAGCCTTGCTCTGCTAGTTGCCAACTCAAGATATCAGGAAGCAGCATGCTGAATAGAGCAAAATGTTGTTAAAGGTCACAGCATGCTGATAAACAGCAGCCTGTTATCTGAAACATATTTCAAACAAATAATTGAGATGATTGCAGATAAAGATTTTGGTTAGCCTAGTCATTGGTTTGAATAACTGTAATGTGACATCTGGATCAGATAAATGTAACATTAACGAACACAAAGTGTAAATTTTCTTAAACGTACAGGATGATTTCCTGGCGATAAATAAAAGACAGCACTGAAGATCAAGGTATTCACAGTTTAGAACAATTTAAAATTCTGTCCATCTAACCTGGAATGTGTATTTCAGAGATAGGGGAGACCGGCTTTTTCTGTATCTCACCTGATCCTTGAGAATGGGTGAGTCATGCTGCTCTTGTCGGTTTTAGGATCTTAATATCATGGGGTACTTCCTGCACTGGTCAGGACAAAGGGTAGATTTTCCTCTTTCGCACTCACTTTTTATATGGCTGGCAATATGAGATCTTAATTGATTGTTAATTACCAGTTACCTTGGCTTGCATTATTTGTTAGTATGGAAGTTAGCAATACCAAGGCTAATGCCTTATTCTTCAGTTGAAAATTTTCCCAGAGTTGTTCAGTTATACTAGTTGTCAAAGGAGGAGAAAATAGTGTCCCTACACTTTCCAAAGTGTGCTTCAATTCCGTTACCATTAATCTCAGCATATAACAGCCTCTTGTCTATGCATGTCTTATCTGCGAGAAAACAATTTGCCCATCTCTTCCCATGTGACTTGTAGTTTGATAACAAGAATTCAACAGTGAGTGAGTAATTTAAAAAATCACATGCTAATCTGACTTCTCCTTGCAAATAAAGATATATGTATATGTCTCCATCCATCCATAAACATTAAGGAACTGAGCTTCTGCCTAAAGGTAAAATGTTTATTGTCTATCTAAAATAACGTTCCTTAAACAAAGATATGAGAATAGTAGACTTTCCTAGGGAAAGTAGTAATAGATTTTCACAGGGACAATAGATTGTGGTACCATTCTGTAGTAGAAAAATCTGGCATACCTTAGTTTAGTTCAATATTTACAATACCACGTATTGGTTAAAATCTCTTGTCTTCTTCCTTCCTATACAGGGAGGTTAAGTGATGTAGAATGAAATGTGCTACATGGAGTTATATAGACTACTGTGTGCTTTTTTTTTTTTGTGCTAGTCACTTGTGCATACTTGCTTTCGTTGTTGCTAAATTGGGTTTTTTTTATTCACTGATAAACTAATATTTTTGCGCTTTCTAATATTGCATGCTTGCTTTTTATTTATTTATTTATTATATAAATTTTATATTAATTTATAAAATAATTTTATTATATTTGATGTTTGCTTTTGAGAATGTATGTCTATGGGAAAGGTTATTAGATGCTGAACCCTCAAGGCATTATATTATGTAGCAAAAGAGTGAAAGCTAATTTAAACATTGACACTGTTATTGAAATAGTAACAAAGCCCTTGACAAGGCATCTTAAGATATTAACCAGCTTCAGCAAATCATGCGTCTGACGGGGACACCCCCTGCATATCTCATTAACAGGATGCCCAGCCATGAGGTGAGATCTGGACAGGATGTGCATATCGGTCTGCAATTTAAAACATTTAATTATTTTATTCATGTTAGTCTTTTTTTAACTTTTCAAGGGCACACAAAATTAAAACATCATAAAGCCATTTACTGTAGTTCGTTATAACAACCTACTCCCAATCTTAAAGTACTTACTTACCTCAGGATCTGGTTCCTCCACCTCTCTCCATATAATTCCAGCATTCCATGTCCCAATAGTAGGTAGAAATTAAACAAAATTATCTTGAGAATGTATTTAAAGGATAATACATAGGGAACCACGTGTATATTTTAAAGGAAACAATTCATTAGGTGTGGGACCATAATGGAGAAGATGTTTTTGATACCCACTAGCACGATAGTCATTAGGGCCAGTTTTGAGGAAGCTCACATTAGTACAGGTAGTGCTTCAGGTAATACCTTGCCCCACTCCACTAAGGTTTTAGAACTTGGAAACCAATACAAATCTGTACGAATGGTAAAATATTAGAGAAATGTTCTGTGAACCCGTCTCCCAGAAACATTCAGCAGCTGCACTGTGTACCCACTGAAGTTTTCAAACTGTCTTCACAAGCAGCTTTACATATAGGGATGTTAACAGTAGTCCAGCAAAGACGTAACAGAAGCAAACCTAAAGTGATGGAAGTCACACATTTTTGTCTATTCTTCTTAGGACAGTTGCATACCTCTCATTTAATTGGTACACTTACCCCATGCAGATGTTACTCTGCTTTAGTATGTTGCATTAGATTAATGTTCAACCACATAAGGTCGTTCGGGTGCCAGCGCTATCCTCTAGCATATCACAGGTATTGCTTGTGCAGTGCATAAGGCCCAGATTCCACCCTATTTTTGTAGCATAACTATCATACTGAGTATATAAATAGAAGATAAAGATAGATAGTAATAAAGAAACTAAAGTCAGATGAAATCAAAGTTAAAAAAAAAGCAGGTCTACACAGATGCTTGCAGTCATTAAGCATAGTTTAATAACATGTTTTATTTTCCTCCAGGCAAGAAATTACATACAGTCCTTGTCTTACATGCCGAAGATGAATTTTGAGAATGTATTTATTGGTGCCAATCCTCTAGGTAAGACTTAAGTAGTTTCACCACAGTGGAGGAATATAAAATGCATGTACACCAAGTTCATGAACACCATTTTGGCATGGCAGCTAGAGGCATTATAGCAGTTTTTCATACATAAAGTGAAAATGACCTTGGTTTCATTTGTATATGGTCATTCTGGCTTATTCATAACACTAAATCTCTCCCATTGCATTCCTTCTGCCAGGAGACAAGGCTAAACAACCCAGATGCTCATTCTGTGGTTTATTTAGCATCAAGTATGACCAAGAATTTTTGGCTTGTTTTGTTTTTCTCTTAACAGTCCAGGCTCATTTCTCACTGATACTCAAAACTTTAATGTAATTTGCTGAATGCTTGTCTTTCAGAAGATGATATCAGAGAATTTCTGGAGAGACTTCCTTTCTGAATAAAATTTTGAAATTCAAGTTATATTAGTACATTTTGTTCCATTTATTTTTGAATGTGCTTTCCAGTGTCACTGAGCTATTTTAATAATTTAGAACAGATTCTGCACCTTGCTATAAAACTTGTTTCAAGGGGAGGTTTTGCCAGCAAGTGCAACAAATTGTTTATTCAGCAAAACATAGCTCTCCTTTCAGATGAGTATCAGGACCCTCTGTGGGTAGAGAGGGTCCACAGACAGAGATGGTTCCAATTGTAGACACTAAATAATTTGGAGGAAACAAGAGGAGAATGGGACTAATATACTGACTGAAAGTCCTAAGCGCAAGCTACACTTTCTCAAATATATTTATTTTTTTACATACAAATGCGAGGTCAGTAATTTTATTATGGCTGAGGCAGCCAACTTCACATATATAATCAAGACCTGGGTGGGCCCAGAGGGCAGTGTCCCTCTGTCTGAGATAAGCCGACCTAGGTTTTCAGTTTGACCCAGCCATGACCCAGAGGGGGGCAGTTGTCATCTGTGAAGTTCTAATAGCTTTTAGAGGTTCTGAACCATAGATAAACAGATGTAAGATCCTGTGCCTGAAGTTGGGCTCTAGGGAGGCATTGATTCGTTGCTGCTGTACCAGCTTTCCTGCTGCATAGTGACATCCCTGCCCAAGCTGCTTGACTTCGTTGCCAGTTTAGCAGTGGAATCTCAAAGACTTATAGTCTTTGGAGACTTCATGCTACCCACATCTGATGTAGAGGCTGGAGCAGCCCAAGAGTTCATGAACATCATGGCTACCACAATAATGCTGTCAATGTCTTGTCCCAAGTCCTGGAGTTGGGGCTCTGGCTATGGAGGAACAGACTTAAGTTCAGCCCTAGCAAGACCAAGTGGCTGGGTGTATAAAGACTCTTGGTTCTGAGGATTTTCCATCTCTACTTCTAAATGAGGCTACAGTTCCCCTGAAATAACTTAGTTGCAATTTGAGAGTCTTCCTGAATTCTTCGTGTAGCTCCTGCTCAAAGAGCAGGCAGCAGCTGTTAACAGGAAGGCACTGACACAGATTCATCTTGTGCAGCAATTGCACGTGTTCCTGGAACTAGAAGCCTTCTTCACAGCCATTAAGCCGTGGTTACATGTGTGGACTACCACAATGCACTCTACATGAGGCTGCCCTTGAAGACCATTCAGAAGCTTAAGTTGGTCCAGAATGCAGCATTACCAACAGTTAAAGACATGCCATGGAATGCCCATGTAACACCTCTGCTTTGCAAGCTGCACTGGTTGCCGTTAGCTGCACTGGTTACCATTAGGCTCCCAGATTCAATTCAAGGTGCTGGTTATTACCTACAAAACCTTACACAGCATAGGGTCTAGTTATTTGAGAAACCACCTATCTTCCTTTGTTTCTGCACATCCTGTAAGATTAGACAGGGTCAGCATGGTCTCATCCATTAATCAATGTCAACCAGGAAGCATGCTTTCTCTGTTGCAGCACCTGGGTTCTGAAACAGCATCCTCCCAGAGATTTGAATGGCCCCAACTCTACCATCCTTTACACAAGCATTGAAGACCTGGCTCTTTTCCCAGGCTTTGGGCTAGGATGAGATGTGGACCCCCTCCATGAGAGGGTTTTGTATCTGTTCCATTGGGATGACCATCTCCCTCTTTGGTTGTCTGGAGTTTTATATTTTTGGTTTTAATTTTGTATGCCACCCAGAATCATTGAGAAGTTTGGGGGGGTTGTTTATTTGTTTATTTCTCAAATTTTTACTATCACCCATCTCCCCCCAAAGAGCGACTCTGAGTGGAGGGACTCTGAGTGTCTATATATGTTTACTTTTTGTTGGAGATTGCATCATCCCTTTGCATCTATGAATTGCTTTGTCCACTAAGTGAGTGATAAATAAGGGGACCAGCTTTCACAGGCTGTCTCTCTGATTCTCACCTGGCTTTTTGTTAGGTAAATGAGTATCTGTGTTTAGGAGACAAAAGGGAACTCTATGCTTCCTTCTCCTGAGTAAGTAATTTAAATAAAAGTGAAGTTTTTCTTTCTTCATGTATTGCTTTTATTTTCAAATATATTGAATGTCAGTTAGCATTCATTGATAGCTAGATTAAGCCCATACTCTGCCTCCAAGACAACTAAGCCCAGAGTTGTACTCTAAGGTAGGTGACCATACAAATCTTTTAAATATTATGAGCATTTTTCCCTTTAAATGGGGTGCTCTGCTTCTTAATTACTTGGTATTTTTTATTTATTTTTATTTATATTTCAAATTTCATCACCGCCCATCTCACTCAAAGAGCAACTCTGGGCGGTTTTTACCACTTATGCTCAGGAACACAGCCTTTAACAAGGGTTCCTGCTGGATTCAAATCTTCACTTTTCTTACAAGTAAATTTATTTTTAAATTTAAATAAGTTGTCTTATAGATCGTAAACTCCTATTATTCTTCTCACATACAAACTGAATGTCAGCATACTGGCATTGGGAAATACTGATTTTCTTTAAATTGAGTTGGGACTTTAAGAGGAACTGTAGATTAATCCCTTTTTTGTTTTCCTTCCTTGGCTTCTGAAGCTGTAGACTTGCTGGAGAAGATGCTGGTGCTGGACACAGATAAACGGATCACGGCTGCTGAAGCTTTAGCCCATGGCTATTTTTCTCAGTATCACGACCCAGATGATGAGCCAGTGGCAGATCCTTATGATCAGTCCTTTGAAAGCAGAGAACTTGATATTGAGGAATGGAAAAGTAAGTTTTCTGGCAGACTGATTTGGTGAGCCAAGTATGGCTGATGCCATTCACCAACATTATTCTTACAGTTCATGTGAAGAGGATAAAACATGGCAGAAAGTAATAAAATCTAGTTTGGCAAAATAAGAATATTCTGTAGAAATACACCTTCTGAATAGAGAAACTGGGGAAAGTTACTACAGTTCAACAGAATGAGTCAAGGCCACTATGACTTACCCTTAATATTAAAACAGTCCTGAACTTTTTTGGTGATGCTGGGTGAAGGAACAATTCACAAAACCTTTTCTTTTGCTATAATTTTTGCACTCTACCTAAAAGGAAGATTATTTCTTTTTGTCTTCCATTCACCAAGAATTCAGCAATAGAGGAAGAGGCACATGAAAGCAAGTAAATGGGGGAGGGGGGCAGTTGTAAATAAAGAAAACAAATGGCTGAAACAGAGGCAGGAAAAAGGGAAGAGCAGCCCCTGCTGATAGTTCAAGGCAGATGGGGACAAGCGTGCTAGCTTTGTCTTCCTTCTCTTGCTGAGAATACAGAGAGAAACCAGCTGTTGAAAGCAACCATATGGGCAGGAAGGTGAAGCAGGAGAGAGGGAGGAGTTGCTGCTTTCAGTTAGGGAACCTTCACTGAAGAGGCTGAGTGACCGCAGCGGAGGCCCTCTCTAATTCATGGAGGCTCTCCATGCAAATTGAGGACCCAGGAAAATCAGAACCTTCTGTGAATGGGGAGTCTTTGTTGACAGAGAGGGCCCCAGTTGTAGACCCTTGCTGCATACTTGTAGGGTTCTGAGCACACTGGCTGGAAGTAAGAGCCACTGATCAGTGGGACGTTATACAGAGTAAGTGTGCATCGAGCTCTTTGTGCTTGCAGCCCAACATAAAGACCTCTGCCAACCAATTTTCTTTAGAAAAAGAGAAAAAGTCAGCAGCTCAAGAAGCTTTCTCCCAATTTCTACCCAGCTTTCTGGAGTAAGCTAAATTAAATAGGAACCCGCCCCCCCAACATGATAGTAGTCTATGTATATTTTTTGGGGAGTAAGAGCTATTTGCTCAGTAGGACTTACTTTAAGCATGCATAGGTTTATACTTGCTGAATGGAGATTTTTGCAATTTACAATTTTTACAATTTTATAATTGCCCAGTACATATACACAAATTTGGGTCAGAGCCACATATTTGTTGGCAGATTTTTTTTTCCCCCTCATGAGTGGTTTCAGTGGGAGTTGGCAATTCTATTGAGAAGATAGGGAAGCTTGGCAGTTCATTTCTAACTAATTTTCCTTTGGGATAAATACAATACTTGTAATTCAGAAGGGTCTAAAACAGTTTGCACAAAGGCAGTTGGGATGTGGCTGCTATATATACCCAGATCCCTATGTATATTTTCCTACGCACATGTCCACACTGAATGTCTGAATTAGAAGTTGGGCAGGGGGAACATCTAGTTTCAAGAGAACTGGAACGTACCTGCTGTTACCTAGTTTGCCATTTTCCAAAAAGTAAATTTGAGTCTAAGCTGTAATTCTGCAAATCTACACGCTTAAAAAAAAAAATCCAGTGATATTCTGTCAGGAGAAGGGACTCTTAATCCATTCTCCAACCTGTTCTCGAGATTCAGCTGCTCCAGAGATTAGGGAGAGGCCAAGAAGGAAGGGAAGTCTATTCAGGCAGTGTGGGATGTGGCCTTCAGTCTGGAAGCATTGGCATCCTATTGTAATGAGCAGCTATTGTTATCCCACAGGACTGAAATAACTTTTGAGTCACTTCTTCTCAGTGTCTGGAGTATAGGGGTGGGGAGCAGTTATCTCTGCGCTACTGAAAGCCTTAACCTCTCTCTCTTTCTCCACTAGGCCTGACCTATGATGAAGTGGTTAGCTTTGTGCCGCCACCACTTGACCAGGAGGAAATGGAATCTTGAGAATCTGTTTCTCTTTGTCCCATATCACTGTGAGGGGAACATCTTTTTCATAGGAATTCTCCACATACCGTTCAAGTGCCTCTTGCCATGAAGATTCTCCTTGGGGGAGGATGCGTGTGTGTATGTGTGCGTGTGTATCTGTGTGAATGCGTTGAATGTGTTGAATGAAAAGGAAGGAAAAGAAAGATTCAGAGGGGAGTATTTATACAGAACCTGTATAAAATTGCATGTTCTCTTGTATTTTTGTACACAGTCTGGGACATGTTTCTAAAGACCTGTTTGATTGCTTTTTCGCCTTTACTGCTGATAATCAGCTTTCATTGCTCTAGGTCTAGGCAGATAGTATGCAGGGAAGCTGAGATTTCAGATGCTCAGTAGAAATTGTTGCCATTAAATGGCTCTTCTACCAAGAAAAGACTTAGAAAATGGAAACTGAACTATTAACTTGAACTGTGCTCCCTGCTTTCCAAGATGAGGGGGTGAAGGATTTATTTCAGTTGCTTATACCCAGTGTCTCCCCACTGTTTTATAACAGCAGACGAGTTGACTCCTGAATGTCTGGTTGTCTTTAATATGAAACAGTTTAAAAAAAATGATTGTGCCTTAAATCAGTGTTTCTCAAACTTGGCGGCTTTAAGATATGTGGACTTCAACTCCCAGAATTCCCCAGCCAGCCTACTGGCTGGGGAATTCTGGGAGTTGAAGTCCACACATCTTCAAGTTGCTGAGGTTGAGAAACACTGCCTTAAATGATTGAGGGCAAAACTGAGTCTGGGTTAACAGTCTCAACAGTAGAATTTGGGGGTTGCAGCTTTTTGGCGTGCAGGCCTCAGAATACCTAGGTATCCCTGCTTGACTACTATAACCAGGATACAGATATTCCAGCCATCCCTCATGAAGCAATTTGGTCACTTCTCTTCCTTATTTCTCTGCCCAACTCTGAGATGTCTCTGCTGTGCTCTGCTGCCTGTTTTTTATACCACCTTAAGATGAAATGTGGGTTTTTGCATGTTGTAGCCATACAAGCATGTAGGATTGCTTATTATTATTTTGGAAGAGGCAACTCAGCCAGTAAATTAATGTATTCAGTTATCAGAGTTAGAGCTATATAATTTAGCATCCATCTAACTTTGTTCAATTTATGGTTGATGTTTTGGGCACTTCTAAGAGGAAAGGGAATTGATAAATATGCACCTTTCTTTGACCTTCCATCTGTGGCTTTAAAAAATCAGTTCATTTATCAACTGGTATGTGCCTAAAGAAGAACTCACTTCACGGTATTCATGAATTCAAGAAACATTTCCCTACATAAGGATGAGTGGGAGGCACCAGTTCAAGTATTTTGTGTTCATCAGGTATTCTGAATATCCAAGATCCTATTTTTAAAATATTTTCTGAGATTTATATAATGCAGGCATCATGCATGAATTGTATGCCTGTCTGAAAGCTCTGCAATATTTTTGTTTTTCTGAGGGATTTGGGATTTTGTGTATTTATCCCTTTTGTACAGAGAAGCTGTTTTTACAAAAAAGGAAGGAAGGAAGAAATGGGTATGTGGATAATGAAGCCATCAAATCCTTCCTTTCTCTTCAGTTCAGACCCCTCTGCAAAGAAACCTGAGCTTGGGGTCCGGAGAACAATGTTTCTTCATGCTTCTTGTTCAGAGGCCTTCTTTAAACTTAACAAAATCACCTCTGTCTGCTAAACCTGCAGTCTGGGAATTCAGATGGAAATGTAGATATATTCTGTCAAGCATACAGGAAGATTATTTTTATCTGTCATTTTATGTGTAGCTGTGATTTTCATGCATAAATACTACGAAGGGAATTTAAAAAACATGTAGGTTTATTTGTGAGTGGAACCATCTCAAAGCTGAAATTTTAGATGGGGGCCCCTGTGGAGTGCACTCCTTGTGGTTAGTGTGATGCTGTTCTATTGCCTAAACTCTGGACAAAAAGTACACACTTTAAAGAGGAATTTTGCTCTAACTGGTTTTGCCAAATAGGATATCACCCAATGCAACTGGTTTTAAAATAAACTTATTTTTCCGATTAAATGGACTGATGGTGCTTATAAATTGCTGTTTACTTGTAATATGGTTTCATGATTATACATACAGTTGGTTCACAATACTACACATTCTAACAGTTTTCCTAACTGGCCACATATATTTTAATTTGCCTTTAAATGCTGCTCTTGCTTTGCTCCATCCCTGACAGTAAGCTATTGAATAAAAATCTGAACTAAGACTGTTTGAAGTTTAATCTAATTATAAAAATGGTACATGATTAGAATTTTTTAAAAGCCACCATGGGTCCTTGTGGAACATGGTGGTAGAAGTACTGTAAATAAATAAATACTGGTGGTGCCCCCTGTAAGTACAAATTATAAGTGATTCTTTTAAAAGGCATTTCTGTATCCACTTAAATAATGTCAACTCTGCAAATGGGTTTTGTATACAAACCTGAAGAAACTAACATTTGTGCACATGACCCACTTAGTTTAGGAAGGTATATTGCAATCCTATTTCTAATCTTGACATTGTCAAACAGTAACCTGGCTTCTCTTTTATTGATGCATACTTATTTAAAGTAAAGTGTAAATACATCATTAAAAGCAAAATACTTCATTCCTTGCTATCAATATTACAACATAGGTTCAAATTATAAGTCTATACAAGTAGTCCTCGACTTTCAACCGTTTATTCAGCAACCCTTTGAAGTTATGCCAGTGCTGAATGAAGGAACTTATGTCCTGTGCCTGAAGTTAGGGCCATTGCAGTGCCTCCACAGTCACATGATCAAAATTTGGGCACTTGGCAGCCTGCCCATACTTAAGACCGCAGGGGCACTTCAACTCCCCCCACCCGCCTCTCTCCCCCCATCTATGCCCTTTTGCCCACCCTGCACCCTGCCTTATGGGGCGGCAAGCAGCCCCAAAACTGCACAGCTCGGGCTGCAAGAAGCCCCTGAGCTGCAGCCCAGCATGAGGCTGCAGCTGTGCCAGCCTGGCTGCGTAAAGCTACACCAGGAAGCATTTGTTCGCCCAGCTGCCTTCTCTCCCAGTTCCCTGCACTGACTTTCACCTTTTGCACTCTGCCCTTGAGGCCAAAGCAGAAGCACCTCACTTGCCTTTCTGAAGGCTCAGCTGTGTGCAGGAAAAGTTTGCTGGAGAAGCTGGGTCCGAAAAGAAGGCAGCGAGGCGCTTCTGCTTTAGCTACGAGGGCTGAGTGCAAAAGGCAAAAAGTCAGTGCGGGGAACTGGGAGAGAAGGCACCTGGGCGAACAAATGTTTCCTGGGATGGCTGCAGCTTCATGCTGTGCTGTGGCTCAGGTTTCTTGCAGACCCAGAGCTGTGTAGTTCTGGGGCTGTTTGCAGCTCTGCAAGGCAGGTTGCAGGGTGGCCAAAAGGGCAGAGATGAGAGGGTGATAAGCAGGTGGGGGGAGTTAGAGGCAGTTCCTTATCTTACTGAGGCTGGGGCTGGGAAGGACCAAGTCCAGAATAGCTTGGATTGGGGTGGGTCCTTGGCTAGCAACCAGTGAAATTCACTTAATGACAGCAAGGGATTTCTGGAATTGCGGTCGCTAAGCGATGCAGTCACGTGATGTCTCGCTTTACAATCATATTGCTCAGTAACTGGGAAATTCCGGTCCCAATTGTGGTTGTAAGTTGTGGACTACCTGTAAAAGCCTGTAAATCATTTAGGATAAAAGTTCTAAAAACTTCTGCAGTGCTGCAATCCTGTAAAATGACAAATGGAGCTGTGTGATGACTCCCCTGCCCCCTCAAGCAATGTTTATATTGGGCTAAGTAAGAAATAGCACACCACCATCCTCACTGATCAAATTCCAATTTACGTACCAAATAAAACAATGATAGAAACCTTCAACCTCACAAAAGTTTTTATTGGAAACAACAAAATTCAAAATTGTATTCGGTGGGAGGGATGAGCCCACTTGCCTCCCCCACAACTCCTGAGCTCCAGGCCCACCTTAGAGGTAGCCACTCTCATCCCTGCATTACAAGACTGCTCCAGTCCTTTTGTCCATCATGTCCAGAAGTGATCCAGGCTGAAGTGTGCATGCCACTGGTGCCTTAGGCTGGTTCTCTGGAAGACCATATCGAAGCCCTCCAAGACCACAATCCCACTCAGCCCAGACTGTCTGGAAATGAGTTCTGGCACCAATTCTGCCCTGTGTGTTCAAGACCCCCTACGTGCATGGTTTCCTTCCAGCTTGCTTGTGACCCTCAGCCATGACCCCCAGTTAGAAAGTCACTGACTTAAGGTTTCTCTATCAGTAGAATTACTATTTTAAAGTAAAGTCACATACAATTATAATAAAACTTAGGATATTTTATCAAGCATAAAAAACTACCAAAATGAGGTGAGTGGTATTTGTAGCTAGTTTTCATTGCAGAACACAAAAGTAGCATACATGAGAATTCCCTGCTAATCTCCCATTTGTGCATGGACCAGATATAAACCTGGTTAGTTTCTGTAAGATCACTGATTCATTTGTCTTCAGACTATGCTTGAATGTTACTATTAATATTCTCCTGCCCACATGCTTACAAAGAGGTAATAACAAGATGATTGAGTAGAAAGAAAGTTGGACTCATATGCAATTAAGAATGCATTCTTCAGGTTTCCTAAAAACAGCTACAAAAATTAAGTTCACCAACCAAAGTGGTGTTGCAAGCTAAGATTATAAAATAATCTAAACAATAAAACTATTGTAGTAAAAATTGAAAAGAAACTTGAAATCCAAACTCAAATCCATATCTTGAGAGATACAGTACATTCATGTTACATGTTAATGATTCAATAAATTGTCCAAACCTCCAGCTCTCAGTATTTTCATATCTTAAAATACTAGTTTCACGTGGGTTTTTGGTAATTTAAACTAGTATGATTCTCTCTCTCTTAAAGAGTCGTAAAATAGATAGCTTTCTCTGTTTCATCCAATATAAAATGAGGACAGGTCCCCAGTATTAGCACAGATTTCTTAAAATATGAAATACAGCAACAAGTCAGGCCAAAAATCCATGGAAGATAGCCTTTTGAACTCTCAGTGCTAATTGGTACTCACATGTATGAAGCCCAACAAGAAACTCAAGCTGTAAAGAGATAGGTTTTGCTTTCCAAGACTGGGGGGAAAAAAGGGTTGGCTGATAAAAAGTATTAATGGAGAAAGAAAAGAGAACAGAAGTAGTCCAGATGTTCAGCTACCAGAACTTGACACCTGGCAATGGTTTCTGAGAGTGGACTCTCCACATCTGGAGGGTCAGGGATCTTCTCCCCTGCAGTAAGAATTGCAACATTGCTTTAAATATTTGGTAAATCTGATTGAGCAGAGTACAATATTAAGCAGAGTTTATTATCTCACTATCGTTAGTATCCTCTAATGCAGAATATTTGGACTTGAAAAGTGTTGGAAATAGCTGTTTCCTACAAGTCAAGCTCTGTTACCTGTGATATCATGGATAGGTCCTTACAGTTTTCTTGGCAACAGTGTGGAAAATGTTTACTATTGTCTCCCATTAGGATTTTTTGATTTCTCAGTCAAGTTTACAACCTTGGGATTTCCTGGCTATGTTCCTCCAAGAACTAACTAGGCATGATCTTAGCTTTGGAGTCCAAACAAGGGCAATTGGGTCCTGCCACCTGCTGAGATAAAACTTTTCATTTATATTTCAAATTGGCTTTAAATACACTCATTGCATATGAAGTGAACTTCTTTTTTAAAAGGCCTTTTCACTCTCAATTGCAAAGCAGATATAGATTCCCCAGAATAGAGCCCAAGAATAAATAATAAAATGAGATTCTTTGGCCTTTGGGGCATAACTTGTAGATATTCATATAATAAAAACTTTCCACTCCTGACAGCCTTCTAAAATATATGATCTACACATGCTAACTTTAGCATAAGGTGTGCCTTTTATAAAGCACTAGATGTCCTCTGTCTAAGAACAAGGATGGCACAGTCCATGCGCATGACAAAATTGTCAGTGATCGTCATTCTCTGCAGGAACCTATTAACAGCAGACACGTGTTTTTCAGTATGACCAAACCTTTAACATCTCATAATGAGAGACTGCATTAATTTATCCACCTAATTGCAAGCTCTTGCAATTGGCATGTGATGATGTGATCAAGAACTGTACATGACTGGCAACTCAAAACAATTACCAGCAATGATGACAGGCAGGAAAGTAACACCCAACCAACTGATTAGCTGTTACTCTTTAGATTATGGCTGTCATTCATCTAAAATGTGCCCACCTCTTATAAGAGAACACTTAAAGGAACACACTTATGTTAAACTAGAACTATTGTCTACAGCCTACTGAATCATCTGTATCCCAAGTAGAGCTATAAATTTCATATAAACTTCATTATTACCCTTGCAACCAGATGCTCTTCAAATATCTTATACTACACCTCCTGGAATTCCCTGTCAGCACAGCTGGGTATTCTGAGAACTGTAGTCCTAGAACATCTTCAGATCACCAGGTTGCAAAACATCTGGAGTAAAAAAAAAAGTGTGCTATAGTCTGTTGAATCAGTATAGTCTAATGCAACCATTTGATCAAAAGACTGTTTGCTGCATCTAATCATAACTATCAACAACTGCTGTTGCAATCCCAATCCAACACTGACATATTAACTGTTTGGTTCTCCCATATAGCTCAGCCTCATATCACCATCCCAAAAGTCAGTGGCCAATCCAGAGCAGAATGAACAGATTTATTTATTTATACCTCAACTTTTTGGCTTAAATAATTGAAGCAAAGATTATATAAACTCTATCATAAATACAGGAATTTTAGATCCCAGTGTTGATACCTAGTTTCATTTGGCTTGCCTTACAAAATATGGTATATATGGCTAATCAAAATCTAAGAAATAACATGTCTTGGACATTTATGGAATTTATGTTGGTCTGAAGGACAATAAAAGAAGCCCATTTCATTTAAAAAATATTTCTGTTGTGTTGTTTTGATCTAAAATATAGATACATATCAATATTATTATTCTAATCCACAGTTTTAACAACATTTTAGGTAAAATTAATCAACTTTATCTAATTCCTAGTTTTGATACTTCTCTTTTTTCAAAACATATTTTGGATAATAATATAGATTTAAGCCTAGGGAAAGTTTTTTTTAAAAAAGAAACCTTTCTAAAATTAATCCACATTGCAGAAAACTTTTTTTTGCCTCTAAAAAACTTCGACCGTTCTCTAATCAATATATATTATCTGCTGTTGCAATAAAACTGCTCTAAGTTTTTGGATGTTCTTTGTTACCAAAGGAGGAAGTGAAATGAAATGCTGATCAGATGTATGAAGATCAATTAAGCTGCATTAAAAATACCTAAGGAATAAAAGAATTTACAGCATGGGTTTACTCATTTACACTGCAAATTTAAGAAGAACAAGTGAAAGAATATGATAAAATCAGCTAAAATTTTTGGTTATAATATACAGATGGAACAGTGGGAAAATATGTGGCTGAAAGGATTGAAATTTACATTATGTTACAATCTTAAAGATAAATTTAATAAAATGATGTACCATTGGTATACACCAGAGAAATTGTTTTGAATGTATAAAGGCACTTCAAATTTATGTTGGAAATGTGAACAACAAGAAGGGACATTTTATCATGTTTGGTGGAGATGTTAAAAAGCTAGAAAATTCTGGATTCAAATACATACATTGCTTCAAAAGATTTTAAAGATTAATATACAATTGAGACCAGAGGTTTTTCTTTTGAGATTGATGGACAGTTAGAAAAAAAGTCATGGAACTTTGTTTTTATACATGATAACTGCAGTGATATTATTGTATACACAAAGATGGATAGATTCGGCACTACCCACAATGGAGGAACGGTTGGTGAAGATGATGGAACTTGCTGGTGTGGCTAAATTGACTTCTTTGATCAAAGAAAAGAACATCTACATTTACTGCTGACTAGAAACCCCTTATAGACTTTTTGCATGGAACAGAAAAAAATGAACTTATGATTTATGGTTTTGATGATTAGATAGAATATATTATAGAAAGAAGAGGGTTATGTTGTAACCATAGAACAAGAGGTAAACCTATCTGTACTTATAACTGCTGTAAAGAAGATCGGAAGCCATTTCTTTGTAACTTTTTTCTTTTCTATTTTTCTTTTTCTTTTTTTCCTTTCTTGCACTTTTAGCTTTCTCTTTGATTTGTTTCTTCTTCTTTTCTCTTTCCCACTTTGTATGAGTTTGTATTAGTTTTTAACTTCTTTTAAAATATAAATATATGACGATGAAAGTATTCATGGTGGCAGTAAATCTGTATTAGGCAGGCATGGCTGCTACTTCTATTATTATAATGGCTACCTTTCACACAGAAAAGGTGAGTCCTTTGAAAGTACCTGCAAGAGGAGTGTCTAATTTGAAACCTGATGCCTCCTTCCTGGGCTGATGTGTAGGCAGAAGGAGGCGGGCTACACGTCTCATTGTCTCATCGTACACAACACAATTGAGAAGGAAATCTACAGTTGACTTTCCTAGGAGAAGTTGTCTGTCTGTCTGCGTGTGGGAAATCTGGATTTGGCCCTGAGTTTCTCTGGAGCTCTGTGTACTGGAGAGTTCTACTCCAGGCACCGAGATGATGAGTTTCACCAGGAGAAAAGGCTTCTTCAGGCAAGAAGTAAACAAGACACTCTGGGAACTTCCTAGACGATATGCTAACATCACCCCTGTGGGATCTGGTGCTTATGGCTCTGTCTGGTGAGTGGCTCTCTGGATCCCAGGGCTTTGGCAGAGAGGGGAGCGGGGTGGATATACAGGATACTGGAAGCCTGGATTCTGAGGAGGAATCACAGGGAGTCACTTCACTCGACTCTCGTGAATATACATTTGCTTTCTGGAAAAGAGGCTTGGTTTCCTTCTGGCCACAGTCTTCAACATCATTCTAAGCGTCAGTTGATCAGATATTGAAAGTTATTTGTGTATGGAAACTTAGTGAATGTTCCAGTTGTCCTTTTTCTTCAAGGCCCCTTATGTTACAATGTTCTGGTATCTTGATTTTTAAACAGGGTAAAGCGTATATACCGTTGTGCTGTTTGTTTGCAATTGGGAGGAAAACAATTCAGATATTGCTGGCATGACAAATTAATAAGGCACATCTTCTAGCACCATTTCATTTCCATCTGATTGCTTATGTGCCATCAAGACATTTTCAGCTCCTAGTGACCACATAGATTATTTCCAATATTCTACTATAAAAACTTTTTTCATGAGGATCAAATGCCAAGACACATAGTCTCAACCATTCTTAGTAACAGAGATCTGCTTAAACCTTCCAGTTTCCATACTATATTTTTTCAAATTGGTGGGACGTATAAAATGCTTGAATTATGTATGTTTAAAGCAGCCTTTCTCAACTTTTTGACCCTGGAGGAACCCTTGAAATATTTTTCAGGCCTTGGGGAACCCCTGCACATTCAGGCTCAAATATAGGACAGAAGTTACAAAATTATAATATTCATTTCATGTGTAGGGCTGTATATATGCATTAACAGTGTTTCTTAAACTAAAAATTAAAAAATGAAACTTACCTCTTTAATGTGAAGTTGCCCGAATTTAAAATAATTTTTTAAATAAATCATGATCTCCCAGGGAACCCCTAATGACCTCTTGCAGAACCCTAGGGTTCCACGGAACACTGGTTGAGAAACCCTGGTTTAAAGTATAGAAGGTGACTATAGCAATGCTTGGAATGATGTCTTGATTTCACAAAATGTTTCTAGTTTCTATCTTTGGCAGAAAGGGGAGTGGGGATGGATATACAGGATACTGGAAGCCTGGATTCTGAGGAGGAATCACAGGGAGTCACTTCACTCAACTCTCTTGTGAATATACATTTGCTTTCTGGAAGAGGCTTGGTTTCCTTCCGGAAAAATGATACTAATGATTTGCAATATGGTAATACAGTGTTGTAAACAAAACTCTTTTCCAGCTGAGTGGCCCTGAGATATGTTGGGATAATTCCCACAATTCTCATCCAGGTTGGCCAAGGTGTTACAAGGCCTGGGATGTGTGCCGAGATGAAAAAAGATGATGTGCAGGAAAGAAGGGCCTGTCTCCTTTTGCACTTCCCTATACTAACTGGGTCCAACAGTTAGTATAACGGCTGCTACTGTTATAGAACAAGTCTTGTATATATTAAGTTATTCTTTCTGATGCACCCTCTGTGCTTCAGTTAAAGTACAGTGACTTTTACACTACACAGGTTCTTGTGCTGAAATTCCTAGAGTGGACATGCCGTAACAGCCAGAGTCAATGAGTCAATGCTTCTGTCACACAGAATATATTTGTTGGGTGGAGTGATTTTGTTTCTTTCTATTAGCTGGCTTCTGAGTGAAATATATCTAAAGTTAAAATTGACATCCATGCATTTTGCAGGGCAATAGCAATTTCCACATGACAGCCTAGTTATTTGAAATGTTAATTGTGTATTGACTTGTTCTGACTAATGTCTAATGTAATATTTTGTAGCTACAGGCAGATCCTAGAGAGATTCCTAGGATCCATGAAAATATTTAAGGCATTGAAATAGCTTGTTTACAGGCATTCCTTTGTGTTTATGACCAAGGACAATAAAAAGAAAAATAATTTATTTTAGATCTTTAACTGAGTTCAAATTCTTGGATATATATCTTCCTCAGAATCAAATGAACAAATGCCAAGTGATGCTGCCAAACATTAAACTCCAAATATAATGAAATTGGAGAGAGTTCCTCTGGGGTAAGACCCTATTGCTTTTCCTCAGGACTGAGAAAGCCTGCCTATCCAACCCACACAGATCCAGTCTTGCAAGAGACCCCATGAACGAAACATGACAGGTTCATCGGGTGGCCAAGTTCTTTAGTATTGGTCAGCATCTCCTGGGAACAACTGCTATATAGATTGAAAATACAACAACTGCTTCACTCATTGCATTAAAAAAAAGTTTATGGCATGTGAAATGTGTATCTCACCTTCCAGTGAATGCTGTCAAATTCCATCAATAATAATAGCAATAAAAGATACAGAATATCAATTAAAATAGAAAAAAATCCACATCAGAGGAAACTTTTAAATCAGATCAGTAAAACCAATAATATGTACTGTATTCTGAAGCTATATAACTACCCATCATGCTATTCCACTTTTAGGTAAGAAACATTATACAAAACTCAGTCAAAGAGTGAGAACCAGTGAGTAAAAAAAATTAAAGAAGGCAATAAATTAAAAGAGAAGGAAATCTAAATGTAGTTGAGACCATCATAATTCACTATACCTCTCCATACCTTTCTGTCTTTGAACGCTATCCTTTTTTCCACCACATTGAGAATAAGTTCATACATTTGTTCTCTAAGCTGCTGACTTCTCTCTTTTGAGGATCTCATCAACTTCATCTAACTACAACTTTCTCTTTGCTTATACACTCCTCCATTTAGAATTATTTTTCTATATGCATTCATTCCTCATTTGACAAAACTATCTCAGCGTACATGATTTGTACAGATCACTTAGTTTTTTTTAAATTCAATTTACGTTAATTCATCACCCATTCATTCCTGACCCTCTCTCTTCTTGCTTTATGCTCTCTTCTTAAGTAACTCATTCCTACCTCATTCACCTTCACTGGCATTCCTTTCTAATGGTAAGGATATTGCCAGGCAATTGAGGCAGATTCTGGCCAGTATGCCACAAGGACAATCAAAACTCAGTTTTACTTCAAGAATTCTCACACTATTCTATGCAAGTTAGGGTCTCTAATCTAGAGACTAACTTCCAATACTGCTGTCCATATTCCACTTTCATACATGCAATGTACTGACACACTAGGGATTCATATTCAGAAAATGCCCATCTATATGGTAGTGAAAACAGCACAGTGTCCCACAACAATGGCCCTTCTACAAAGCAAGAGAAGCCTCTTGCATCTGGTGGCATATTGGGAAAATTGATAAACTGCGTCCTTATTCTCCACTTCTGGGTCTGCATCCTGCCTTCTGCCATCTATTCTGTCTAAGAGATAAAGATGAAAGAATGAGAGTAAGACCAGGGTGTATGTGAGACTGCTCTCCTCCTCCTCCTCCTCCTCTTCTTCCCACCTGTACAGAGGGGAGACCATTGTCTATTAATTTCTAAGCAAATACTAATACTAAGTGCTAATAAATTATAGTTCAACCATTTTAAAGTCTCTCTTTGAAATTTTGTTTGGTGATTTTCAGATTTTGTTTGGTGATGTTACAGAGTGCCCTGAGAGGTAGAAGGGTTTTTAATTGCTGCAATTTTGGGTACTGAATTTTTGGGAAGGCTGTGGTTCCCAAACCTAGTGTCCTCCAGACTGCAGTTCACAAAATCCCCAACCAGATGACTAATGCTGGTGGGGAATTTTGGTACTTCCAAAATCTCTGGGAGGCACCAGTTGAGAAATGCTAGTAGAGAGCCTCATACATTTAGCCTATAAAATGTAATATATGTAGAAGCAACTTTATATAGATATATGCACCAAGGAATAAAAATTTTTATGTAGAGATGCTCCCCAGGTTACATAAGATCTGATTTATTAAACTCAGCTTTATGCAAATGTTTCCATAAGTCATAAGTAAAATGCATAAAAGTGCATTTTGCACTTGCAGTGCAAATTAGTAGACCCTGTAGATGAATACCAGACCCATGCAAAAACTAGGTTATGCAAAGTTTTCCGGAACAGAATGGTTAAATAAGTCAGGAAGTGTCTGTGGTCTTTGATTCTTCACCATGTAGAAATGCAGTGGCAAACACATTTACCACTGTGAATTATGCAACAAAGTCTTAAGTTTATGCATATGGCAGTGTCCTTATGCATATTGATATATACAGAAATTCACTGAATGTTCATCCAAACACTGCAGCAGTACAGCTAAAGCTGCAGGCCTAGTATGCTTCCCAGACAATAAACCTTACTGAATAAAGACTATCTTACCTATAAATATGGTTAAGATGTCATTGACTAGCAGGCCTTCCAGGGAAGAAATGGGACTTCTGTGGAAGAAATGGTGAACTGAAGATAGCTCCACTAAAAGCGGAGCCAACAACCACAGAAGAATGAAGAGCTAGTGAGTAGACTGGCTCTTTGTAATTCCTCTCTGGATGAGGAGAGGACTTGAGATTGCCCACAAGTACTCCATACAGTTGCTCCTCGTGAGCAGTCTCCAATGTATTTAGAGTTCTGGGAAATGAGCGAGTAGCCATCTTGCTAAAACCAGGGTCAGCACCTGTAAAAGGGCACTGGGTTCGCATACTTCCTTTTCTAATCACTTTTGGAAATTGCTTGTTTACTGCTTTTCAGCTGTTAGGAACCTTTGGATTGGCAAGTTTTACAGCACCAGGTGAGTTTCCTTCAATACTTAGTGAAAGTAGTTTTAAATTCAAGTTTAAGGACTTAATTTTTTTTTCTGGAATAAACTGCAAAAGGGTGATTAAATTTTTGATTTTAGAAAGTTACAAATGGACTAAGGGTCCAGATAAATTTGAAATGAGATTTTGGAATTAATTATATGAATCCTTCCCGTGGGAAAATGATTTTGTTTTGAATTCTTTAAAAAAAATGATAGGATGGGACTTTGAAGGTTGGACACTAGAGGGAACCAGAAGGAACTAATGATTACAATTAAAGGAGAAGAACTTAAGAACACTTAAATTCAACTTAGTAATACAGAATGGAGCAAAATATTTTAACATTTGACATATTGAAGGATATTTTTGAACTCTGGACTCAGAAGACTGTCTGCCTCTATAGATAGACTGTGTTTAAAAGTTGTTATGGAAGAGGAACAAGTTTTACTGGACAAGAGTGAGACTGATCTGAAAGTGAATTTGAAAATGACAAGCTACAAGAATGATATGAAAAAAAGATGCTATACTGGACATACAAAAGAAACCAGCTGATGTCTTAATAATTAAAAGGGATATACAAATAACAAACCAAGAGAATGACCTGAATAATCTTCCTA
The DNA here is from genome assembly GCF_035149785.1 of Candoia aspera. Taxonomy (NCBI): domain Eukaryota; kingdom Metazoa; phylum Chordata; class Lepidosauria; order Squamata; family Candoiidae; genus Candoia; species Candoia aspera. The sequence goes on along the minus strand of NC_086155.1, from coordinate 52,244,548 downwards.
TATTGGTTTTACAAAAGAGACTTGTTAAAGCTTTGAAGAACTTTGTGAGAAGGGACAAAGAAAAAAATGAAAAGAAATCAAGTTTTAAGACAATATTTGAAGGGACTAAAGATCAAGATTTTCAAAAGTCAAATGAAGGAATACAAAGTTGGTTTATTTGATCAAGGTTAAAATAGATATATTTTTATCTCTGGTAACCCTTAAAGGACTTTTGCTGATCAGGACTGAAATGATAAGGTTTTTAAGGATTTGTTTACAAATTAAGAGATGGGATATGGGAAGAAGAGATCATTTGTTGCATTTTAAGAGAAGGTGATAAGTTACTAAAATTGTTTATACCTGTGATGAAGGGGGAAGTCATTTCCTTATATATATATTTCTTTTTCTTTCTTTTCTACTTTTCTTTCTTTTCTGCACCTATTCCTCTTTTTTGTTTTAGTTTGTATTAGTTTTTTATTGTTGTAGTTGTAATTTTTAATAAAATTACTATTTAAAAAAGAGTTTCACTGACTAGCATAGTACTCCTATGTAATTTCCTTTTGAATATTTTTCTGTTATTTGCCACAGTTCAGCAATAGATAAGAAAACAGGAGACAAAGTAGCTATCAAGAAGCTCTGTCGCCCATTCCAATCTGAGATTTTTGCCAAGCGCGCGTATCGGGAACTCACACTGCTGAAGCACATGCAGCATGAAAATGTGAGTAACTACTCCTCTGTGTATGTTTGCTGGTACCCAAACAGTTCTCTGTGTCTTTCACAAATTACCTGAATGGAAGATGGAGCTGAAGTATGGTTTAATATCAGGATTTCTATCTTCACCTGAGTTGGTAGACAAGGCAAAAATCTAATTAAATAGCAAAATGTGCATGTCCAGAAGGTAGTCTTTCTTGCAGTAACAGCTTCTATGAAATGACCGATTCATCCCTGCAGCTGATTGATACATCTCATTAATTCAGGTTGCTATATAGACCCAGAAGTTATAAATAGGTACCATACTAAGTGTGGTCCATCAGTCAACCATAAGTGCTTGCAAAGATGGAATACAACCAGCCAGACAAGTTCTAATATTGCCTCTTCCCACCTGATAGAGTTTGAGATGTGTTGGATGCATTGGAATTCTGGAAGCTGTAGCCCATCTGAGACTAAAATTAGATGTAGTGAAATATGGCTTGGCTTCTGGCTGGTAAAGCAGAATGTTTTTATCATGTTAGATAGATATGTTCTTCAGCTGTTGTTGTGCAGCGTGCTTTGATTATTTTATAAAATGTTGGTGCACCCAGAATTTGAAAGATACATTTTGTATGACTATTCCTGGATTTATTCCCTGGTCTTGGGGCTTCCTATGAGAACACCACAAAATATAAAACTTCTCCATCTCCCAACTCATTGCTTGGAAAGGCCTCAGGATGCCAGTGAAATATGGCTTGGCTTCTGGTTGGTAAAGCAGAATGTTTTTATCATGTTAGATAGATATGTTCTTCATAATCTTACTTTCTGAGTCCACCTCTGCTGCAGGTCATTGGATTACTTGATGTCTTCACTTCAGCTACTTCATTTGATGGATTCCAGGACTTGTAAGTTTGCATTTTCTACCATACCAATGTTCTGTAGCTCTACTGCAGAACTGCTTCTAGAGAAGGCACAACAGCTTGGTCCATTAATCATTTTCTCTCAAAACCCACTGTTTTCAAACATGGGTCTGTACAGGTTCTGTCACTGAGTTTGACAATAAATAAATAAATAACCATATATTGCATTTATGGCACAGGGCCTGGTTACTTGAGGGGCTGCCTGTCTCCCCTAACATATGTCGGCTGATTCAATCCTGCAGGGTTAATGCACTCCAGGTTCCTTCAATTAGACAATGTCATCTATTGGGACCCTGGAAGCATACCTTCTCTGTAGCAGTACCTGCCCTCTGAATGAGGTTCCCCCCGAGATAAAGTTCCCCCCAGAGTCGTTTGTCAAGATGGTGGTGAAGAAATGTGATAGATAGATAGATAGATAAATAAATAAAGATGGCCCTCACCCTGCTGTTGTTTAGAAGAGCCATGAAGATCTGGCTCTTCACCCAGGCCTTTCATGAGAGAGAGTAAGACCCCTCGCTTCATTGTACTTGCCATTTTTATCTTTATTTTTTATTGATTATATTGTAATCTCTGATTGTTGTGAGTTGTTGAGAGTTGGGCAGCATACAAGTCTAATAAATTATTATTATTATTATTATTATATTATTATTGCAAAGTACACATTAGTTTGTACACAGAATTTAGCATCATGGAAATTCTGTCTTTAACTGTTGCTTTTAAGTTAGAAACTTTCTGAAGCCAATCTAGATAAACAATTCCTACCCATAATCAGATCTCCTGTCTCTTTACATTTTTTTAAAAAACCTGCTCCCATTGGATCCCACCTTCCCAATTGAAGTAATTATACTTTCACCCTGCCATGGTCTTTTTCAAATGGAGCTTTGGGGACAAAGATTTCCATCTGAAAAAGGATGGCATGGGAAGAGAATCTGCTTTTTGCCAGAACTGGAATCCCAAAACAACTCAGCTGCTCCTTATCCTTGTAATATTTTTTAATGTATAAAAAAATGCCTGCTGACAGGCCATCTAATCCAGCATTCTATGTTACACAAAAGCCAGCCAGGAATTCGAACACAGTCTGTATTATGGGGTGGGCAATATTTAGTAAAATCTCAGAGGATTGATTGAGGAGATATTTATAATATTTTTTTCATTAATTAATCATAAAACATAATTGGAAGGGACGTGACGTTGGAGGTCATCTCATGAAACTTGCTCAATGCATGATTTAAAATGCAAAACATGTTACATTGTGTTTATCTAGCTTCTGCATAAATACCTCTAATAAAGAAGAGACCATTACATTTCAAGGCAGTTGGTTTTTCTATAAACAGTTCTTAGAGTTAAGCAGTTACTCTTAATATTTAGCTTAGAATGTGCTTTCCTGTAAGCATCGGTCTTATTTCTGTTGTTTGGAGGAACAAAGAATACTAAACAACTGCACAGTCACTCTAAGCTAAGCACATAAATTTAAAAGTAAAACAACATATGAACATATGAAGGTAAAATATGAAGATATAATATTCAAATATATGTAAAAAAATTGGGCAAGCCTTTTTTTTCAAAAGTCTATACACAAAACAACAACCACATAGTTGCATGTTTAATGTGAGTTGGTTTTTAAAACTGCGCAGTACAACCTTTGTGTGTACAACATTCTATTTTGCTATTGTTTTCTTATATTCCTGTCAGCTGTATGATTTCCAAACATGGGTCTAGTGTTCTTCTGAAAGAAGATGGAAGTGGGGCACAGAGTGAAACCGAAGGGGGCAATCAATAACTGTCCTTGATTAGTAATATGTAAAAATGACACTGCTGTCAACATGGCTTCTAGACAAAATGATGAGGAAGTAGCCAAAATGGCACTCATTCCCCACCTCCCAGTAACAGAAACAGTAACCTATATGGCAATAAAGATACTTAGTGGCAGAAGCGGCAGAAGACCTGCAATGCACCCAGGGTTGCCAGAACTAGCAACACACAGCTGACAAAATCCAGCTCTTTTCCCCAATTTAAATCAACCTTCTTTTCATCACAGAGCAGCAATCTTGTTTTTGAAACATAGGTCCAGTGTTCTTTCAAAAGGGCACTAAACCCGTCTTTATAAGAAGCCTGCATAAGCGCCAGTCTGGCATTCTGTGGGCAAATGTCTCTGTGGAAGCTAGGTCTCTGGTGACTAGTGCAGCCCAAATTGAAATGGCCGTGGAGGGCAGTCCCAGCGATCTGAGGGGAAGAAGCTTGCACATAGCAGCTTAGAGTGGCCAGTAGGAGATAGGCAGGTTCCAACCCCTGACCATCACCCATATCATCAACGAAGCATGCTAGATTGTGTCCAAGGCAAGAACTGTGTCAGGAGAAGAATGAAAGCACCTCTTCAAGTTGAAACAGCTTACTTTAAGATTATTTTAAGCTGCTTCAGCTGGGGATGACATGAAGACAACATCATAAAGACAAATTACTGTATATAAAAGTGATTATTGGGGCATGTTTGTACCATGGTTTGTCTCATGGTTAGGGGATTCAAGGGTGAGCTTACCTCTATATAATTAGTAGCTATATAAGAAGTCAGTGCAAATCAACAGAGCCTCAGCTTCCAGTCAATAGGTATTCTATCTAGCAGTTCCTTGTGCTGTATGATAAACACATGGCCAGAAGTTGAAAAGCATAGATTAAATGGATCTGAAAAGCTAAAAATGTGAGTCCCACATCAACTAAACTATTAAATTGACTATAGGCATGTTTAAGACAAGAGAAGTAGTGGTTTCAGAGAAGTTCAGTTGATTTTGTTATGGATTGCAGTGTAAAGATTAGGTTATAGTAACACAATTTGCTACAGCATTTTGTTTAATGAGATAAAGCTGTTATTCCCATTTCTGATTCTAAAATACAGCCATGCACTGTTATTTTCAGAAATGGAATTTTATAAAATCAGCAAGACTCTTAGCATGAATTAGCGACTATTTCTGGTGAGGACAAAACTATATTATACCTTACATTTTTCTCTAATACTTACCTTTTAAATATTTTTAGCTACCTGGTGATGCCATATATGCAAACAGATTTACAAAAGATAATGGGACACCAGTTCAGTGAGGAAAAGATTCAGTATCTGATCTACCAGGTTTTGAAAGGCTTGAAGGTAAGTGACTTCAGAAAAATTCAGAACAGAAATTGGTGCTACCTTTGCCAAACTGCCTCATTCCCTTAGTATCTTTGTAGTAACAACATCTTTTAATGGATTCTGAACATAGAATCATAGGATTATAAGAGGTGGGAGGGCCTTAGAGGTCATAAAGTCCAGCTCCTTCCCCAGTACAGGGATCTACTACTTTTGCATTCCTGACCAAGAGCCATCCAGCTTCTATTCAAGGCAGCGACAGCCTCCAGGGAAGCAGTGTGTTGCATTGGTGAAAAACTCTTACTATAGCCATTCCTTGTAACTTACGCCATTTTTTCTTGTCCCATCTTCTGGAACAACTCTAAATAATTCTGTCCTGTCTTCCACATGACAGCTCTTCAAATATTGAGACAGCTATAATCTCTCCCTGCAAACTTTTATTCTCCAAGCTAAAGTTACCCAGCACCAATTGTTCCTCATGTATTTTTCTTTCCAAGCCTTCTTATTGTCCTGGTTGCTGTTTTGTGAATGCCCTCTTAAAATGCGATACCCAGAACTGGATACAATATTCAAGGTGCAGTCTAAGCAATTTAGAATAGAGAGGAATGATTTTCTTGATTTTGAAATCCTACTTCTGTTGATGCAGCTTTTTTTTTTTCAGCTGCCTTTTGGCTCATGTTAAGTTTATAATAAATCCACCAAGACATTCAGATAATGTTTGCACGTCGTGCTGTGCAGTATGCTCTGCTCTTTGCTATAATCATGCCTTTGTTTTTTTCCTACATAAATGAAGGATTTTACATCTGTCCTAGCTGAAATTAATTTTGCTAGTTTCTGCCCATTTCCCCAACTTTTCAAGATCCTTTTGAATCCTGATATTATCCCCTAAGGGATTTGCTATCTTCCCATAATTTGGTAATTATTTTTTCTAATCTCTCATTCAAATCATTTATAAATACGTTGAACAACCCAGGGTCTAGAATGGAGCCCTGGCGATATGCCACTTGACACTTTCCCCCCACGTGGCACACAGCCACTGACAATTGCTCAGTCAGCTTTGTATCTCTCAGTTCTTTGATAGCTGCCTTACCTGAAAGTGATTTTTCCCAAGCATGAATCTCTCCAGGTTCTCTTTAGAAAGCTTTATTAAGATGAAAGCAAATGTGATAAAAGAATTCCAGCCAGAGAACGATTTCCTACACTGGAGCCCTGCAATATGCCATTCCACACTCCTTCCAGCCTGATACAGAAGCATAAACGCTGGCATAAACTCATGGGGTATGATTGTACAAGCTCTGTTTCCATCTCAAACCACCATAGGCCAGTCAACTTTTTGCCATCTTCTCTATTAAGAGCTTATGATAAGCCTTGTCCAATGGTTTCCTGAAGTCAAGGTACACTCCTGTGGTCAAGTAAACTAGTTACTTTGTCCAAAAAGATCAAGTTGGTTTGGTATGATTTCTCCTTGAGGAACTCTTGCTCTTACTTTTGCCAAGTAATTCATTCTTTTCTAAATCCTCCCTAACCAACTCTTTAATAATCTATTCCAGAGTTCTGTCATGTGTCCATATCAGGCTTACTGGTCAGTGGTTATTCTGGGCCTCCCCCACCGCTCCCCCGCTTTCTGAAGATCAGAACAATATTTGCCCTTCTCCAGTTCTCTGGCACATTCTCCAGAATGTCTCAAAGATCACAGAAAAGGGCCTGGAGGTAACATCTGCAAGCTCCTTCAAGATTATCAGGTACAGCTGGTCTGATCCTGGTGATTTAAACATATTCACAGAGGCCATGTGCTCCCTAATGGATTGCCTCTCCTCCCTAAGGGGAACTGTGTTTTAATAGACCAAGCAATAAAAATGACACAAGGAAGACCAAAGAAAAAAAAGCAGTTGAAAAGGGTCTGCCTTCTGTTTGTCATCTGTTACTACATTACCATCTTCTCTAACCAGTGGGCCCAACTCCTTCCTTTTTCTTCATTTACTACTGACATGGCCCAAAAAACTGTTGCTTTTACTTCCCTGTAACCTTAAACTCCTTTTGTGCTTTAGCCTTTCTGATTTCCATGTTATCTACTTGCTGGTGCACCTCTTCGATGATTATATCCAGGGGTGTGCTTGCAAGAGCTGACTGTTAAATATTCTGGAATTTTGCGAGCCAGTTGACAGCAGAGGTGAGCCTTGACACCGAGTGCACTAATCAGCTGTTCCACAGCAAGCATGATGGTGCATTAGTGGCAATGGAGCCAGCAGAGCCGATTCTTAAACATATAGCAGCATGCTACTAATTACATATATCCATCTTCCATTTTCCTATGAATAGCCCTTTTACCTTTTAACTCAGTTGAAAGCTTCCTATGCATTCACAGATTTCCTGAACTGCCTCCCCCGGCCATTTTTTTTCCTCATTGAAATGCTTTGTGATTGTTTCCAAGATCTTATTTCTGAGACATTTCCAACCTTCCTGTGCTGTCTGACCAGAGTATTTCATCAATGGGATCCTGCCCAGTACTTCTCTAGGCTTATTGAAACTCATTCTTCAGAAATCTAGTGTCCATGTATAATTGTGCTCCAATTTCTTTTTGTAGTATCTTCAACCCCAAGAGGATACTGTCACTTCCTCCCAAAGTCCTGTTTTTATCTCTTTAACCAGCTGTTCATTATTGGTTAAGATCTTAAGAGGGCCATCCCCCTTGTCTCTTCCTCAGCCTTCTGGGAAATGAAACAGCCAGCAAGGCCACTGAGGAATGTTGGGGGCTTTGCAGTATTATCTGGTTGTCCAAAAGATGTCCAGGTAGCTCAGGTCTTGCTTTATTACTGTGTCTCTTTTCCATAAAAGGTCTGTAATTTGTGCAGGAGGATTGTATTCAGATCTGCCTGCCTTGGTGGCCTATAATCATCCCCCCTTAATAATAACTTGGTTATTTATCTTCTTTGAGAGGTTCTTAGGGTATGGATCAGATGACTAGTCTCAGTTGTAGCTCCACCTTTCCCCAGAAGTTAGGAAACAATTAAAAACAGTATTGTTCCAACATGCCTTTGGCACTGGCTGATCATGGATGCCTGTCACAGACATTGCTGTTGTGTATCATTGTTTTGTTTTTCTTTTTTTCTTACATTGTTTCTATTTTGCTTTTAATTTTATTTATGTATTTATTTCCAACTTTAACTTGTTAGCCACCCATACTCCTTCAGGATTGGGTTGGATTATAAATACTGTGAACTAAATAATAAACTTGTACTCTTACCCACATGCCCTCACCTGTTCAAATTCCTGGATCTCAATTCATGTACCCAGTTACTTTATACATAAGACCATCATTCCTGGCCTATTGCTTTTGAATATCGTAAACCCTTAAGTCCTTGCATTTAACTCATGAGTCCTGTCCCAAAAGTTTCCAGTACTGTAAGGCCTACTAAATCATAATCACTTTCCTGCATTAAGACTTCTAATTCTTCCTGTTTGCTCCTCATACTTTGTATATTTCTATAGAGACACTTGAATCCTTAGTTTGCTTGGCCTATTGCTTTGGGTACTTAGGTGCACATGAGGTGCACCCCACTGAACTCAGAAGCATCTCCCATTATTGCAGGCTGCAATTTGTTCCCATTCACACCATATGCAGATGGCTATTATCTCTGTAGTTAGTTCTTCATTTCCAGTGTCCCCAAGCTGTGTCCACACCTCCTATCATGCCCATCCAGCAGTTACCACACCTCCTGAGGGGGTAGTCTTTCAGCATATGAAAAGGGCACCAGTAATGGAAGATTGCTAGAGCTCATGACTTAGCAAAAAATAAGGCATGAGAAAGCCGCAGAGAAAGCCGTCTATTTTACCAGTGTCACTTCCACAAGAACAAAAGGCCTCAACCGGCTTGCCTTTCCTTGTTGATGAGAAGCGCTGAGGAAGTCCAGAATATTTCTACTGGGTTATTTTCCCAATAGAAATTTATCAGACAATCCACATAGAAATTGTAAGACACTACATAGAAACATGTTCTATCACTCGGAATCCTGATTACTAGCTGTTATGGAGGATGTAAGAAATCTTCATGTGGTCTTTTTCTTCTGTTGCAGTATATTCACTCTGCTGGAATCATTCATAGGGTATGTTCTTTTTAAAGTTATTTCTTTTCTAGAGTGTATAGCTTGCCAGTGCAGCCTTCTACAACCTTGTGCCTTCCAGGTGTGGCTCCCATAATCTTCCAGCCACAAACACCATCGGCACCAAGCTATGGAAGGCTGCACTAGTGCATATTCCTGAACTTGATATTTCTTCTGTTGCCAATTTTTCCAAACCTTCAGTATGTAAACTGGTTAAAAAGATCACCTAATCTCTATTGCTGTGCTAAAACCAAATGTCCTTGTTTTCTGCCCTCCAGAAGAGAACCCACACATCTCCCTAGAAGCCTATTTGCAGTTGATGGCACTGTCTCAGTTCTGACCCACCAGCATGTTACAAACAGCCAGACCCACTCCTCTTATCCTAGTCAACTGATATCATCCTGTCCACAACTCTGGAAATCCCATGTTTCCTTTGTAACATTAATGTGGAGAAACGCATTTGTATAAGAAGGAAGATGATAGATAGATAGATAGATAGATAGATAGATAGATAGATAGATAGATAGATAGATAGATAGATAGATAGAGAAATTGCTTAATTCTTCCCTAGCCCACTGATTCTTCCTTGTAAAATAACCCACCCCCAGCAGTTGGATGACAGAAGAAGAATTAAGATACTCTCCTTCGATATATTTACAAAGATAGAATGAGTTCACTAAATCACGATTTGTTTAACAGTGCTTTGTTGAATAAGCCGCAGCTGATCAGCTTCCCACTTCACAAGCTAAACCAAAGACCAACAAACCATATTAATGTGTGAGCCTGGCCAGTTATACATATCTGCACTCAGAAAGAAAGAAAATCATTGTGCAGATCCAACATATTTTGCTATCAGGAGCAGGGCCCAAACCACACCCCACATGATGCTCAGGCCAATGTTTTAACAAGTGCAAGTCATGGTGCAATGTTCACATAAGGACTGCTGCCCCTCCCAGTCCTCCCTTCTCCTGATGCCGGTGGAAGAAGGTTGCCCCAAGTAGCCACATGGCACGGCCCACCTTAGGAAATACATTCTACCCCCACTGAGATATATTTCATTTGACATTTCCCTCATGCATTTCAGTATCAAACCTTGTAATCCAGCTTGTTGGCTTACCTCTTTTCTATGGCAGTTAAAAACTGCCTGAGGAAAACATATGACATGTCACCCGAGCAGAAGACATCACTAGACAAACCTCATGCATGCCCTGAGGCCAGCTTTTAAACATGGAAATAGTCCAATGAAAACATTACAGAACTGAGAGAAAAAGCACGTCTAGAGAGAGAGAGATCATTAGGTATCTTTCAAAGAGGAAGAATACTTCCCTGGTTGTACATATGGAGAAGAAATGTTTCACAGTATCCTGTTAGTATATATTACACCAGTGTTTCTCAACCTTGGCAACTTTAAGATGTGTGGACTTCAACTCCCAGAATTCCCCAGCCAGCCACACTGGTTGGGGAATTCTGGGACTTGAAGTCCACACATCTTAAAGTTGCCAAGGTTGAGAAACACTGAACTACACAATTGGAGAGTAATAATCAGAACTGCCAGAGAATATTTGTAAGCTGTTTGACCCTTTAGTTATGGTGAGGGAGATGATTTTAGCTCTTAATAATAACAGAGGGATGGGGAAATGAAAGGTCTTTGTAGACTGACTACTAACTCCTCTGCCCTGTTATTCTGCTGCAGCAGCACAGCAAGAAGGAATGGGAGAATAAGCTTTCTCTTTTCTCCTCCCTTTGAATGAAGTGGAAGGCAATTTGCTAACACAGTATTGGGTGTTTGGGGGAAAAGTGTTAAGAGGAATACGGAAATCTGGGTCTGGCAGACCCACTGCTGTCTCTGACACATGCAACACCATTGGCAGAACACCTGTGCCAGTGGAGCATTCACAGGCAGAGCAGGAGGATTCCTGCTGTTTGCCCTTCCCTCTTTGTTGGCAAAATAGCACCTACTGTTAAAGCTGTTAAGCCAGACTTCAACCAGCAAGAAGAGTGTGACCTAAGCGGCACCCAATTTTTTAGTTTAAAAGAAAATTGTTGAGATAAGTGGGAACCAGTTTACAGTTTAACAGCTCATCCACACAGGTTCCTTATTGCAGCACAAGCACACCCCATTCCTGTCTCCCAAGGACATGTCCTCACCACAGAGCCTCCATCTCATAGGCAGCCCATTACTAAGGCAGGCTGAAGTCATGTTTTCCCTGGGAAAAAGGAAGAGGACCTTCCATGCAGTCCACAGTGCTTGGGAAGGTGGCTGGTGGCACAGAGCTGGGCAGCCATCTGCTTTGTTACCGTGGGCTGGCAGTTCTGCTGTGGGATCCTTCCCTTCCATCTGGTCCATGTGGGTGGGACTTATTCTGCAGTGCTGTTTTGGCTGCACTTGGCCAACCTAGAACATGTAAAGCCCCTGACTAGCCTATCCCTGGCTTAAAGCACATAACTGAAAGGGTAACTGAATGGACCTGGCTCTTGTGCTTTTGCAGCCTAGACTTCTCTTCCCGGTGGACACCCTGCTTTTGGGGAAGCCCTGCCTCCTCAGTTCTTTCCTCACAGAATGTTCTTTGAAAAGTTCACCCCATCATAGAATGTAACCTGGTAAAGATATGGCTTCAAAATACAGTGACATTTGCCTGCACAGATCCAGTTAACAATGAGATGGCAGCAAAGAGAACAAATGTCTATTTGCTGACAACTAGTGGTAGATGGGTTGAAAGGTTGACTGGTCAACAGGTCACAAACATTTTGGAGAAATGATGTGGATGTATGTAAGAGACCCCATAATTTAACACATCTCTCATACACACTTAAGTCTCCAGCTTCAGTAGTATGTATGCAGCAAGCAGCTGCATCAGGGATGTACAAATCCAGGTGACCACTAAATTACAATTAAGAAAAACAACCTCTTTGCTGCCATCTAGTGGTAATGGGGTCAATAGGTTAACAATCATTTGAAGAAAAAATTGAAAAAAGATTGATGGAAGAGAGTGCGTAGATGTTACAACACCTCCCTGGTAGATGTTCTATACATCATTCAGTAGCAGTTTTTCCTTTGAATGTCCTGGTTGGTGACATTCAGATTTTCAGCCAGGGAAACTGTCTTTTCAGTGTTGAACTGAGAGAGAAACTATCTGGGCAGCAGACAGCTTGGAAAGTGCGTTAAGTGCTTGTCATGGGGTAAACACTATCTATGGCTCTGGGATGGGAGGAAAGAATGGCAACGTTGTTGTTATTTAATTATCTACCCTAGGATCAAATTGTGATAGTCATTGTGGATTTTTCTAATTCTGTATACTGCAGGATCTAAAGCCAGGCAATTTAGCAGTGAATGAAGACTGTGAACTAAAGGTAGGAGTTTTGTTTTTGTTTAATGAGAAAGCAGAATGTACATTGCATTGTTGGTTTGACTATGCTTGTTCTTAATCTTCAGTGCACCATATTCTGCATCTCATTTGTGTTTATTTGGAAGTAACACCTACTAATTTCAGTGGGATGGATCTAGCCAATCTATCTAAAGATAGATGCACTGAAATCAGTCAATTTAAGGTGCACCTGGATAACACTTTTATTGCATTTTATTAAGAATTTGCTCTGTCCAAAATGGAATTTTAGATGACATCATCTTCCTTTTGTAAGCTTCCCATGTTTCCCATTATTTCTTCTATCCATTTTCTTTCCCTGGAAAAAACTATTAAATAGGAAAAAAAGTATGTTCACAAAGAACCTTCACCTGGAAGAATTGTTATATTTCATGAGAGTACATAGAATTATGGTTTAATCATGTTCCCAGCCTTAAACCTACATTGCAGAGGCTCAGAATTCAGATGCAGAGTAATATTAATGCAGTTTACATCCCATTCTCAATTTTGGAATTGCACAATAATGGCATCTTGAATTTGTCAATACTCTTTCCATGGAAGAATGTAATGCTTAGTAATAGACTATACATTCAGTCCTTGAATTATAGCTAGGCTTGGCAAACTTTTAGATATGAGTTTTGGCAAAATATATGTGAGCCTTGGCTAAACAAGATTATAGCACTCAAAGAATGAAGGAGAACTGGTTTGCCTCAGGGCCTTTCCCAGTTGTACTTAGTCATGGTACACACATGCCCTGGCAATGTAATTTTACTGCTCTGTTCCCATTAGGTTGTTTTCCTCTTGTCCCTAGCCCATGAATGAGATTGGTTTAAATTATCCTCAGCTGTACTGGTGTTAAAGTAGTGTTTTCCCCTTATACCAAGAGCACCCCTTGACAATCTCAAGGTGGGCAAAATTTGCTATGCTTTCCCAACCATTATATCAGAGGTCAAAGATGGGATCAGAGAATGCTTATTGGCTATTTCGGGTGATGCAGGCACATCCTCTCCCTTCCTGTCATCCTTTTCTGCAACAGTTCTGCTGTTGCCTCCCTAAACATCTGGACACACTAGTGCTGTGCCAATGGCTTAGCAGAATTGTGCAATAGCACTGCACAATGCATCTGGCAATACTGTAAATTCTTTAATTCTATGGCCTTTACTGGGTTAGTGCTAGGCTAAAATAGCATGGAATCATGGGACCGACCCCTCTTTTGTCTCCCATAACAGAACACTGAAAATTGACATTTGTGGTAGATCTAAAGAAGGATAGGAAGGAGAGAGCAGTCCTAAACAAGTGCTATTTTTTGACTCAGAGTCCTTCCTGATTCCAGTCTGTTGTTGTTGTTATTACTGTTGTTGTTGTTGTTATTCAACATGGATTATGACAGAATGGGATGCCAGAGGGTAGGGCACAGATAGGAGAATAGAGATGACAGACATTGTCCTGCTGCAGATTGGTGACATGCTGAAGAGGGAGAGTAACAAACCCAGAAAGATCAACTTATTGTTTGCTTATCACATGCTGCACCCACAAAATCCAGACAACACAAGCTGATGGTGACTTGGAACAGATGCAGTACAGGCAGGATAGGCATTGTAATTGGACAGCAGATTTCAAGCCAGTGTAGTTTCCTGCTGACTCAAAGATGGGTGGATTGCTCTTTGACTCAGCAATGGGGAAAGGCCCTCAGTTGGCTTCATTAAAGTTAACTAAAAGTGCTTTTAGTCATCATGTGTTAAAAATAAGCAATGGATTTGTAACAGCAATCCATTGCTTCTAGGAAGAACTTTAAAAACTCTGTGGAGTGTTCTAGAAAAACAAAATAGGCTTTTTGTTTTGTTTTGGATAGATGGTAACACTGTTCTGTAAATTCCTCATTATGCAAGATAATCTTTTTTGTGTTTTTAGATCTTGGACTTTGGCTTAGCAAGGCATGCAGACACAGAGATGACAGGCTATGTTGTAACTCGTTGGTACAGAGCACCCGAAGTGATTCTGAACTGGATGCATTACAATCACACTGGTGGGTTAAATTATTTATTCATTAGGAGGTTTGGGAGATTCTTGCTAGGCTGTGGATTATTTCCTTACACTAGTATCTATATGTGATTTTTAAATGTATTTAATTCTCCCCTTGTTCAATACACACATACAAACCTTCATAGGATGACCTGATTCATAGATTATGCTAAACCATAATGTTTGCTGGGGCATATCAAATTATATGAGCCAGTAATTACAGTCTGTAAAGCATAGTATACAGCTTAGCATATGATATGCCCCATGTATGAATCCAGTCTACTTTTCTTCAGACATTAATTAAAATAGCATCTGATACTGTTTCCCCTACTTTGCTGTCTGAGAATCATATTCTTTTCAGCGATACTTTTTCCAGATAGATGCACATAAGATTGCATCTGAACTGAATTCTCACCTTCCATAGTCTGCAGACAGCTACTCTGGACTGTGTTACATAGTCTTATTCTCACTGCTATTAATTCCCAACACTCAGATTGTTTCATCACTCTGCTCTTCCAATCATCTTACCTGTCCTGTGCCTCCCAGTGAAGTCAGCAGCATGAATAATTACTAACTCATCCGCATTGTGATATGTGGGGGCATGTGCTTCAAATGCAGCTGTTGACACAACTATTACTATTGTGAAATAGTTACATTTTGTTAATCTCATGCATTTCTCCTGTAATAACACCTTGAGAAAAATGAAGTTAAAATATCTGAAAAGCCCGTAAGTGCCAGCCACATATTTTGTGTAACCCAATTAGGGTACAGAAAACCTGAATACACACTTGCCCAATCTGGCGTCCTCCAAATGGATTACCGTTCAACACTACTAATCCTCTACAAGCATGTCCAGAGACCTGCTAGCTAGGAATTATGGTAGACACAGCCCATCTGGGGGGCAGCAAGTTGAGGGAAAAGTACCTTAGTGCAAAATAGCTCATTGCTCCAATGACTTAAAGAGGATTTCAAAACAATAAAGTAAGAATAATACAAGATAATATTACAGGTAGGACTACCAGCTTTATGTTGTAAAACTCCGGATGACCACAAGATGGCAACAAAGAGTTAATAGTTTTCTGTATCTCTTGGCTGCATCTAGTGGTGGTCTAGATTTTTGCAGCCTAGGTCTGGTAGCTAAAGGTAATGTAACTTGTAAACAAGTAGACTTGTTACAAGCATGTGTAAAATGTGTATTTTGGTTTCTAATGCTGTTTTTTCAAACCTTAGAATTAAATCCTTTCTTGTATATTTCTCTCACTTCCAAACAGTGGACATCTGGTCTGTTGGTTGCATCATGGCAGAAATGTTGACTGGGAAAACTCTGTTTAAGGGTAAAGACTGTATCCTTCTCAAACCTGTGTCCCTGTTTGAAGCTGATGCTCTCACAGTTTGGACTGAAAATGTAAATAATGTAGATGGTTACCTGTAGGAAGAAGTCAAGTATGAAAAGTAAAAATACTTATACTCGCAAAAAGGAAGTAAGGTAGGGTCCTTTTAAGTTTTTAAATCTAAACATCTTTTTTCCCATTTCACAGCATTTTAATTAATAACAAAGGTATTGTTGTGAGTACAGATGGTGAGCAGGAGGGGGCTCCTATCCAGGGGGGAAAACGTGTGCGTAGTTTAGAGGCTTTGAACTGTTATTTAAAGAAACCCAGAACAGACCCATCTTGAGTTTGGGGGTTTACCTGTCTGGGTTTTCCCAGGCTCCTTCAGTTTGGTAGGATTTTCTGTCTACTAGAGCAGTTTAATAAACACTAGAGACATTCTCCTCATCTCAGCGTGGTCTGTGCTTAAGCCAGGACAGGTATTCAATATTTCTCCCTCCATTTGATGTCTGACAATCATCATGGCTGGATCTTTACTGTGTTCAAGCCAGTGTATAAGTGTATAAGTGAAGCAAGGCTCCACTCTCAAAAGCAAAATTTACTTCCAGGAGCATTGAGAACAAACATAGCTCCTGCCTGCTCAGGTTGTGCAGAGATCAGGATGTGGTAGGAAAAATGGGATTCAGAACAGGTATGGGAGCACATGCGGCATTTGTCATGAACACCTTAAAATTGTTGTCTCTGTTCCTAGGCTCATGGAGTTGCCCTCAGCAGCTGATGCATGATCCTGGGAAAAGTCATGCTTGGCTGAAAGTGTTCCTGACATGCATGCCCACATGTGTTCCAAATGACATTTCACCCAGCAGATCCCAATCTTTGCACAGTCCTGTCTGCAGCTCCTTAAACTAAACCCAGCTTTTCCTAGGAAATGGCACAGTGCACCCACATTTACATCCACAGTTTTCTACAAGTATAACTACTGCATCCATCATCCCCTCTCTCTCCTCTCCTCTGCAGAGTTCCAAGTTTCACTAGAAGGAAGGCTAAGGTTGCTATGTACACAAGAATTCCAGCAAGTGCTTTTCTTTCCAACAAGGCATCTACAAACAGTCAGTAAACCCTTGGCCATGTCTATGGTGGAGGGGCTGGGAAGGGGAAGAGGCCTGCTGCTTTTGCACAGGTGAGGCAGCCTACATTTGCTCATTGCCTTGATAGCTGTCAGTCCCTTTAGCAGTCTGCAAACTGACACGGACACTTATCTCTGTTGATGGAAGGGCACTCAAACCTTTAGGCAGGGGATCTAAGATTGTGCTGTTACACATCGCTGATATGAACTAATATTCTGAAGTTTTCATATGACTTTGACACGAATGATTGTGGGTTGCAGTTATTATTCTCCCTAATAATCAATGACCCAGCAGGAAAGATTCAGTATCTCTCAGCCTACTGATGCAAACAATGAGGTATGGAAGCAAGCTATGTACCTTGCCCTTTCATAGGAAAAGCGGGATAAATATATGATACGTGGATCCATTTGTGCAGGGGTTTGTCATCTAGTTTGTCAAATTCAAAGTCTAGCCCCTGTTGGTAATACTTGATTCAGCCTACCAGATCTTGATCAGCTAACCCAGATCCTGAAAGTGACAGGAAACCCTGGAGAGGAGTTTGTGCAAAAGCTGGAAGACAAAGCGGTAAGATACTCTATTTTGCACTTGAAAGGCAAACTCGTATGTTGTTGTTGTTGTTGTTGTTTTAGAAAGTTGCACTCTTTAAAGAACATTTAACTTTCTGCCCAACTTCTATAAATGATAACTGTTTTTGTACGTATGTATTCCACGTTTCCTCTAATTAGCCCAAAGTAATTGGCTTTCCCATATCCCCATTAATCTTCACAATAACCCTGTCGGATAAAATAGAGAAAACTGATGTGATGACTATTGTCTTCCTAGCTCTAAACTGGGGCTCTAAACCACCACCCTCATAAGCTTGTCTGACAAGAATAGTGAAATGGTATTATATGTATACCAGCATTTTTGTTTTAATAACCTCTGAGTTTTATAACACACGTTACTGATATTCATTAGTACTTGTTTATTCCTGCATCATTGCTGTGGATTGTTGGGTGCAACCAACTCCTGACAAAAATCACTGAAAACCAGCCTTGAAATTATTTATTTATTAAATTTAGCCACTGCCAATCCCCCCCCAAAGGGGGGGACTCTGGGCAGTATACAACAAAGGTGTCAACTGTTTTTGTACATGTTAAATGAAGTACTGGGGTTGTAACAGCTGGAGGAAGAGGAAGACATCTGCAAAGGCACTTTCCTTCTCTAAAGTAGAACTGGAAGGGAAAAACAGCCATGGGCTGCCTGTCCTTTACACAGCCTGATGAAAGACAGCTTCCCTGCCAGCAAAGGAAGGTTTCCCTCTCATGGACAGGATATTGCATTATCAAAGTTGAAAAAGGACATAGCGAAAGTGTTGAGGAAAGGCCAAAGTAAGTTGGAACATACCGGCCATAAACATGGCATGAGAAGACAGACTCTGCTTTTGAAAATGGCAAAGAAATGTAGATATTCAGAGATCAGTAAATGGAAATGTCTCACTTCCATAAACTGAAGGTGCAATACTGTGCATGTTTATTTAGATGCAAATCCTACTCTGCCATAATTTTTGTTTAGTATTACACTTTATTTACTTGGGATGAACAGGCAGAAACTGTCATATGAAGCATGTCTTCATATGACACGTCTAAGACCTTTTTTGAAGTCAATGGATGCTCTTGAGACTACTTGCTTATGGTGAGCAGCACCAAAGACAGATATGGGTGAAAGGTGCCCTTTCTTTCTCTTCCTGAATCCCATTTTTCTACATTGCACTCCTTACCCAGTTAACTAAGAGGGCTGAATTTTTCTTCTTCCATTATCTGCCTTCTGAACTCTCCCATTATATGACATTAGGCTGCATACTGCACATTAGATTACAAACTTCCCATCCCTAATATAAAGGGAGATGCAAATATTAGGAGCAATAGAAGTGATATTATTATAGTAAAATTACAGTAAAATTTTTACTTTGTCTTATTTACAAGCACAACTCAAAGGAGGCTAATATGGACCCATGAGTACTTCTGATGAAAGAAGTGTATGGCTGATATGGGGGCTGTTCACCAATCTATAAAGGGTTGATTATGGTGTATTTCCAGGTGACATTTGTATGGCTGTATGAAAATGTTGTTTCTTTTAGGCTAAAAACTACATACAGACATTCCCTAAAATTCCCAAAATGGATTTATCTCTGCTTTTACCCAAAGCCAGCCCTCTGGGTAAGCTCTTTTATGTGTTTTAATCCATGATAAAACTAATATTCCTCAGAAGTATTATATAACCTAAATGTATTATTTAACTTTTGTTCAGATGACAGATGGACATGTCAAACCAATTTCTTATATGATTCTAGCACAGCTGGCATATTCTGTACAGCTTTGATAACAAAGAAATCTTTAAAATGTAATTAAGCATGAATAGCGTATAACCTTGTAGATGTCATGAAATTTTATTTATTTATTTATTTTTCAAATTTCTGTCACTGCCCATCTTTCCTGAAAAGGGGACTCTGGGCAGTTAATAAATAATAAAAATAAATCCCCTTGAATGTAAGGGGGAATATTCTAAAGTAAATGTCATATTACATGCCAGTTTTCTCCAGCTTGATAGCCACAAATGGCAGTTTGAGTATTCAGAGCTCAAAACAAGAACTCTGAGAGTCTGGATCCAATCCCATAATGAATCTTCACCATTTCAAGTGGTGTCATTTTGAGTTTTCCAAGTACTGCTAGCACTCCAACTGGACTGTTCTGTGGCGTGTGATGGGGTTGCCTTTTCTTCCCCATGTTTTCCAGTCTAGCCACTACAGCAGCAGGAGCCAATCATGTCCCTGCTACAATTTGCTTAGACTGTTGATATGGGAGTTAAGTGTTGAGAAGCAGTTAAGCACCTGAGCAGAGAAAAGATTGCTTTGAGCCACATGATTGCCCAATAAGTTACTTTTCTTTTTCTATTTTTTTTAACTGTTAAGGGAAATTAGAATTTATGAGTGAATGGGTCAGTTAGGGTTCATGCACGTTGTGCTTAATTTTGCAAGCAGGCAAGCCAAAAGTATCTGCATGTGTACTGTGTGCTTCTCACACAAGTTTTGTTAACCATACTGATATAGCAGTATGTTGGTGTGGTTTGTTGAATTTTGGCAGGCATGTACACTCTGTACATGGTTGTATATCTTGTAATGTGAATGTGATTCATGTTTTTAAGAAGCATTAGATGGCTTATTTTTTACTGCAGCCAACTGCTGTACCTATTTGCATGAAACAACATCAACACAGTTGCTTCTCTTTTACTGGGCTTGTACCTTTTAGGTGACTGCAAAACAAACACTTGATCTCACTAATAGATGGAGTAGCAGGACCTACAGAAAATTTGATCGACTGGATTATTTAAAAAATATTTTTGAAAGCATTAAGAAAACCTGATAGGAATTTATGGAAATAGAATCTGTATACTTGGCGGATTTACTTATCTTTAGGCTGGAAAAAGTACTAATTGAAAGGAATGGCAGAGATTAGCTCAGTATAGGTTTATTTAACACAAATGAAAAGATTTCCCTGCTGAAACAAGGGATAGATTTTGGTATCAGATTGTAAACAACAGTCACTAACTTGTCAGTGGGTAAAAGCAGTATTCTTGTTTCAGGTGGAGGATTTATTTTAAAAAATCATACCTCGACCATTTTTTCTGCAAATTGGCTAACTTGAAGCAGTCAGCATGTACTGCGATTTCCTCTTGGGCTTGGGGTAAAAAACAAGGGAACACCAGCTGGTCCCATTTCCATTGTTTCCTGTGTTCAGAACACTTGAATTTTGTTTTGACTTTGAAATAAAACATATTTTCTATTTCTAAATGTTACTCTTGCCTCCCCACTATGCTCTAGGACAAGAGCACTTTTCCAAAACTGCTATTTGTAGTGAGAAGAAACCCTTCACTGGCTCCAAGATGAGAACTGACCAGTACAGAATTGCACTGTATGAGATGTTTTAAAAGTTAAAACTATTTGTTGAAGTTACAGGCTGCTTTACAATACATGAAGTTGTATCTTCAACACATAGCCAAGCTCCTTTCTATCTAGTTTAACTACGTTGGAAGCTTTCGCCTTCTGAATTTGAGGCAGTGTGGAACCCAAGTGACTTGACATGTCACATAATGGTCTGAAACTAGGTTACTTTGTGAGGACATATTTGGGCCCATCAAGTACTGGGGTTCTTCAAGGATATTGCTTCAAGTTCCTTCTACAATAGGTTTCAAACACAGTAGTGAGCTATTTACATTTGTTTACTGAAATGTGATAACTGGATGAGGCAAATTTAGCCAATTTAGTTCTCCAGCCATCTTATGTTTTTAGGTTTATCCTTCCTATAATAAACAATTATAGCATCCTTTAATTTTTACAGTATTTATATCTTTCCTTGCAGCAGTGGATTTGCTTGACAAAATGTTGCAGCTGGATGTAGAGAAACGCCTCACAGCAACCCAAGCTCTAGCCCATTCATACTTTGATCCATTCAGAGACATTGAGGAAGAGACCGAAGCACAGCACTCTTATGATGATTCCATAGGGAGTACAAAGCTTTCAATAAATGAATGGAGAAGTAAGTTCATCTGGACAATTTTTTATACATGCTTGCCCATAATGTGACCCCCATCATAGTTGATGAACCTGAAGCTCTCCAACTCCCACACTCCTAATAATAGCTATTTTAATGTTGCATACAGTCTGGACTACAGGTTCTCTCTGATGCAGATAAAATGCATAGCTAGGAGTATAGGCAGTGACTTGGCAGAGACAGATACTAATCAAGAAAAATTCTCTGGAGACTTGGGCAACTCCCCCAGTCTCTTCTACTGCTGTTAGTTGCCTCATAATTCTTTGGGTAAGAAGAAACACAAAAAAATCAGCATATTTTAATGTAATATGGAAACACCACCCCACTGCATTTCTTCATCACCATGATGAGGGGCAGTTAGTCCATGACCACATTTCTCATTTTAGGTTTAAGAGTGAGTGTCATGCAGAAGCAACAAGGCACCTAGAGAAATGAGTCTTGACTTTCCTAAAGTATAAAGACCACAGACTATTAAAAAGGGGGAAAAAAACAAAAAATGAGTAATGATAGGAATATTTAACTTTCTAAAGACACCCACCAAATTACATGCCATAAGCAGCTCACATCTCACCAGAATATTTTCTTTTAACCATGGTATTAGACTTAGGAATCTTGTGGAGAATGGGGCATGATAGTTATTAGCTATGTGGGCCTATTTGCCAACTATGGATATGACAAATCTCATGTACAGAAAGCGTATACTTAAGAACGGGATGGTGGTATCTTTCTAGAAAATGAAAAAGTAAATGGGACAGTACTCCACTTTCTTGCTGACAGAAAATTCTTGGGAATTTCTGGACAAATCACATTTGGAGTACTCTTCACATAATATATTTTATAATGTTAAATATAAAATAACCTAACTGCTGAAAGCTTGGGGGTTGCAGCAGGAAATAAATCTAATAGATAAAAGTAAGAGCCAGAGGCTAATGGCCTATTTTGAAAGATAAATTGAAAACTTAAAGAAGCAGATGTTTATTCACCATCCTTTCCTATAAACCCTTAATAAAGGCAGGAAACAGCCCACCTTGCATTGGATTACTGGATACATGGAATGAACAAGCTAGAACAGGACTCACTGATACTGAAGAGATGAACTGATAAAACTATCAAATTACTGTTATACAATGGCCGATCAAACATATACACATACACACACACACACACACACACATTTTGTTAGTCCGCATCCCATCATTAAATATTCACATATTTGAAGCATTTCTTAGCCATGTATTTGATTGCCATCGACAAGATGGCAGTCAAAGCAGCACATGATACAAAATATACAATTCAATGTAATGAGTTCATAAAATCATAACACATTTAAATTAGATTTTTAAAAAGCAGCTAACAAACTAAACCCATACCTAATAAAAGCAACATAAAACGCCACCTAGAACATGTTCTTAAATATCATTTAAATACAGCAGGAGGAACTACCCATCTCGTCTTGAAAGGAAATTCAATAAAATGGGGTACTAGTAAGAATTGGTCTTTTACAACCTTTTAAAAACTGAACTGTTTAGGAGAGCCTCTGTAAGATAAAGTGTTGCCACACGTTACTAGTGTTTTTGTTGCTTTTTAAAATTATTCTGTGATTGCAACAGGTATCTCCAGCTGCATTCAGTTCCCCATCCCTGTTATAATTTACTAAAAATGTGTTCAGTGTACATTGTTTTAACAAAAGTGCACTTACATGTATGCAAATTTTGCTTATCTTTAAAGGACATATTTACGGCGAAATACTGTCATTCAGCCCAATTGCTCGGAAAGATTCCAAGAGGAGAAGTGGGATGACATTATAGACCCTTGTATGTCCAGTGCTGGCCTACCTTTCCAATGATACACAACCATCGTTGGTGTTTTGATCCTAACGAGGAGTAAATATAAATCAGCACGAAAAAGGCTATACACGTACAGCACAATAATAGTGAATCAATAGAGGCCAACTTTGCTTTGAACATCAAGTGATACAAACAGCCTTTCAGTGCCACAAATCAATGATTCTCATTAAATCTCTTTGTCATCAATTGTGATGGCTACGTTTTTCCTTTTCTTGTGCTTTTTGTAACCCACAGACCTGGTTTAAAAAGCTACGATGTTTCTACAAGTCTATGAAATCTTCTTCCTTTCTCCTAATATCTCCAAATGAATAAAAAGCACAATGTTTCAAAAAATAAATTTATGTAATAAAGGAACAGTTTCAAAGAGCAGTTACATCATGTTCCTTGTGGTTCATTCTGACTTAAGTATTTCACAATTGAAACAGATCCCTTACTTCTTACTGGCCTTATGCTAGCCATATTGTGAATGGGAAGTATCTACATCTTTAAGCCCTGATGATTTCCATCTGGCATGATTCTCACAAATATCCCAGTATGTTGCTTTGCAAAGGTTAACTATATTATGGTTACTTTAATCTGTGATGTGTATATACATATATTCAGAGCCAGTGATTTACAATTCAAGATAAAAACATGAAGAGCTGATAGAACAAGTGTCCTGCTGGATTACAGACCAGACTCATTTGGCAATATTTAGGACTTTTAAATGATGGAAATGTAGAATGCGAGCAAGCAAAGGGTACTTCCACACTACTGTAATTTTCAGAAGCACTTTAAAGATAATCCATGTTTATCTTCACTTCTGCCAATCTGAAATGCTAAGAAAGAAAATGAAAATCAAGCTGCAGAATGTCCTGTAATCAAAAAAAAAATCCCCTCACCCCACATCCTTATGTGGAAATGTGGAAAGTTCCATTAAAAATGTCACACTTCCAAAACATTTTATGATTCTCGTTGTTCTATTATCACTAGCACAGAATCCTTCCAATGTCAAAATCTTGCAATTTTTCTCTTAATTTCTCCTTCCAGTGTCTATTTTATCAATGGTCTGTAATACACATAATTTTTTAAAAACCATTTTGACACTTTTAGAAATAATAATAATAATAAAAAAATTCAGCATTGAGATGTTACAATAATTGCAAATAGTCTCAATGTACAAATGGGGCTGCCTCAGAAATCCTTTACCTTCCAGGTACAACTTCCAGGAACAACTCCTGGAAACAAGCATTGAAATTCAGTAGCATTCAACTTTCTGCATTTGTCAAGTTTTCTGTACTGATACAGAAAATCAGCAAAACTTTAGGAACATTCATCTTGTGCTGCTACAAAGACCTGATTCCCAAATACAGTCAGAGCACCAAATATTCAAATTGAGCAGTTAATGTATTAGTTTTATCTTATGTGCCATTAAGTAAGTGTTGACTCTTAGCAACTACATAGGTAGAACATATCCAGGATGATCTATTTCCCATTCTGCCCTTCAGGTCTTCCAAACCTGCACTCCTTGCCACTGTAATTGAATCCATCCACTTTGCTGATGGTTGTTGTCCTGATCCGACTAAGGTGGCCAGACAGATTTAATATCAAAAATACTTATTAAATAACTATTTACAATAAGTAAGTCCTTAGAATCAAGAAGTAACTGGTTTCGATCAAGACCAACTGGGCAGCAACAAGGAAACTGGCAAGGTTGCAGGGCATGTCCCCTGGGCACCATGCTGGGGGGGACACCAAAATGGGTGCGGAATCCATGTTTGCCCTGGGGGTCCAAAGACCCTAGTTGCAGCCCTGCTGGAGATTGAAGGCATGGCGAAGCTGTACTGGAGACTTTAGACAAGGCTGGAAACTAAAAGCGTGGTGAGGCTGAACTGAAGACTTGAGGCAAGGCTGCAGACTTGAAGCATGACAAGACTGGACTGGAGACTTTGAACACGGCAGGAAACTTGAAGCAAGACTGGAAGTGCACCTGCAACATGCACAAGGTGAATGCAGAAGACCAAGGCTGGACGCGAGACTGAGGTTGCTGGGTCCAGTGAGGAGGAGATCCTCGGTGGCAGCAGAAGCAGGATTCAGGTCCTCTCTGATGGAATACACTGGTGCTGATTCCTCTTCGGTAACAGACGCTGTTTCTGATGTGGGTAAGGACCCTTCTGCAGGAGCTGCAAGCTTGAAGGATCAGTTGTCTTTGGCAGCTTGCTCTTCGCATGTCTGCCTTTTATGCCGATCCTTTGTGCACCTATTCCCTTCTGCAGCCAATTGGGCTGCCTTTTCCTTTGCGCACTTTTCTGCTCATCTTTGGCGCATGCTGATTGCAGGATTCAACTCCTCCAAAGACTGGCCAATCAGTATCTGTGACTCTTCCTGCGCTGCTGACTCATCTCTGGATTTTGCTTTCCTGGTTTCAGCCTGGTAAGTTTCTATTTCCCCACCAGACTCAGAAAGAGTTTCATTTTCTGAGTCAGAGGCTGGCTGGAATCTCACAGTTGTCTTCTTCCCTTTCCCAGCATTACAGACTTCTCCAGAGAGCTAAGTCTTACTACCTGTCCAGTGGTATCCTTTAGCATATCAATTCAAGGTTGGAATCTCCTTTTGAGTTCAGAGATCTTTTGGAAGACTTGTTTTTCCATTCCTGATACCATCTTCAGTGTTTTTATACCTCCTTGTAGAGGCCAATTTGATTTCTGTACAGTCAATTTGATTTTTATATACTCCATTTGATAACACATATTTATATAGGTATCGCCTTGATTATTTGAAGACTGTGTTAACAATGAAATCATTGGATTGGCAGAAACTGGTAAGTTTTTCTTGTGCTCCACTTCTGTTTCTTCGGCCAATAATGTTTTCAACTGTTTTCCTCCTATTTCCAACTTGACCATAAAACTCATCAACCTCCTCTTCTACATCAGTGGTTAGAACAAAAGCTTAGATAACCATCATGTTAAAGGGTTGTCTGTGAAGTCCGATATTATTCAGCCACTGATTGCATTGTACCCAAATACCGTTTTTGCTATAGCCCTTCTGACTATTAAAGCAACACTGCTGCTTGATTTTTGTGTCCTGAATAGTAAACTGGAATGTCCAATTCCACTCCATTTTCTACGCCTAAGATGTCAGTATGTAGTCAATTCACTTCATCTTTCATTGTGTTGAACTTTCCCATGTTTTTGCTTCTTACATTCCACGTTCCCACTGTAATTCTGTCTCTGCAGCTTTGGATTTTCTTTTCCTGCATGACAAGCCAACACCAACAACTAGATGTTCCAAAGGCTTTCATCTAGCCACATCACAAACACTATTAGTACTCTGAAAGAGCCTCAGCTCTTCCTCAGTAGCATGTTATATATACTATTTATCTCCATGATTTTCCTGGTTAGATACTGTAGCAGTTTACCATTGCTTTCTTCCATGCAATATGAAATGATGCCTTTGCCATTGTCATTAAAATCACCATCACCTCAAGCATCTTCTTATATCACTGCTGCCTGATACAGCTGTCTGTTTGCTTTAGCTGGGAAACTGGGATGTCCATCATATCTTTGATGATCTTGCTAGGAATTTATATTCATGGTGTACACACCTGGTGTTCTTTGCTCATCTTTCTCAAGGACACTCACCACCACCACTACCACCGTGAGGCAGCAGGACTTAAGACAGGTGCATTCATTATACTCTTCACAAAACAATTTTTTTGTCATCTTGGCAGTACAAATATTTCAGATGCAAACCAATCCTTATTTTGGAAATGACACTTTTCTCTCCAGAATTTATTTGGAAATATCTCTATGAACTGTTTCTTTTACCTCACTTCTTACATGAGTTTTACTCTGTATTTGGGACTCAAAATGATCCTTTTTGTTTGATACATAACTTCAGTTTTACTTTAGTTCAATAGGAATGTCTGTGTAAAAAGATTATCAAACCTTTGTTAATAGATAGTACATAAATATTAACCATGTTAGCTGCTACCAAGGAAACTTGAATTGTGTTTGATCCAACAGTGCCACTGTATCAGTGGAACATTTTCTTAACATGTACTTCCAAATTTGTTTCAGAACATTGGGAGCAGGTCTTTCCAAAGCTGTTCTCTAACTCTGGTGTAGTGATAAAGGTTTTCAACTGGAAATGGGGAGATATATGTCCAACTCTCAGCCACCGAAGCTCATTGATTGATTTAGAGGAAGTCACTGGCTCTCCTTCAGCAAAGGATCGTTACCTTGTCATGGTGCTGGAGCTTGAGCATCTCAATGATGCCATGAGCTAAACTGTGAAGGGCCACCCAAGACGGGAAGGTCATGACAGAGAGGTCAGACTAAATGCGATCCCTGGGGAAGGTAATGGCAACCCACCCCAGTATTCTTGCCGTGAAAACTAAATGGATCAGTACAACCAGAGATATGTCAGTATACCATCGGAAGATGAGACCCCCAGGTCAGAAGATGGTCAAAATGCTACTGGGGAGGAACAGAGGATGAGTTCAACTAGCCCCAGACGTGATGACGCAGCTAGCTCAAAGCCGAAAGGACGGCTAGCGGCCGACGGTGCTGGTGGTGAACGGCGAATCTGATGTTCTAAGGATCAACACACCATTGGAACCTGGAATGTAAGATCTATGAGCCAGGGCAAATTGGATGTGGTTATTGGTGAGATGTCAAGTTTAAAGATGGACATTTTGGGCATCAGTGAACTGAAATGGACTGGAATGGGCCACTTCACATCAGATGACCACCAGATCTACTACTGTGGACAAGAGGACCACAGAAGAAATGGAGTAGCCTTCATAATTAATAGTAAAGTGGCTAAAGCAGTGCTTGGATACAATCCAAAAAACAATAGAATGATCTCAGTTCAAATTCAGGGCAAGCCATCTAACATCACAGTGATCCAAAATATATGCCCCAACCACAGATGCTGAAGAAGCTGAAGTAGAGCAGTTCTATGAGGATCTGCAGCACCTACTGGACAACACGCCTAAAAGAGATGTTATTTTCATCACGGGAGACTGGAATGCTAAGGTGGGCAGTCAAATGACACCTAGAATTACAGGTAAGCATGGCCTGGGAGAACAAAACGAAGCAGGACATAGGCTGATAGAATTTTGCCAAAACAACTCACTCTGCATAACAAACACTCTCTTCCAACAACCTAAGAGACAGCTTTATACATGGACTTCATCAGATGGACCACACCGAAATCAGATTGACTACATCCTTTGCAGCCAAAGGTGGTGGGCATCTATACAGTCGGTAAAAACAAGACCTGGAGCTGACTGTAGTTCAGATCACGAACTTCTTATTGCACATTTAGGATCAGACTAAAGAGATTAGGGAAGACCCACAGATCAGCTAGATAAGAGCTCACTAATATTCCTAAGGAATATGCAGTGGAGGTGAAGAATAGATTTAAGGGACTGGACTTAGTAGATAGGGTCCTGGAAGAACTATGGACAGAAGTTTGCAACATTGTTCAGCAGGCGGCAACAAAATACATCCTAAAGAAAGATAAAACCAAGAAGACCAAATGGCCGTCTGCTTAGACACTAGAGATGTCACGAGTAAGGATGGCGAGCAGGAAGGGGCTCCCATCCAGGGTGGAAAACGCATGCGTAGTATTGAAGAATTAAGCAGCCATTCAAAGAGACACAGATCAGGCCCGCCTTAGCCTTTGGGGTTTATATGTCTGGGTTTTTCCCACGCTTATTCAGTTTGTTAGGATTCTGTTATGTAGCAGTAATAAACACTAGGGAACTACTCCTCGTCTCAGTGTGTGTCTCTCTGTTGGGACAAGAAGTAGCCCAAGAAAGAAGGAAAGCAAAAGGCAACAATGATAGGGGGAGATATGCCCAATTAAATGCAAAATTCCAGAGGTTAGCTAGAAGAGATAACGAATTATTTTTAAACAAGCAATGTGCGGAAGTGGAAGAAGACAATAGAATAGGAAGGACAAGAGACCTCTTCCAGAAAATTAGAAACATCGGAGGTAAATTCCAGGCAAAAATGGGTATGATCAAAAACAAAGATGGCAAGGCCCTAACAGAAGAAGAGATCAAGAAAAGGTGGCAAGAATATATGGAAGACCTGTATAGGAAGGACAACAATATCAGGGATAGCTTTGATGGTGTGGTCAGTGAGCTAGAGCCAGAGATCCTGAAGAGTGAGGTTGAATGGGCCTTAAGAAGCATCGCTAATAACAAGGCAGCAGGAGACGATGATATCCCAGCTGAATTGTTCAAAATCTTGCAAGATGATGCTGTCAAGGTAATGCATGCTATATGCCAGCAAATTTGGAAAACACAAGAATGGCCATCAGACTGGAAAAAAATCAACTTATATCGCCATACCAAAAAAGGGAAACACTAAAGAATGTTCAAACTATCGAACAGTGGCACTCATTTCACATGCCAGTAAGGTAATGCTCAAGATCCTGGAAGGTAGACTTCAGCAATTCATGGAGCGAGAACTGCCAGATGTACAAGCTGGGTTTAGAAAAGGCAGAGGAACTAGGGACCAAATTGCCAATATCCGCTCGACAATGGAAAAAGCCAGGGAGTTTCAGAAAAACATCTATTTCTGTTTTATTGACTATTCTAAAGCCTTTGACTGTGTGGACCATAACAAATTGTGGTAAGTTCTTAGCGGTATGGGGATACCAACTTAACCTGTCTGCCTCCTGAGGAATCTGTATAACAACCAAGTAGCAACAGTAAGAACAGGCCATGGAACGGACTGGTTTAAGATTGGGAAAGGAGTACGGCAGGGTTGTATACTCTCACCCTACCTATTCAACTTGTATGCAGAACACATCATGCGACATGCTGTGCTTGAGGAATCCAAGGCTGGGGTTAAAATTGCTGGAAGAAACATTAACAATCTCAGATATGCAGATGATACCACTTTGATGGCTGAAAGCGAAGAGGAACTGAGGAGCCTTATGATGAAGGTGAAAGAAGAAAGTGCAAACGCTGGCTTGCAGCTAAACCTCAAAAAAACCAAGATTATGGCAACCAGCTTGATTGATAACTGGCAAATAGAGGGAGAAAACGTAGAGGCAATGAAAGACTTTGTATTTCTAGTTGCAAAGATTACTGCAGATGCTGACTCGCTTAATCCTTGGGAGAAGAGCAATGACAAATCTCAATAAAATAGTCAAGAGCAGAGACATCACACTGACAACAAAGGTCCGCATAGTTAAAGCAATGGTATTCCCCGTAGTAACATATGGCTGCGAGAGCTGGACCATAAGGATGGAAGGAAGATAGATGCTTTCGAACTGTGGTGTTGGAGGAAAATTCTGAGAGTGCCTTGGACTGCAAGAAGATCAAACCAGTCCATCCTCCAGGAAATAAAGCCAGACTGCTCACTTGAGGGAATGATATTAAAGGCAAAACTGAAATACCTTGGCCACATAATGAGAAGACAGGACACCCTGGAGAAGATGCTGATGCTAGGGAGAGTGGAAGGCAAAAGCAAGGGGGGCCAACCAAGGGCAAGATGGATAGATGATATTCTAGAGGTGACGGACTTGTCCCTGGGGGAGCTGGGGGTGTTGACGACCGACAGGAAGCTCTGGCGTGGGCTGGTCCATGAAGTCACGAAGAGTCAGAAGCGACTGAACGAATAAACAACACTGGCTCTCAGCCCAACCTACCTCAGAAGGTAATTGCTGGGGGAAAAACAGGAGAGAACGCTATGTAGACTACCTTAAGCTCTTGTACAAAAGGTGGGATATAATTCTAGCAAAGAAATACATATGTGAGGGGGAAAGGAATATAGCAATGATGTAAAAGGTACTTGTTTTTAGTTTTAAAAGTAACTTTTATCAAATTGTATGCATTTCATAAAAAATACAAAGCTCATAAGAAATGGAACATTTAAAACAAATTAGAGGTTAAGATAGAGCAAATTTAATCAGAATATAAATGCATATATTAAAATACTAGAGAAAATCTAAAATATTTACAAGTTGAATTACTAAATTGCAATTCCTGGATAACTGGGTATCCACGTCTGTTTTACTGAGGCCCGACTAAAAATATTTGCAAGCCTATAACAGCAACTGGCTTTTAAGGCAGTGCATTCTCATTTTGAATCTGTATTCTGTAATAACATGAGTAGTTTCATGTGACTGATTATAACCATGCCTGTAATAAAGGTATAAACATGTTAGTGGGCAAACCATATAACTTCAATTTGCTTTTTTCTTATGCAGTAGTTTGCTAATAAGAACTAAGAATGGGTGTCCAGAGTTCTTCCTCTCCCTCCCACTTAGCATTCATGAATTTGGTATCACTTGCATTAGTTTGCCTTTTTCTGTGTAATAGGTTGTTTTTGTAAATGTATTTTATTGTACTGTTTGGCTCATACCCCCACTTTGTACTTATGTTCTTAGAAGTATTCGCTTCCTGAATTTACTCTGCTTGTTGTGATACTGCACTCAATTATCCTTGGCTCTTTTCTACCTAATTAAGTGCCCCCCCTTTTTTGGCCTCACTAGCCATTGCTGGTATCATCTATCAGATTAGTATATTTTATATACAGAGAAAATACTACAATCTTTTAATATGCTTCTCATGTAGTGAGCAAACTTGAGTCTTTTCTTGTCTCTTTTGAAATAAAGTGCAACACCTCATTAAATTGATATTAGCAAGTACTTTATTAAGAATGCATTAGCATCTCTTGGAGTTTAGGTATACAAAAGATTATGTTTAAGAGTATACTCTGCTGGGTTCACTATGTTATATGGGGCAGGCTTGAAGTGTGCCAAAAATCAACTATTTCTGTTCTAAACACAGTAGTTTAGCCTTCAATTTGAATATTATAATGCAATGTAGTATGCCTTTTTTCATATGAATCACACAGCTTATACTGTCTGATTTCTTTTATGCCACCAGCTAACTCATACAGTATTTGGAATACTTGTAGTAGCATATGGCTGCAATTTATTTATTGCAGTTATAACAGAATCAGCAATGAGAAAAAAGTTCTGTACAACCTATGTGACATAAAGCCAAAATCTCACAAATCAAATGAAAATTTTTAATCTAAACAGCATAGCAATACACATCTTTCCTATTGACCTTTACCTGAACGGTACAATCTGGGACAGCCACCTCCAACCTGGTGCTTTCCAACATGTATTGGATTACAATTGCAGTGATTGCATCTGGAGATCAGAGGGAACACCCTTAGAGAACAGCAGGTTGAGAGGCTGGCTCAGACTCAGGTCTTCATATTTATGAGAAACAGGCTCATTTTATTACAGTGTTGCACACGACGTTAAAATCACACGTAGTTCACCAGGCCATATTCAGACACTTATCATTTTGCTGGGCACGGTCTCCACACATGCTCCAAACTACATATGGGATTCACACATTCTTATACCGAAGTGACTTTCCCTGTAGGAAATAGATCAGGTGTGAACAAGCCCTTCAGTCGCTCCCTCAGAATGATTCCCAGCAGTTTTCCCCGCGTGTCGCCAGAATTTAACTTAGTCCCCAAACCGGCCTCCAAGGCAGCCAGTTTCAAGGCTCCCCCGCTCCTAAGGCCACAGAGCGCGTCCGACAGCACCAGCCCTGAAGGTCTACCCGCCACCACGCAGGACTCATTAGCCTATCTCGGTCACCCCCCCCCCCACTCCCCGCACACCGCTGCTCCCAGGCCTTCAAGATTTGTGTCCAGGGAGGAAAAGCGGGGGGGCGGTCCTTGTCGGGGGGGCGAGAAAGAGAGCCGAGCGCGGCTGCAGCCCCCTCCCTTGCCGCCTCCTTCCCTCCCCCCTTTTCCTCTCCATCGTTTGGCCGGCTGCGCTCCTGCCGCCGCCGCCTCCATCTTGTCTTCCCTCACTCCCTCCCCCCACCCCGCAACAGGAGCCGAAGCCGCGGCGGAGGCACTGAGGCAAGAGGCAGCGGGGCCGAGCGGGCTGGGAGTCGCGGGCATGAGGGGGCGGCGCTGAGGAGACACGGGCTGAGCCGACATCTTGTGCCCCCTCCACCCCTGCCGACGGTGCAAGCCCGAGCGCCCCGCGGAAAACCAGGGGCCCCGCGGAGGAGAACAAGGAGGCGGCCCAGGCAAGTAGAGTCAAGACCCCCCCCCCTTGCCGCCGCAGTCGTAACCTTCCCCTTCCCTCCCTCCTGGACCCCAGGATCGCGTGAAGGTGACCGGCTTGGGCGGGAGCGGGTAACAGAACTAGAAAGGCCTGGAGCCCTCCGAGATGTGGGGCGGGGATCCTTCCACAACGCCTTATACCGAGTTTGAGGGAGAAGGGAGAGCAACTGAGAACGCGGGGGAAGAGGGAAACCGATCCCCGCCATCTTGTTTGCCCTCAAAACCGGGACATCATTGGCCACGCCCACCTTCCCTTTCATCATTGGTCTAGGCAGGGACACGTCGCTCCTGTTTCCAACCTGGGGAATTGATTCCATTGACGGATGATGGACAGCTCCGCTTTCCAATCCAAGCACGGCTACGGATGATTCCTTTACCCGCTATGCAATTAGTCGAGGGATTTCCCCCCAGAGGGGCTTGTAGACGTCGGTAGATTTATATTCAGCCCTAGTTTTCCCCCTCCCCCCGTCCGTTTACTTTGCCTCTTTACGCTGTGGAAGGAAGTGAGGCGGTTGGCGTTTGCGAGATCAAAGAGATAAAAATTATTGCATTTTCTGTCACGTGACAAGACCCTCAATTGTGACACAGTTAAGCTCGTTCCCTTGGGAAAGTATTTCCGTTGAGAGGCCTGGGGGATTTTTGCTGAGATTCGATATTTGATGTTGTGCAATGCATCCTTCGGTAAAGGTTCGCGCGAGAATCCAAACTCTGCTCGACGCACGCAGGATTCGACCAAGACAGCTTTTTCTAGGTATATTACTGGCGTGTCTACAGCCAAACGTTACTAAACAGCGTTACACACTTAGTGCTGCTGATGTCAGCTTGTTGATAGCGAGTCAGTACTGTGTTGAAGGAATTGAGAACGCCGTGGCGGAATTCATGGCTGCCCTTCCATATTGTGGGTATAGGGTTACATGAGTCTTGGAAAAGATCACTGAAAATTAAGCTTTCATGCATTACCTTGAATGCAAATGGCCAGTCGAATGGGAGTAAGTAAATGTCAGTTTTGGCTTACTTCCAAGTCTTCTATAGAATTGTAGAAAGCGGGGGTTGGGATATACCTTAGAGATCATCTAGACCAGTGTTTCTCAACCTCAGCCACTTTTAAGATGTGTGAACTTCAACTCCCAGTTTCCCAGCCAGCATGCTGGCTGGGGGATTCTGGGAGCTGAAGTCCACACATCTTAAAATAGCTGAGGTTGAGAAACACAGGTCTAGATCAACCCTCTGCAGGAATGTAGCACTCCAGGATCCTCAAAGAATGACCATCCAGCCTGTTAAATATGGCAACAGTATCATTTTCTTGAGACATGAAAACATAGAAGTGAGCCCCCCTCTTTGAAGTAGTTTGTTCATTTTGGGGCAAGAAAACCCTGCCACTGAGTGTACTTATCAGTGTTCAATTGATTTCTTGTGGAGTATAATGCATTTTAAAAACAAAAAGAGTGGAACATAGTGCATAAACACAATTCTTTTAATAAATCTATGCATGCAATGTTTTATTTGGTTTTGTCTGGTGCAGAAGATTCCTGTTATAGAAGTACAAACTTAATGTCTAATTCATTGGCTGGATTGATACATCATTCTAAATCCAAAAATGTTTTCCTTTGTTTTGGCTTAGTCTGTTGTGCAAACTCAGTTATTGTAGTGGGTAAGGCAGGCATGGCTATAGTCAACTGTGGATTAAACAAATCATGGCATATCCGTTACATATTTGACTGATTAGTTCAAATCAATTACCCACTTTCACCCCTTCCTTTGTTGTTCCTATATGTTACCAGGTCCCAATGCTTCAGTAACTAAACACCAGGAATGGCAGGTTTTCTGGGATCTCTAGAGCCTAAGCCTCTGTTTCCTCCCTCACCTGCCCATTTCCTTCTTGCTAATAAAGTAAGTTCAACCTCAGTCCTGTTTCTATGGCTGTGCTCACATAACCAGTTAAGCCTTAACAAGGATGCACATGCTGCTGTCTTAACCCCCCACATCCAGCCTTTGTGCCTGAGTTATAAAGCTTAAAAGCTTAGCATGCCATTTAAACCCACTGCTATTTTAGATTTGCAGTATCTAGAACCGAAAAGTATTTGTTTCAAATTCTGGTTTTCATAAATCCCAAAAGGTAGTTTTTCTAGTGTGAGATGTCAGTGTTTGCTTTCTTTCTTTACTCTTTCTTATGCTTAGCATATTGTGCAAACACAGTATGTGTACAGTTTTGTCCCAGTCTGGACAGAGCATTCATTGTTATTCCTGCAGCAAATGTGAGGCAGGATTTGGCACATCTATGATAGCAGTACAGTTTCAAGGTATATAGAAAGTAGAATGAAAGCCCTTGTGAAAATACTATGTTAAAAGCAAACAGATGTGCAAAATAAAATTGAGTTTTAACAGTGTGGTGAGAGGTATTAATGTTGGATGGTGGTGGCTAACAAGCAGAGAACATGGTGATCAATTGAAGTTCAACCCTGTGGTCATTTGCCAGTGCTGCTAATATGCAAGTTGTACAGTTGGGTGGGGAACCTGTGATCTTCCAAACTGTTGATTTTCAGTAGCATTATGGCCAATGGTATGGATGTCTGTATATACAAATACAAATACATATAAATAGTAGATTAATAATATCTAGAGGTTACAGGTTTATGGTCCTGGCTATGGTCTGAGTAGGATGTACTTTATTTACAACATTCTTTGCTATAATATGACTAAAGTATTAAAAATGGTGACATAATGTCATAGAAGAGGTTTCCAGAAAAAAAAACCCATTTAAACCTTTAGTTTGTGTTTGTGAATCTTTTATTTTTTTAAAAAATACTTATAGGTACTGAGTTAGCATACATAGGAAAAATTGAATGTTAAAAAGCAAGTACAAAATTGGGTGGTATCTATGTTCTACAGCAGGATTTCTCAACCAGGGTTCTGTGGAATCCCTGGGTTCTGTGAGAGGTCACTAGAGGTTCCCTGGGAGATCATAATTTATTTAAAAAATTATTTCAAATGAGGGCAACTTCACATTAAAGAGGTTTCTTTCTTCATTTTTAGTTTAAGAACCCTGTTAATGCATATATATAGGCCTACCCATGAAACAAATATAATAATATTGTAACTTCTGTCCTATATTTGAGCCTGAATGTGCAGGGGTTCCCTGAGGCCTGAAAAATATTTTAAGGGTTCCTCCAGGGTCAAAAGGTTGAGAAAGGCTGTACTACAGTATAGCCAGTTTGTCCTATAACAGTAGGAAAGAAGTCTTTGCAGTCAATTTCTTAAGCTTGGGATGTCTAACTTCTACATTCTTTGAGGTGGGCCCATTCCCTTGACAATTGCTTAAGGAACTGAAGGTGTATTTTGTCAGCTGACTCCTGCATATGTATTTAGGCATTATTGTAAGATTAATGTTGTTCTTATGCATCTGAGGGTGGCCATTTTTATTGAATCCCAAAGGAAATGTAACAATGTGTGAAATACATCTGCCTCTCATAGTGTTTGAAAACTATTTCAAGTAGTACTCGGCAAAAGTGGCATTAGCAAATATTGTCATATCAATTAAAATCTGGCAGGGTAGCTAGGGGGCTGATAAAACTACTTGAAAGCTTTTCACTTAGTAGATTGCTTATTAAGTGAAAAGTGTTAGATATTCAGCTATAAACCAATATATCATTGCAACATAAAGTATCTGTTTTATTAATATATTCATTATTTGTATATCCTCACTTTTTTGTTTTTCACGTTATTAAGTTTGCACATGTTTTTACTGGTCCTTAATCTGTAGTATTTACATAGTTAAGTAGATGAAGCTTTCCTAACTATTTTCCCTCCATATCTGGAAATATTTAAGTGAGATAAACAATATGGGGTGACAGAGAAGAAGTAGAAATATATAAACTTCTATAACTCCATTAAGCCTGTACTACTTCATAATGAAATGTTATATAGATTTTAGGCATGATATGAGAGGAAATAAACACCCACTAAGCCCCCAAAGAGGCAAAAATACATTGGCTCCCTATCTTCTCTGAACCATTCACTCCACTGCAAGACCCTATCTAAACCACTCCCATCTTTAATGTGTTTTATGAACAGTCATATCCAAAGTGCAGAAGAAAAAATTAAACCAGATTTCAGAATTCACCATAGGGATCAATCTAAAGCTGCATTCACACATAGTGCTAAGCCATGATTTTAACCATGTTTTATTGAGCAAGACATTATGGCATGACTCATACAACACTAAACAAGAATGGGTGGGCTTGCACATCATGCAGCAAATGATTTTGTGCTATACACGTACAGTAGAAGCCCAGAACAGATGTGTCATTGAATTAATCAGTTTTCCAACCTAGCATCTTCTAGATTTCCTCCTGTACAACTAGAGGATTCAAGCCTGAGAAGATCTGAAATGCATGATTAGATTTAATGTTAAATAATTAATTAATAGCTATGGTAGGCCACCTGAACACTCTTGTATTATGAGGTTGTAGTACATGGAGAAGGGGAGTTTAAAACTTTTCCTCATGTTGCAGCCATGGAGAAAACCCCGCTTTCACAAAAAAGAGACAGTTAAAAGGCTAGTCAAGGGGCAGCTGCCATTGTTTTCATCATGAATTCCTCAGCTAAGGTCTACAGGAAGCAATAAAAGGCAGAATTTGGAGGCAATACATTTTGAATTCCAGAATCTTGGCTCTAAATTGGACTTACTTGTGAGGATGGTCTTTGATATGAAGGACATTGCTGATGGAAAATACAGTGCTAAATTAAGATGATACTGTATATAGTACTTTATTCTGCTAACTGTAGAAAGCAGTGCATCAGCGGTACATAAGGGTGTAGTCTGGAATCATTCCTGAGTAGTTTTGCTCTTAACTTCCTGATTTTATATTTCCAAAAATGCTTGTGTGTGTGAGAGAGAGGAAGACAATTAGTTGTTTGTACCCAGCAAATTATGGTAGTGTCCTTGGTTCAAGTTAATAACACTTCTGTATATTATGAGGCCTGCATGCATTACTGTAGACTGTGAATGCTTTCTGAGATTATAACTTGATAAAGAAATGGCTTGAACATCATCCATGGTTTTTGCACTCCCTCTTTTTACAGAGCTTTAACTTTTTTCTCTGATGAAGAGGCCTTAGAAAATAAATGGTTGGTAACTATTTTGTAAACCTTTACTTGACTGAATAAAGATTTTTCCTGAACAAGAAATTGCTTTTAGTCAGTCTTTCACAATCTGGTACCATGAGGGCTACAACTCCCAGGAAATCACCTGATGGGAAATGGCTGCTCTTACCTAATGCCTTTCCCCTCCTCCATCCCTTTATGCTTTCTCTTTTCTTACTCTCATTTGCTTTCCATCCTTAAAAACAAACAAACCTCTTTTCCTTCTGTAACAGAAACTTTCAAGGATTCTTTCCTTCTCTGTATCTTCTGTATAAACAATAAAGAATCTTGTAACACCTTGAAGCAGTGTTTCTCAACCTTTGCAACTTTAAGATGTGTGGACTTCAACTCCAGGAATTCCCCACCCAGCTGTGCTCATTTCATCAGGCTCTGGAATATAGTGCTGTAAGAACATTAGGACTCTGTGAAGCTTCAGTATGATCAAACTGCCTAATTAAATCATGGAATCAGTTTGATTCATATAATTGGATACCTTTGAATTAATTCAGCTTCTTGATAGACTTTTGTGCATCAATTCTTGGATAGTTCTTACATCCCTTCATAAATACACCCAGTGGTCACGGCAGGAATGAAGGAAGAAATGTGGAGTCTTTGGTGTCTGAGCTTGCTTGCAGATGTTTGTTTGCTTGCAGAAATGTCTGCAAGCAAACAACCAAGCTCAGGGAGCACCAAGGATGCCACAGTTCAACCCTGAGCTACATATATTCTCTTCTATTGGAAGGGAGAAATGTTAAAGGGAAAAGATGTAATTGCTTTGGAATCTTTGAAGCTTCTCTTGCTTGAAACCTCCCCCCCCCTTCAGAAAAGCAGAATACAATATCGGTTTCTCATAAATGCTACTTTTTAGGAACAATCATTATGTTTATGATTCAAAAACTAAACTACTTGACTAATGGCTGGATGGTTTTTTTCTCCCTAGAAACAGGATCAGGCATTTCTCCATCTTTCAGAATCTTGTACAGAACCTGATACCTACAACACCTAGCATATACAAATTCATACTCTTGCAGTCTTCATTTTGAAGCTGAAGCTGTACTCAGCTGTGATTTATCATCTGTACTTGGCTTAATAAATCACAGTTTGCTGGCTTCACATATTATAGTAGCTACAAATTCCACATTGGCTTGTGTAACCCATCAATGTTTAAATGCAGACCTCATGGTCTAATTTATGTACTTTGGCTGTTTTCTCTCGGAGTGTTGGAGTATGGGAAAACTTGCACATTATTTTGTGACATATTAGTTGTTCTTAGTAAAGATATGCCCACCTGTGCATTTTGTAGTTTTTGGAGCATCATCACTGTGCTTTTAAATTCAAAATTAATTCTATACAACATGAACAAGTCTAGCAAAATGATCAACCAAGATTTTAGCATGTTCAGAGAATCATAGGGTTTGAAGGGACCTTAGAGGTTATATATCCTCTGCTCTGTACAGGATCCACTACAGCATCTCTGATGGATGAATATTCAGTCTCTGAAGAATTCCAGCAAAAGATAACTCACCACTTCATGTGGCAGCCTATTCCACTATCTGTCAGCTCATGTAACTGGGAGATTTATCCTGAGGTGTAGCCTGGAAGTCCTTCCTTGTAGTTTTAACCCATTGGCTCTGGTCCTGCTCTCTGGGGCAATAGAAAATAATTCCACTACCTCTTTGGGTGACAGCTCTTTTTTTTAAAGAATTTTACTAAGTTTCAAGAGAAAGATAAAAGCTACAAAAAACTACAAAAAAAGAAAAAAGAACTAAAAGGGTGTGAAAACACAAGATAATTTTTTTCAACATTACCTAAAGATGTGACTTCTGACTTTTAACACCAAGGATATACAAAAATTTTTCATAATCAATCTCTTACTCTATATTAAACCAAAACCACATTATTTCTATAAATACTTTAGCACATTATAAAAATCACTAAGTACAGTTACTCCCTCCCCTTATATTAAAATAAAGGTAAAAAAATCATGTAAACCTCCTAAACAACTTCTCTCCCAAAAGATGATACATATTTAATTATTCCCTTCCTACTACTATTTTATATATTTCTACTGTAATAAAACTAAAATTAAAAAGCACATAAATTGTCTGCCATTATATTTAATAGTACAACAGTTTTAATAATCTTATTTCAATAAACCCCAAAAAGAAAAACAATTCAAAACAGTAACCTTAAATCAAATCCTTAAAACCATCCAAATAAACATTTTTTATACCCTAATTATCTTAATCCAACTCCTTAAAAGCAAATAACATCAATCAAACCCTAAAAGCAATCCAGGTAAACATTCTTTAATCTTTATCCCACTCCAAAATAAACCAGAGCATTTACAAATCCCCACAATGTGCACAGAAGTTTTCTCTTGAAAAAATCAAACAGCCCAATTGCCCCCCTCAAAAATTCCAACTTCTGTTCAGAAAAACTCCCATACATAATGACCCCTTCTTTTTCATGGCATTTCACCAGAAAGTCAATTTCACTTATAGTTTGCAGATCCCTCTTTCCCTTAAATTTCTTCAACTTCACTATCCAATCTTCATCTAGCATCTCAACAGAAATCCCGATTTCATTGTTAGAAGAAACATTTCCATCACTGTTGAATTCCTCAGTTTCATCCACTACGTGCCCAACCAGATGACACATTTTAGACCTCATATTTTCCATGATGTCCTGAATGTCTTGTATAAAAGCTTGGTAGGAGTCAGAAAAAATCTGTTTAAAATCCTCCATGTCTCATGCAGTAGATTATGGCACCCCCAGGAGCTTAACTAGCGAAAGTCGAAGATATGGAAGAGTTCTGGAGTGTATTTACACAAGCAAAAGTGAGATAAGCAGACAATTCCCAAGGGAATGTAGAAACAGAAAGCTGAAGGTTCGAATCAGCTGATTCAACATGTAGGAAAATGCTAATATCTTCAAATTTAATAGAAAAATAATAACAGGAAGACAATTGTTTACTCTCAATCCTCCTTTATATTTGGAAGGAAAATGAATTCCAAAACTTAATTTTTTTTTTTAAGTAATCCCCCAAATAACAATAAGCATCAAGAGAGCCGGCTTCTCCTCATTGTAGAAAGCCTCTTTTTGGGTATGCATACTTAAAATATATATATAAATTTGGTGATTTAGAAATGGGGTGGCTGGTCTTAGTGTCCCTTTAAGGCTACAGCACGGGTTGGAAAATGATGACAGCCCCACCTCCCAGCTGTAGCTCTTACCAGTCAAACACGAAACACTGTTTTCAATCTTCTGGCTGCAGGCAGCTGTCTGAAGGACAGATGGGGTGATTCCAGGTG
This sequence comes from Candoia aspera, assembly GCF_035149785.1. Taxonomy (NCBI): domain Eukaryota; kingdom Metazoa; phylum Chordata; class Lepidosauria; order Squamata; family Candoiidae; genus Candoia; species Candoia aspera. Next base: position 52,202,901 of record NC_086155.1, on the reverse strand, counting down.
TTTTCCTTTATCTGGAGAACACTCCTGGGCTTCAGGAAAACCTGCCTGAGTCCGAAAAAAAATGCTGCATTGTCAGTTCTGCCTGCTAAGACTGCGGGCACAGCTGGTCAGTCTCCCATGTCCCCAGCGGAAGTCTGGGTGACAGTTCTGTTGTAGCCCTCTGGAATGTTGGACAGCTCCAACCTCTGTTCTCCCAAGCCTTGGGGTAGGGTAGCTGTGGAGCCTATCCCATTGGTGGGCTCCCGCTGCTGCCTCTCCTCCTCTTCTTCCTCTTCTTCTTCCTCTTCCTCTTCTTTGGAATGTGGTTGTCTGGATGCTTCAGATTCTTCCTCTTGTTTTTCTGCTTTTAAATTGTAAATCACCCAGAGTAATACTTGAGTTGGGTGGCCTCCAGATGAAACAAACAGACTGCTGTCATATTTTCTCTCAATCTTTTCTGTAGGTTAAACATACCCAGATCCTTTAACTGTTCCTTATAGGACTTGGTTTCCAGACCTTTCACCGTCTTGGTATCCTTCCTCTGAACTTGCTCCAATTTGTCACTGTCCTTTTTGAAGGACAATGATGTGGACTTGTGCTCCTGTTAGTGCATGCCAAGATACTGTAGTATTTGTTTTTTTAGCAGTTGCATCATACTCCTGGTACATGTTTAATTTGTGGTCCAGAGGAACACCAGATCCTTTTCACAAGTATTATTGCCAAGCCAGGTCTACCACATTCTGTACTTGTTCTTTTCATTTTTCCTATCCAGATTCAGAACTTTACATTTCTCCTCTTGCATTCTATACTATTCATTTCAGCTCAGTGCTCAAGCCTATCTATATTTTTTGGATCTTGTTTCACTGAAGTATTAGCTATCATCCCCAATTTTCTGTCATCTGCAAACTGGATAAGCATCCCTCAACTCACTCATCCAATTGATCGATAAAAATGAGGAGCAGCCCAGAGTCCAGGACAGAACCTTGCGACATTCCACTCACTACTTCCATCCCCACAAGTCATTAAGGAGCACTCTTTGGGTACTGTCCTTCAGCCAACTGTAACTCCATTTAACAGTAGTATCATCTGGCTCATCTTTTACCAGGTGTAAGAAACTCTTTTCTCAATCCCCTTCCCTTTCTTTTCCAATAAAAACACAAATCTGTACTTGCACCAAGTATAGTTTAGGTCCAGTTGAGGTCAGAAGACAAACATTGCACACACCTTGCAGAGTACAACTACGCTTCCCTCTCTGTCTGTCTTGCTTGAAGCCTCCACCCACGCCCTGCCCCTTTCCCTGGAAGTTGCCTGATTACTAGCTTAGATTGGAAGAAGAGAAAGAAAGAAAAGTGCCTTGATCTCCCTTGCTAATCTCCTATTTCCTCTGTTTGCTTGTTTGATCAAGAAATTCAAACGTAGCATTCTCAGCAACATCATCATTTGATTCCGTTCAGTAACTTAGCATTGTCTTCTATTGAGTAATGTAGGTGAGCTATACCCCATAGATCTGAGCATGGAGTATAAAGAGTGTACTATAAATAACTATTGTAATTTGATATTTATGAACTTATCTGCCCATTTATTGTTTACTGAACAGATTTTAGGTCATTCTTTCGTATTACGGTCAGGGTGACCTGCAGGACTATATAAATAATTCACATTAAAACAAAGAGCAATAGCAAAGAAAAAGTAACACAGTTCATCTGAGTGGATAAAACTTGATCAGTTTTTCCATGCTAGAGATCCTAAGCAAATATTTGTATTTGCTCCTGCTGAAAATACAACTCACAGTGCCAGGTTAGCCTCTCTAGGAAGGTCATTTCCTAAATTGGGGGTGGGGGTGGGGGAGGGCAACAATTGAATGCAATTTCTTTCCCATCGTTATCCAACGAAGTATTACAACTATACTTAATAGTGAGAACTGATTATTGTCGTTGTTGTTGTTTATTCGTTTAGTTGCTTCCGACTCTTCGTGACTTCATGGACCAGCCCACGCCAGAGCTTCCTGTCGGTCGTCAACACCCCCAGCTCCCCCAGGGACGAGTCCATCACCTCTAGAATATCATCTATCCATCTTGCCCTTGGTCAGCCCCTCTTCCTTTTGCCTTCCACTTTCCCTAGCATCAGCATCTTCTCCAGGGTGTCCTATCTTCTCATTATGTGGCCAAAGTATTTCAGTTTTGCCTTTAATATCATTCCCTCAAGTGAGCAGTCTGGCTTTATTTCCTGGAGTATGGACCGGTTTGATCTTCTTGCAGTCCAAGGCACTCTCAGAATTTTCCTCCAACACCACAGTTCAAAAGCATCGATCTTCCTTCTCTCAGCCTTCCTTATGGTCCAGCTCTCGCAGCCATATGTTACTACGGGGAACACCATTGCTTTAACTATGCGGACCTTTGTTGTCAGTGTGATGTCTCTACTCTTAACTATTTTATCAAGATTTGTCATTGCTCTTCTCCCAAGGATTAAACGTCTTCTGATTTCTGACTGCAGTCAGCATCTGCAGTAATCTTCGCACCTAGAAATACGAAGTCTTTCACTGCTTCTACATTTTCTCCCTCTATTTGCCAGTTATCAATCAAGCTGGTTGCCATAATCTTGGTTTTTTTGAGGTATAGCTGCAAGCCAGCTTTTGCACTTTCTTCTTTCACCTTCATCATAAGGCTCCTCAGTTCCTCTTCACTTTCAGCCATCAAAGTGGTATCATCTGCATATCTGAGATTGTTAATGTTTCTTCCAGCGATTTTAACTCCAGCCTTGGATTCCACAAGCCCAGCATGTCGCATGATGTGTTCTGCGTACAAGTTGAATAGGTAGGGTGAGAGTATACAGCCCTGCCGTACTCCTTTCCCAATCTTAAACCAGTCCATTGTTCCGTGGTCTGTTCTTACTGTTGCTACTTGGTTGTTATACAGATTCTTCAGGAGGCATACAAGATGACTTGGTATCCCCATACCGCTAAGAACTTGCCACAGTTTGTTATGGTCCACACAGTCAAAGGCTTTAGAATAGTCAATAAAACAGAAATAAATGTTTTTCTGAAACTCCCTGGCTTTTTCCATTATCCAGCGGATATTGGCAATTTGGTCCCTAGTTCCTCTGCCTTTTCTAAACCCAGCTTGTACATCTGGCAATTCTCACTCCATGAATTGCTGAAGTCTACCTTGCAGGATCTTGAGCATTGCCTTACTGGCATGTGAAATGAGTGCCACTGTTCGATAGTTTGAACATTCTTTAGTGTTTCCCTTTTTTGGTTTGGGGTATAAGTTGATTTTTTCCAATCTGATGGCCATTCTTGTGTTTCTAAATTTGGTGGCATATAGCATGCATTACCTTGACAGCATCATCTCGCAAGGTTTTGAACAGTTCAGCTGGGATGCCGTCGTCTCCTGCTGCCTTGTTATTAGCAATGCTTCTTAAGGCCCATTCAACCTCACTCTTCAGGATATCTGGCTCTAGCTCACTGACCACACTGTCAAAGCTATCCTCGATATTGTTGTCCTTCCTATACAGGTCTTCCATATATTCTTGCCACCTTTTCTTGATCTCTTCTTCTTCTGTTAGGTCCTTGCCATCTTTGTTTTTGATCATACCCATTTTGGCCTGGAATTTACCTCCGATGTTTCTAATTTTCTGGAAGAGGTCTCTTGTCCTTCCTATTCTATTGTCTTCTTCCACTTCCGTGCATTGCTTGCTTAAAAATAATTCCGTATCTCTTCTAGCTAACCTCTGGAATGTTGCATTTAATTGGGCATATCTCCCCCTATCACTGTTGCCTTTTGCTTTCCTTCTTTCTTGGGCTACTTCTAGTGTCTCAGCAGACAGCTATTTTGCCTTCTTGGTTTTCTCTTTCTTTGGGATGTATTTTGTTGCCGCTTCCTGAACAATGTTGCAAACTTCTGTCCATAGTTCTTCCAGGACCCTATCTACTAAATCCAGTCCCTTAAATCTATTCTTCACCTCTACTGCATATTCCTTAGGTGTAATGATTGCCTACTCTAATAGACTCAGACTCACAAGCAGGAACTTAATGATATCTGATTTATTAAAGAATAGTATGCAAATACAGAGAAAGCTGAGAATGAGCAAAAGCGTGCCAAATACAAACTAAAAACCCTCAGCTCAAATGTAAACCCTCCCCTTGCCCTGCCATTGCAAACTCCCCCCCCCCCCCCAGGTGCTGGTAACCGTTTCTGCTGATGTCCTGGGAAAGGAACCTTGAACACACGAGATAAACCAAACACATTCCAATCCAGCTACTAACATATAACAATCCCACAAGATGGAATCCTCCTCCCCTTCCAGACGAAACATGCATCAGCCAAATGACATGCGAAACGTTATGATGTACTGGAAACATTGGAATGGTGAACATGACATACCACCCCCCAAAAAACATTAAGGAGCAGGTTTGAGAGGATAAGCTAGATGAAAGCGGCGAACCAAAAGAGGAGATTGTACATCACGGGCAGACACCCACTCAGGGTGGGGAAAGTGCTTCCAGCGAATAAGGTACTGCAGAGTGCCACGTAGTCGGCGAGAATCAAGGACCTCCTTCACCTCAAAATGTTGTTGTCCGTCAATCATGATTGGAGCAGGAGGTGGCGGTTGTGGATGCCAGCGATCTGAGTGGTTGACAGGCTTGAGTAAGCTGCAATGAAAAACAGGATGGAAACGTTTCAGATTGTGTGGCAAATCGAGTCTAAACGTGACAGGGTTAACAACTCCCACAATGGGAAAAGGTCCAACAAACTTAGGAGCCAACTTCTTTGAGGGCTGAGGGGACTTAATGAACTTAGTGGAAAGGTAGACCTTATCACCAACTTTAAAAGCAGGTTGATGGGCTCGTCGCTTATTGGCATGCAGTTTATAGGCAGATTGGGCATCAGCCAACACCTGTTGAATCACTGGCCATGAATCAGCCAGTTGAGCAGCCCAATCAGAATCGGAGCAGGGCTGTGTGGAGGGTTGAGGCAACTCAGGAATGGGAACAAAGTCCCGGCCAAACACCGTATGGAAAGGGGTGTGCCCCGTGCTCTGATGGACGGCGTTGTTATAAGCCACCTCAGCAAACGGTAGCAGATCAACCCAATTGTCCTGCTGATAGTTGACAAATGCCCGCAAAAATTGCTCCAGGGTCAAATTAAGAGCCTCCGTAGATCCGTCAGTCTCCGGATGCGACGCAGTGGACGCCTGCTTGGTGCCCACCAGCTTTAAAAATGCCCTCCAAAATTGGGAAGTGAACTGTGTTCCGTGGTCCGTGATCAAGCGGGAGGGGCTCCCGTGAATCCGGTAGATGTGGATTAGAAAAAGGCGGGCCAATTGCTGCGCAGACGGAATGGAAGCACATGGAATGAAATGGGCTTGCTTAGAAAAGTAGTCCTTTACCACCCAAATCACAGTCTTTCTCTGACTAGGAGGCAAATCCACAAATCCATGGAAACTTCCTCCCAAGGACAGGAGGGGCTGGCCACCGCTGCAGCAGCCCTTGTGGTTTGCCCCCCTTCCGTTTTGACATAGCACAGACAGGACAAGAAGCAACATAACTTTTTACATCACGTCTCAATGTGGGCCACCAAAATTGGCGGCATACCAGATGCAAGGTTTTGACAAACCCAAAATGACCAGCCACTTTATCATCATGAGACCTAATCAAAATTTTCCTTCGCAAACTGTCAGGGACATAGAGGCGGTTTTGCTTCCAAGCTAAGCCTCTGTCAAATGTAACATTGTCTCTATTCGCTTGCAACCAAGTGTCAGATTTCAGCTCTAGCAGAAACTGTTGTTGCAATTGCGAGGGAATTGGCGTCCTTCCCCCAGCCGGTGAAACCGAAGCTGGGGGCAGCTGTGCACGAGTCTGACTGCGTGTGACAGCTTGCAACCCCAATTGGGGCGCTGTCCACACTGTACCCACAACGTCAGGTGCTTGGACCGAATCCTGGGGCAGGCAGGAAAGCGCATCAGCCAGGAAGTTTTTCTTGCCCAGAATGAACTTCAACTTAAAGTCAAAGCGACTGAAAAATTGAGCCCAGCAGATCTGCTTAGGACTGAGCTTACGGGGCATGCTGAGCGCTTCCAAATTTTTATGGTCAGTCCAAACTTCAAAAGGACATTTAGCCCCCTCTAAGAGGTGGCGCCATGCCTCCAAAGCAGCCTTGACTGCAAAAGCTTCTTTCTCCCAAACATGCCATCGCCTTTCCGTCTCGGAAAATTTCTGGGACAGATACGCACAGGGCTTCAGGCGGTCATCAGCATCCGCTTGCAGCAAGAGCATTCCAATTGAGAAATCGGAAGCATCCACTTGAACCACAAAGGGTTTAGTGGGATCAGGGTGTTGAAGAATGGGTTCAGCAGTGAACAGGCTTTTAAGTTTGTCGAAAGCCAACTGGCATTCAAATGTCCAGTTGAGCAATGCCCCCGGGTTCTTCACCTTGCATGTGTCCCTCAACCCCTTTGTACGTAACAAATCAGTGAGAGGCAATGCAATTTCTGTGAACCCCTGGATGAATTGGCAGTAATAGTTGGAAAATCCAAGAAAACTTTGGAGCTGCCTGCGGGTACGCGGGCGCTCCCACCCCAAAATAGCTTGAATCTTCGCAGGATCCATTTCAATGCCCTTGTCAGAGATCCTGTACCCCAGGTAGTCAAGCTGAGTCTGATGAAATTCACACTTAGAAAGTTTAGCATAAAGCTCAGCCTTTCTCAGTTTGCTAAGCACCTGATTCACCAAGTGCTCATGTTCCTCCTCCGTTTCAGTATAAATCAAAACATCATCCAAATAGACCAGTACACCCTTGAACAAATGTTCATGTAACACTTCATTGATCAATTGCATGAACACCCCTGGTGCCCCCGCCAACCCAAAATGCAAAACTTTGTACTGAAAAGAACCCAGGGGACAATTGAAAGCAGCCTTCCATTCATCCCCCTCCCGTATGCGGATATGGAAATAGGTTTCCTGCAAATCCAGCTTAGAGAAGATTTTCCCCTTAGCCAGATGTGCTAACATGTGTTTTATTAATGGCAGAGGATATTTGTTTAATATCGAGACTGCATTTAATCCGCGGTAATCTGTACAAAGTCTCAATGTCCCATCCTTCTTCGCTCGAAACAAGACGGGGGCGCCCACCGGCGAATTTGCTGGTTCAATAAAACCCTGGCCAAGTTTTTGTCCACAAACTCCCTCAACGCCGCCGGTTCCTTTTGTGTCATGGCATAGATTTTTGGTTTGGGCAGTTGAGCGTCGGGGACCAACTCTATCGCACAGTCAGTTTTTTGATGGGGTGGAAGTTGGTCCACTTCTTTCTCACCAAACACATCCGCAAAGCTTTGGTATTGCTCCGGCAAGCCCTCCAGTGGGGTGACAGCGAAATGCAGGGTTGCTGCCGCCGCCCTCCCCACTGCAGCCTCCGGAGCGTCGTCCTTCCCAGGGGCTTGATAGAAACCATCCCCAAAAGTCAAAGTCCTGTGCACCCAATTTATATATGGGTTTTGTTGGACCAACCAAGGAATCCCCAGAATGACTAAGGGATGCCCCACAGGCACCACCACAAATGGCAGCCCCTCACGGTGGCTGCCCATTTGCAACGCCACCATTCCCATGAAATGGGTGACTGGTTCCCCCCCGCTGTAGAACCATCCAGCTGGGCGAAAATCATGGGACGTTGCAGTGGAAAGCTGGGTAACTCCAAAGCAGCCACCACGTCAGGGTGCATCAAGCAATGCGAACACCCTGAATTGATCAATGCCCAAACTTCAACGGTTCTTGTGCGGGAGCCTAACTTCACTTTAACGGTCAGTGTGGGATAGTAGGCACTCACCGAGATATGTTCATGCCCATCCTCCACCACCTGCCCACAGGCGCTCTTTAAAGCAGGTGGCTGGCGTTTCCCGCCGGCTGGAGTAGATCGGGCTCCCCCTCGGCCCTGAAGTAAGGAACCTCCTCCACTTCAGTTTCAGCCATGGCTGCCTTCATTTTCCTGGGTAGAGAGGGAGATTTCCCCGACAGCTTCCCCGAATGATCATCGGTCTTTCCCTTCGGGCACGCCGCCGCTCGGTGACCTTCCTTCCCACATCGGAGGCATTGCCCTTTCACATAGCGGCGCTCCCTCTCCTCTTCCCAGGCACGTTGACTGGACTTTCCAGTGGGCGCAGCAGTGCGGGAAACCTTGCTGAGCCCAGCATATCTCATCACCTTCCTGTGAGCGAAGGTCTCATGGGCATGCTCAGCCTTCCCTGCCAGCTGTATCCATTCATACAGGGTATCTGGGTCATCCCTGCCAAGCGACGACCTCAGGACCTCGGTATTCAGACCGTCCTTAAAAAGTTCTATTAATGTGGATTGGGACCAATCCTCAACCTTCCCAGCCAGAGCCTTAAATTCCAGAGTGTAGTCTGCCACCGATCGTGGCCCCTGGCACAGCTCCCTCAGCGCCCGTTTTGCTCTTTCTTTAGCTAACGGGTCTTCAAAGTGTAGTTTCAATGCCCACAGGAATTCTTCGAACTCCTCCAGCTCAGGGGCATCCGATTGACATAACTGCACATACCAATCGGCAGCCCGCCCCTTGAGCTTAGTGGCAATGGCATTAATCTTGGCTCTTTCTGAACGAAAATACTGCTCCCATTCATCCATATAACTCCCTGCATTGGTAAGGAAGAACGATAGCTTAGTTGGATCTCCATCAAATTTAATGGTAAGGTCCTTAACCCCTCACTCTGGGCGGTCCCTTCACCACAGCTGGGCGGTTGGGCTTCCTTTTAGCTCCCAGGGATCTCCGCTCTCAAGGAGGGGACCTTGAAATTCTCACCCTTGGCGCTCTTGCTTCCTCTCTGTGCCGGGTCCTACTCCTTTCCTCCGGGGAAGGTGGGGGCAAAGAAGGAGTCAAATGCCTATTACTAGACTCCTCTCTCCTCCTCTCCCGGGGACCCCAGTCCATGGACATTTTCCAAAACATAAATTCTAGTGACTCCAATTTGGCCTCCACTAGTTTTATACGATCAGGGGTTTGGGAATCCTCCTTTCCCTCCTGCCTCACCACGGTTGGGGACATCGGGTATCGCTGCTTCCAAGACGTTTTGGACGTCCCTGGTAGGGATCCCTGTGTTTCATCCCAGGTGATCAGCTCGCCTGGCGACTCACCGGTCGGTTCAGGGGCTCTTTTACCTCCAACCTCCTCTTCTCCTAGGCTGGAGCTCGACCCCTCTCAAACTTCTGAAAGCTCTCGAGGAGGGACTTTCTCCGTTCTTATCACTGTGGAGTCGGGTTCCCCCTCGCTTGATTCCTCGCTTTCCGTGGTTTGCTCATCGCTAGCACTTCTCCCTCACAAAATAAATCTGGAAAGGGGCTAACGGAAAATTTTTTGGATTCTCAGCTTTATGTAATGATTGCCTACTCTAATAGACTCAGACTCACAAGCAGGAACTTAATGATATCTGATTTATTAAAGAATAGTATGCAAATACAGAGAAAGCTGAGAATGAGCAAAAGCGTGCCAAATATACACTAAAAACCCTCGGCTCAAACATAATCCCTCCCCTTGCCCTGCCGTTGCAAACTCCCCCCCCCCCCCAGGTGCTGGTAACCGTTTCTGCTGATGTCCTGGGAAAGGAACCTTGAACACACGAGATAACCCAAACACATTCCAATCCAGCTACTAACATATAACAATCCCACGAGATGGAATCCTCCTCCCCTTCCAGATGAAACACGCATCAGCCAAATGACAAGCAAAACGTTACAATGTACTGGAAACATTGGAATGGTGAACATGACATTAGGAATATTAGTGAGCTCATATCTAGCTGATCTGTGGATCTTCCCTAATCTCTTTAGTCTGATCCTAAATTGTGCAAGAAGAAGTTCGTGATCGGAACTACAGTCAGCTCCAGGTCTTGTTTTTACCGACTGTATAGATGCCCGCCACCTTTGGCTGCAAAGGATGTAGTCAATCTGATTTCGGTGTTGTCCATCTGGTGAAGTTCATGTATAAAGCCGTCTCTTAGGTTGTTGGAAGAGAGTGTTTGTTATGCAGAGTGTGTTGTCTTGGCAAAATTCTATCAGCCTATGTCCTGCTTCGTTTTGTTCTCCCAGGCCATGCTTACCTGTAATTCCAGGTGTCATTTGACTGCCCACCTTAGCATTCCAGTCTCCCGTGATGAAAATAACATCTCTTTTAGGCGTGTTGTCCAGTAGGTGCTGCAGATCCTCATAGAACTGCTCTACTTCAGCTTCTTCAGCATCTGCGGTTGGGGCATATATTTGGATCACTGTGATGTTAGATGGCTTGCCCTGAATTCGAATTGAGCTCATTCTATCGTTTTTTGGATTGTATCCAAGCACTGCTTTAGCCACTTTACGATTAATTATGAAGGCTACTCCATTTCTTCTGTGGTCCTCTTGTCCACAGTAGTAGATCTGGTGGTCATTTGATGTGAAGTGGCCCATTCCAGTCCATTTCAGTTCACTGACACCCAAAATGTCCATCTTTAATCTTGACATCTCACCAACAACCACATCCAATTTGCCCTGGCTCATAGATCTTACATTCCAGGTTCCAATGGTGCGTTGATCCTTAGAACATTCAATTCACCGTTCACCACCAACACCGTCAGCTGCTAGCCGTCCTTTCGGCTTTGAACTAGCTGCGTCATCACTTCTGGGGCTAGTTGAACTCATCCTCTGTTCCTCCCCAGTAGCATTTTGACCATCTTCCGACCTGGGGGTCTCATCTTCAAATGGTATACCGACATATCTCTGGTTGTACTGATCCATTTAGTTTTCACGGCAAGAATACTGGGGTGGGTTGCCATTACCTTATTTCTCTCTACGTAGAGTATTACTGTGTATTGACTCAAAAGTATTAGGCTTGAATATGAGAATTAGGTACTATGTAACTTTGAGCAAGTTGTTATTGCTAATCCAAATCTATTTCATAAGATTATTTTGAAATTGTGGTAATGCTTTGAGTTCCATGACATGCAGTTAAATAATATTGATTGCCTTACATTCTGTTCTTGAAGCAGTTATCTGTGTAGTTGCCTGAACTACTGAAAGATGGGTTATATTATCAGTGAATTTAAGGAGTTACATGATAGCTTTTTGATATTTCTTGGCCAAGAAATGGAAAAAAACCTATATTTTATTTATTAAACAAAAGCTGGATATCCTTTTAATGTATTACATTAAATACCATCAAAGACCTGGAGTTTTCTAGATAGTTCATAAAATAGAAATTGATAAGAATACAGATAAAACCTAACAAAAACACACACGAAGCTGCAGAATTGTCAGCGGTTTGGCCCCAGAAGACATAAAACCCCCTTCTGGGCCTTTTCCTCTGTCATGGCTTGTAAAGGAGAGAGGGGGGGAGACTTGATTGATGTGAGTGAGAGCTGGAAACATCATGGAGCCAGCAAGAATTAGAAACTTCACAGACTCAGCAAGTTGACACCAGAATGCTGTGGCTAGTTTTTTTTTATCATATGGCGTAGCGGTTTGGTGTTCATGCTGCTTTTCTTGCTGGGAAATCCTTGTGAGTTCCAGCAGCAAGATGTGTAGACTATTTAGCCATGACAAGTCACGTTGCACAGGGTGCACCATGAGGAGGCTAGTTTACATTGCACGAGATAGGCTGAGAGAGAGTGACTGGCCCAAGGTCATACAGCCGGCTTTCATGGTTAAGGTGGGACTAGAACTCACAGACTCCTGGTTTCTAGCCCAGAACCTTAACCACTAGACCAAAAGTGTCACCTACTTACTTGAGTCTTTAGATGCAGAGGGCGATGGAAGATACTGTATCTTTCAATAAACGAAATACTTTACTGAGATCTAACTGATTCCAGAGAGATAATTTCTTGCTACTGGGATATTTGAACCCACGTTCCTCACAAGAATAAAAACAAGACGAACAGCAGAGCACTAAGGAAATGCAAAGATCTAAAAAACATTAGCATTGTGTTTAAAAACTAATGGACAAAAGAACCTGAGGGATGAGAGAGAGAAATGGTAATTGTTTGGCACTAATGGGATCATAATATAAGTGCAGATGAGTTCTTTAAGAAGAGTATTCTCCTGAGATGTTATCACTGAAAGGCTATCTCCTGATTATATTTTGCCCTGTTTTCATTTGGTCGAAGCATTCTGAGAGAGATTCTGAAGATAATTTAAGAATCTCAGAGGATCTTTTTGATAATTTCACCTAACTTTGGTAGTACTTTTAATACCAGGTATTTGAATTGGTTCTAGAAACAACTGGAAGCTGTTGAAGAGCACAAAGCAGTTAGGTAACATAATGGCAAACAATTACTCTGTTTTGGAGAGCCAGTTTGGTCTAGAGGTTAAGGCAACAGGCTAGAAACCAGGAGACTGAGAGTTCTAGTCCTGCCTTAGGCATGAAAGCCTGCTGGGTGACTGTGGGCCAGTCACTCTCCCTCAGCCCAACTCACCTAGCAAGCCTCGTGGTGCAGGGTGGTAGGCAGCAGTATTGCAACCAAAACGCTCCCCACGACCCGAGTTTGATCCCAGCGGAAGCTGGATTCTCGGGTAGCCGGCTCAGGTCGACTCAGCCTTCCAACATTCCGAGGTTGGTAAAATGAGTACCCAGCTTGCTGGGGAAGGTGACGACTGGGGAAGGCAGTGGCAAACCACCATAGTCTGCCAAGAAATTGTCACGAAAGCGGTGTCCCCCCAAAGGGTCAGACATGACTCGGTGCTTGCACAGGGGACCTTTCACCTTTCACCTTTTCACTCTGTTTTGAGCTAAGCTGTCTCTGTCCAGGTCAGATCTTTGTTGGTATATCCATCTAAGTGATAAAAGGTGCCCTATGACATTGAGCTGTCATTCTGCAGCTTGCTGTGGAAATCACATCATATTCAGATATTTCCGAATCAGTTCAGCTACTTTTAGCTACAGAAGAAATGTCTGAAATCTTTATATGCTATAGAGTAGAATGCTTTTTACTTTATTAAATGGAAGTAAAAATGATAATTTAAATAGAAGTCAGTAATGTGAAATTGGATCTCATTTGATTTAAAGCAGCAGAAAATGTTGCAGTTCAAAATTTTCTAGGAAATCTCTATCAGGCATAGTTTCACATACTGGTTTTCTGCCTAAACAAACGGTATATGTGCCACTGCTGCTATATGCAGGATAAAAAAGTTCCTAAAAAGGATATCTGCTAATATATGCATAAAGCTCATTTTTGATAACAGTACTGTACCTGGATACAATCAAGTAGTAGTGGGTACTTTCTTTGTCTTTCAGGATTCCTTTTATGCTTAGCATTTTATGTTTAGTCTAGTGAAGCAATCTTGTGATTATATGTTGTTATAAAAATGAAAAATAAAGATTTTATAGACAGTTCGGCAAACTTTTTCCCTCAGAGGACCGTCTCATTAAGTTCAGATGTTATAAGTTATGGCCAAAATATTTCAGTTTCTCTGTTAATAATAGCCTGTTGCAAAACTGATTTTTTAAAAATCCAGGATAATATTTGTTGAAGCAGAACCCTTTAAGAAGCTGGGGGGAAAATTCCTAGGTGTCTGTATTCATGTTTTAGTACAGTGATGGTGAACCTTTTGGGCTCAGCGTGTCAAAAATTTGGAAAATGCCTAACTTGACTCTGCTGGCATGTCCCCCCCTGAACAAAAGAGAAACAATTATTTACATATTTATTTTTTTAAAATTATTGTTATTGACCATTAACGCAAAGCCGGTTCCTGGAGAAGCCCCTTGCAAATTGCTTAGCGCGCCCCTTCACTCAAAGGCATTCCTTCATGCCAAGGCACACCCCTTTGCTTAAATTACAAGCGGCTTCTCCAGGAACCAACTTTGCGTGAAGGGGCAATAACAATAATTATTAGTATTAGTATTCACCATCGCTGTTTTAGTACTTGCCTTGGCAATTAGTTTCTAAAGGTTTTTCTAGTTCCTTTTTTTTCATGAAATCTTTATTAATTTATTTAATAAACATAGAATTACATACAAACAATAATATCTTACAATATAAAAAAGAAAAGAGAGAAGAAAAAGAAAAAAGAAGAAGAGAGGGAAAAAGAAAGAAAAAAGGGTGTGTGTGTGTGTGTATGTATGTGTGTGTGTGTGTGTGTGTGTGTGTATAAAATAAAAGGGGGGAGGGGATAAGATGAAAAATAAATAAATAAATAGATAGATAGAAAGATTAGGGTTTCCAACTTTCTAGACGGTACAGCTTAGTATCCTAGCGTGTTGTTATTTTTTTTCCTTAATTCTCTAAATTGCCTTCATTAATTCTAATAAGAGATTAAACAATTAAGTAATTTGCTATTTATATACTATATATTCATATTAACTTTTTGAGTCCATTCCACATATTTGAAAAAAGGTGTCCAGTCCTTTTGAAAATCTTCCATATTTTTATTGTTTAGTTGGTCTGTCAGTTTTGCCATTTGTGCCAAATTTAGGGATTTAAGTATCCATTCCTCCACAGATGGGATTAATTCTTCTTTCCACTTTGCAGCTGCAACTTTTTTTGTTACCCAGAATAGGCAGCATCATTATAATAACTATGGGTACCTTAAACAAGCCAGCCTCAGGAACGATGGTTTGAAGATCAAAATATGTTTTAATCTAACGATGATTAGTATTAATGGCCCTTTAGGGTAAAATAGTTAGCTGTGCTCTCCAGTATAGCAAATAAACTCTATTTCTGATGTCTAAGATGTAGCCACACCCCTCTGAATATTATGTAAAGGCTGCTCCTATAGTTTAGTCATTCTCATTTATTTGCAAATGAGTTGGCATAGTATCTGCTTTGAAGGATTGACAGCCTTAATGTGTTAAATGTCTTTCAACTAATTGTTTCAATTTAAATGAATTTCATATTTAATAGCATTACAAACACTTCAAAAATATTGCGATATTACAAATAATATTACAGAAACTTCAGGAATATTACAAAAATGTCAGGAGAGACCGTTTTTGGAGGAAGTGAGATGATATACAGTATTATTAAATAAAACCTGTTTATTGCCTGAATCGCACATTGTGTTAAAATCATAATTTGGTTTGCTTGGCTTTGAAGTAGCCTATTACGTGAATCCCATTACTGTGGGGCTCACTAACCACTTAAACAATATAGATAATCTTGCAAGATTTCTTGCATGAAATCTCCTGAGATGTTAGCCAGCTTTATTTTATATATGTTAATAATTTTGGCTCCTGTGACATTGTGAAAATCCTGTAGGGCTGTGAAGACCTGGTTTTTCACCCAGGCATTGGGCTAGGATAGAAGTGAGTCCACCAAACAAAAGAGTAATTGTAGAGTTGGTTGGATATTGTGGCACTGTGATTGGGATATAGGGTGTTGTGAGGTTTGGTTGGTCATATTTATTCTGTTTTTATTGGATGTCATTTGTGAGCCACCTAGGATTATCACGTAAAGATAAGCGGCCATATAGGTTTTCTAAACAAACAAACAAACAACAAAGTGGAGTCTAAAAAGATTAGAGTCCCTTGGTTTATAGCTTAATATATATATTGTTAAAATTTGGCCATGTCATGAATACTGCTGGTGAGCAGGAGGGGGCCCCTATCCAGGGGGAAAAATGCATGCGTAGTTTAGAGGCTTTGAACTTTCCTTCAAAGGAACTCAGAGCAGACCCGCCTTGAGTTTTGGGTTTATCTGTGTGGGTTTCCCATGGTCTTTCAGTTTGGCAGGATTTTCTATCTACTAGAGTAGTTCAATAAACACTAGAGACCAAGACACCGTTTCAGCGTGGTTCTTCGCTCTAAGTTAGGACAGGCCAGTTGTGTTTTATTCAATAAGTTATGGTTAACTAAACTGCTATTTAGTGTGATTTGTGAGCTCAATGTATTATTTTTTGTTAGAAGCCATTTTTAGTATAGTTTTTAACAGCTACAACCAAGTAAACAAGTGAGATGTTGTTTCTAAGTCCCATCAACTAGAAGTCACTCCAAGCAATTTATCAGCTAGTGAGTTAGACTCCATGTACTGAAGCTACGCACTCTTGCTTGAATATATTGGTGTTCAAACTATTTTCTGTTTGACTATCCTATAGATTTTCTAACTTGCTGCTATGAGGAAACCTCGAAGGAGGTCCCGGCAGACTCTAGAAGGAAGACGTTCTCCCTCACCGTACAGTTTGAAATGCTCACCCACCCGGGAGACTCTAACATATGCCCAGGCTCAACGAATAGTGGAAGTTGATATTGATGGCCGACTCCATCGCATCAGCATTTATGATCCTCTAAAGATCATCACCGAGGATGAGCTAACTGCCCAGGACATCACAGAATGCAACAGTAACAAAGAAAACAGTGAACAGCCACTTTTTCCTTCAAAATCCAAGAAAAATCAGTGTAAAGGCAAAAAAAAAGAGACGTGCACCAAACATGCTTCTGGGGCATCTTTTCATCTACCACAGCCCAGCTTTCGCATGATTGACTCTTTCAGCCAGCCGGATGCTCCACCCCTGTCTTCAGCTTACTATCAGTATATTGAGAAACCACCTGAGGATGTTGATGCTGAAGTGGAGTATGATATGGATGAGGAGGATTTGGCCTGGCTTGACATGATCAATGAGAAAAGGAAGAATGATGGGTATGGGTCAATTTCTGCAGAGACTTTTGAATTGCTACTGGATCAGTTGGAGAAAGAATCATATTTGGAGAGCCGTAACAATGGAGCCCAGCAGACTATGATAGATGAGGATGCTGTTTGTTGTGTTTGCATGGATGATGAATGTCATAACAGCAATGTCATTTTATTTTGTGACATTTGCAACTTGGCTGTGCACCAGGAATGCTATGGAGTTCCCTACATCCCTGAGGGACAATGGCTTTGTCGCTGCTGTCTACAGTCCCCTTCCCACCCTGTTGATTGTGTCTTGTGCCCAAACAAAGGTGGAGCATTCAAACAGACCAGTGATGGTCAATGGGCCCATGTTGTTTGTGCCATTTGGATCCCAGAAGTCTGTTTTGCAAACACTGTGTTTCTGGAACCCATTGAAGGAATAGAAAATATCCCACCTGCTCGCTGGAAACTAACTTGCTACATCTGCAAGCAGAAGGGCATGGGAGCAGCTATCCAGTGTCACAAAATGAACTGTTACACTGCTTTCCATGTTACCTGTGCCCAGAGAGCTGGCCTCTTCATGAAGATTGAGCCCATGAGGGAGACCAGTCTCAATGGCACTACATTTACTGTGCGCAAAACTGCTTACTGTGAGGCACATTCCCCTCCTGGCACAGTGAAAAAAGGACATGCAACTACTGTTCATGAAGGAGAGGAGGACATTTTAAAGAATGAGGCAGTGGAGGGGGTCAGTCCCAAAAATAAAAACAAAGTGAATTTGAAGCAGAAGGTGAAAAAGGAAAGCAGTGCTTCTGCACCTTTGCTAATGGTTACACAGATCCCTTCTTACCGGTGAGTGGTGTAGCTGTTCAACCATCGTTTCTGTGCAGATCCATGAACTAGCCTAGTATTTCTGTCCAGGTTTCTCTTTTCATCTCAGCAGAACATATTCAAAATTTGTGTACATTTTTCAATTATTTATATCCTGCCTTTTAGAATAAACAATCCTTCCAAACTGGCTTACAAGAAATAAAAAGAGGCAGATGAAAATAAATAATATTTGAAACAAGCAAATGAATAAACTTCTAGGGGTCCCTTCCAAATAGCCTGGGGCAGGGGGAGGAAAAAGTCTAGCCTGCCTGGCTGCCTCCCTCCCTTTCTCTCTCTCCAGGGATCATTCCTACAGGGTGGTTGGTGGTAGTGGCCATGTGGGAGGGGAATGAGGAAAGACTTCTTTAAGCAGACTTCTGGATGGATGAGGCAACTTAACTACGTGCTTGATTATAGCCTCAGCCAACAGCTGAGCTTGTTTTCCTGAAGTTCATATTGTAGGAAAGTTCTTGAAATACTAAATTGCTTTGGTTAATTAAAACTATGAAGTAAATTTTGTTCATTTGAGCTCATTTGGTGGGTGGGTATTGCCCATTTTACTATTACTGCTGCTTAATTGGATCGGTATAACTGTGTCTAATGGCATTAATTTTCCAGCTGAAAATCCTCTAATGAACCTGAGATACTGTATAGTTTGTACTTAATACTCATGTGAGTAGAGAATTAGGCAGTGGTCCATATTGCTAAAGTAGAGGAGTTACCATGCCTCATATGGATTTGCAAAGTCTGAAATTGGATTTACTAACGGATAAGCTCTTTTGATGCTATTATTTTCCCTAGGCTGAATAAAATCTGCAGTGGACTCACCTTCCAGAGAAAGAATCAGTTCATGCAGAGGCTGCACAATTATTGGCTGTTGAAGCGTCAGTCAAGAAATGGTGTACCACTGATACGGAGGCTACATTCTCACTTACAGTCCCAAAGAAATGCAGAACTGGTATAAGAACGTCTCGTCATTATAGTGCATCCTGGAGTAGCATGAGGGAGAAATGTTTGATAAACTGTATGGGAAACTGTTCAGGAAAGAATTAGATGAAAATTATCCTTTTTGGAATAGCTATTGCTAGAATAAATTAATTTTGAAAAGTTGAATGAATAGTAGTAATGAAACTATTACATCTTCTCTTAGTGGATCCTTCCATTGCACAGTAACTTTACTAACGGTTATGGATATGTGACATCAATATTTCATATTACATAATATGGAAAAGAGGCAAAGCCAAGATGAGATTTGTCATGTTCATGAAAATATTCCTCAAGCCTGGAAATAGGATTAACTCATCCTACAGGGCAATGTTTTTATTCATTGTGGATATTAAATACTTAGATTGTGACTATTAATCATTAAATCTTCCTTTCCTTTATAGAACTTCATAGGTGATTTTATTGTAGATACTGTCAGTACTGATGATTTTTTTTTCCAACCTTAATTTTTTAAGTGCAGCTACTTAACTTACTGCCACTGAGTGTAGCATGCCATGTACCTTTTTGGTCTACCCAGATTTATTTATTTAGTGAAAGTATGTGGCCGCCCATCTCAAATATATGACTCTCGGTGGCTAACAGTATTAAACATGATAAAACATATACAAAAACCATAAAACGCACAGCAGCCAGAAAAATTATAAAAGCAATGATCATACATTCAGCACAACTGAGAAATGGGTTCTGTCCCACCTCTTAGGCCCCAGGCTCGAGCACAGAGCCATGTCTTCAAAGCTCTACAAAAGGCCAGTGGGGACAGGGCTGATCTAATCTCCAGAGGGATGATTTTCCAGAGGGCAGGTGGCACAACAGAAAAGGTTCTCCCCTTGGGCCCTGCTGGCCAACACTCTGTAACAGACAGGACCCAGAGCGTGCCCCTCCTACCAGACTGGATGAGACGGGTAGAGACAACCAGGGAGAGGTAGTCACATAAGTAACCTGGCCCCAAGACTTAAGATTCACTTGGATTAAATCTTTGTAGTTAAGAACTAGATACTGTGTTAGGTAGACCCTAACTGTGAATTATCGTAGAGTGAAAGAGAAAACTGAGAGATCTGAAGTAACAATACAATCTGCAGCAATGAAACGTTATTTCCACAGAAGGAGCAGGATGAGAAGACTAGTGCAGTGAAAGAAGAACTTAAATATTGGCAGAAACTTCGGCATGATCTAGAAAGAGCACGGCTGCTCATTGAATTAATTCGTAAACGTGAGAAACTCAAACGTGAACAGGTAAATAGAAGCATGACTTGATAGTGCTTTAGCACTGTTTCTATATATTAGTCGCTTTTGAAACTTGCATTATGCATTACAGATTTTTACTGCCATTGAAGGATGAATAGTATTTCATACTGTTGATTAGAGCCAGAAAGGAGAATATATTAATTTTTGCTATGTTAGTTTCTAGTCCTAAGCACATTTATTCAGAATCAAACATCACTTTATGCAGTGTGGCTTACACCCCAATAAGTGTCCATAGGTTTGCAACCAAAGACAAATCTAGAAATGGGTTGGAAATTGTGTTATTAAAAAAAATGCTTAGGTATCTTGCAATACTCACTTACTTTGTCCAAAGAGGTAGTATCTCCAGATTTTGCTCTATGTGGTGTATCATCTAATAACATAACTAATAACATAACAAAAGTTGTAAAAACAAAGATAAAACCCAGAAACTAAATCTAGGAAACCAGGCAAATCCTGTAGAACTACATCATTAATCTAAAATCAGTTATAACATATTACTGAACTGTTTGGGGAAATATAAATGTTTTGTTTGGTGCTACAAGGATAGCAGACTCTCCAGGTGAGCTTCCCTAGAGAGGGCATGATATAGCCCTTTCTCCAGTTATCATTTATCTAATCTTGGACAGCAGTAGGATCTGCATAAAGATGGAGAGGCAGAGTTATATGTTAACCATTTAATTTAAGTTAAGGGTTTCAACAAAGCCATATTTATAGATTTCACAGTTATATAAAATGCCATTTTACAGCCAACTATCTGCTTTAGTTTGCTGTTTTATACTTTAATCACTGTTTTGTTCTGAAGTATGAAATAAGTTGAGCAGAGTGAAACTTCCCTTTCTGAAAATATGCTCCTATGTACTATGCAGGCAAATTCATACATTGGATAACTTATTGTAATTAGTTTATGGTCCATTTTTACAGTGTTATAAGATAGGTGAGAGAGCCTTGTAGATTAATTATATATGAAAAAGAAATATTTATTTTTTCTGAGTTGTTATTCTGATTTCAGGTAAAGGTCCAGCAAGCTGCTATGGAGTTACAGCTTACACCTTTCAATGTGCTTTTGCGCACAACACTGGATCTACTGCAGGAAAAGGATCCAGCCCAGATCTTTTCAGATCCTGTAAACCTGAGTGAGGCAAGTACCTAGATATGTGGTTAGGACTGATCTGAAGGCTCTGTTTAGAGCAGTGGTTCTCAACCTTGGCAACTTTAAGATGTGTGGACTTCAACATGGCTGGCTGGGGAATTCTGAGAGTTGAAGTCCACGCATCTTAAAGTTGCCAAGATTGAGAAGCCCTGGTGTGGAGGAATGGCTACATCAGGGTTTGGCAATGCAGCACCTGGGAGCACTATATCATTTGGACAATCCAAGAAAGCTTCCTCAGGACCCACAAATTAAAAATAACCTTGCAATATTCTATGTTTGTGGGTTGCAAATGCTGAAATTTCACAAAATGTGTTGCTCTTGCAAGGTTTCTGCCACTTTTACAGAGATAAATAACGCAATGTTTTTGCTTTTTTATCATCCAATGAAAGCATTTTTTAGTGCCCAGTATCTGAAAAAAACCTGCCAGCTCTTGGACCATATAATAATACAACTGGAAACAATAAAGTTTTGTTACTTGATTATCTCATATTTCTGTTTCATAAAATAAAGCATTTCTGGAGAGTAAACTACTTATGCAAAGAGCTGCTGAACTGTCCCAACTAGAGCACTGTCTTTATGGAAACTGGCTATTGCCTCTTAGCAAGATAATTCTGTTTGCCAAATGCTGAAGGGAGTGTAATTAACTAAGTGGTATTCCTCTGTGTTTATGTTCAAACCCAGTGCCAATTGAGAGGACATACAGACTGCTTATGATGGGTATACCCTGGTTGGCTAGTAAATGATTTTTGTAATTGTACAGGTTTTATATGTTTAGGTTCCAGATTACCTGGAATTCATTTCCAAGCCAATGGATTTTTCTACCATGAGAAAGAAGCTGGAGTCCCACCAATACCAAACACTGGATGAATTTGAAGAAGATTTTAACCTTATCCTTGCCAACTGCATGAGGTATAATTCTAAAGACACAATTTTCCATCGAGCAGCTGTCCGACTCAGAGACCTTGGAGGGGCAATATTACGCCATGCACGGCGGCAAGCTGAGAATATTGGCTTTGACCCCCAAGTGGGGATTCATTTGCCTGAATCGCCAAAGACAGAAGATTTTTATCGTTTTTCTTGGGAGGATGGTAAGTTTCTGAGATATTTCTAGTGTAATAAAGAAAACTACATGTGTATAAAAATGTATAGCAATTCAGAAAACCATCTTAGAAACAATGTCCCATATAAGAATGTTTAGTTTAATCCAGATTTAAGTGATGAATTTCCTGCTTGTGGTATGAAGTTCATAACGTGGTATAAAGCCTGGTAAGAATGGTGGATAGGTGTGGCTTGAATCACTGAGGTGCAGAGAACTTTCTTGACTGACAGTTCATACCACAATATATCTGATTGCAGTTGACAATATTCTTGTCGCTGAGAACCGAGCTCATCTTTCCCTGGAAGTACAACTGAAGGAATTACTGGAAAAGCTGGACATGGTGAGCACCATGAGGTCAAGTGGGGCCCGAACTCGCCGCATTCGACTCTTGAGACGGGAAATCAACTCTGTGAGGCAAAAGCTGGCTCAGCAGCAGAATAAAGCCATGCCAAATGGAGAACCAGCTCCCTGGGAAGAAGGTCTGGAAAAAGTGCTGCAAGGTGATGAAGATAGGGAGAAAGGTGAGAGATTTCACGAGTTTTCACTAGATCAGCAAGGAAAGGGATTGAGTCTGTGCTGGGATGGGTTGGATAAGTGAGAACACCCCCAGGAATCTCTGCACATTAACCCTGCATGAGTCTGTTAGCCGAACTCTCAGTGTAATGGTTGCTTTTAACAACGCATCCCAACATTATTTGAAAATTGACTCAGAGACGTCTTTAGTATTCGTGATATTTTTCACAGTGTACAGTCCAAATTCTATGTCATGATAAATTGGTGAGTTTGGGAGAAAATGGCAGAGGGTAATCAGATTTGCCAGACTTGAATCTGTTTGGCTGCAGCCCAGAATCTGTACTTATATTGAAATCTCTGCGGCATCTATAGAAAATACTAGGCTGGAACATTCTGTATGCTGTTGCCTATCCTGGAAGTATTAGCTAGTTCTTTTGGGAAGGAAGGGAGGGAGGGGCTACAGAAAAGGGAAATGCAGTTTTAGCCTTCGTTAATTAATAGAAATACAGCAAGGGAAGTAATAGCTGGCTTTTAGTCATTATGCCTTATTCAGATTCCATCTCAGGTGTTGTGTCCAGTTCTGAGCACCACAGTTCAAAAAGATTCAGAGGAACTAAATAGCTATAAAGGGGAGACACTGAGGTAACCGAGTATGTTTAGCCTTGAGAAAAGAAGATTGTGGGCAGATACGCTAGCACTCTTCAAGTATCTGAAAGGACATCACAGGAAAGAAGGTTGAGACCTGTTTTCTGGTGGAGAGTATATGTAGCTGAGAGTTGAGTTGTTGGGCTCTAGGTGTTCTCTGAGCTTGCATTTGCTTCTTGCAGACATTTCATTACCAGGCTGGGTTAAATCATCAGTGCACGGGGTAGCGAAGTGTGCTGGCTATTTATATATGTTAGGTTGTCCACTCCAAGCAATGGGGTGTTGGTTCTTTTTTGATTGCTGTTTGAGTGGGGTATTGTTTCTTCCTTGATTGTTCCTGTTTATCTGGTGCAGGTTCCTACTTATCTGGGTGTTGGTTAATAGGTGTGCAATGAGGAAGGATGTGCTTAGAGCTGTTTGCCTCTTTTCTTGACCTTTTTTGTTCCCTTTTTTGAAAAGTTTATTGTGGTCTGTTAATGGCTGATCTGTCAGAGTGCCAAGCTTCTAGGCATTCTCTTGCATTTTCTGATCTGGCTTGGCCTAAAACCTCTATAGTTTCCCAATTGAAATTGTGTTTGAACTTGTCAGTGTGTAGTGAAATTAAAGAATTTTCCTCATGTCTTCTGACTGTCAATTGATTTTCATGGTTGTGTACTGCCAGTTTGTCCTATGTAGCAGCAACCTTGCATTGTATGTTGTAACTTGATGTGTTTTGTCTTCTTTGGCTGTTGGGTCTTTGTGTTTGCTTAGGATGCTTTGGATAGGTATTGTTCGTTTAGGAGCTACTGTAATGCCAACAAGTTATAGTACCGCCCAGAGTCCCTCTTCTGGGAAAGATGGGCGGTGGCTAAATTTGAGTAATAAATAAATAAATAAAAACCTGGTGGTAATTTCTAAAATGTTTTTGATGAGTGGTAGAACTATCCTTTTTATAGGTTGTGCAGGTTGTAATATGATTAATTGCACAACACACACCTATTAACCAACACTCAGATAAGCAGGAACTAGAACCAGATAAATAGGAACAATCAAGGAAGGAGCTATACCCAATTCAAAGAGCAATTGGGGAAGAAAGAATACCGCAATCGAGACTGTATATAAATAGCAAGAAGACTTCACTCCCCCATGCATTGATGATATTACCTAGCCTGGTAATTAAACATCTGCAAGAAGAAAAGCAAGCTCAGAAACCATCATGGACCCAAAAAGGCCAGTTTCCTATTGTCCCAGAATGCTGAACATCACACACAGTAGTGGATTTAAATTATGGGAAGGCAATTCCAACTGAATATTAGAAAAAAAATGTTCTTTTTTTCACTTGCAAATTTATTAGTTTTATTAGATAAAAAATTTGAACATAGATTTACATATAAACAATAGCACATTACAATACCATTACTTATAGATAGGCAAAAGAGAAAAAGAGAAAAGAGGGAAAAGGGAAAGAAAGAGAAAGCAATAGAAATAGAAAAGAAAAGAAAAAGAGAGAAAAAAAGAAGAAAAAAACATTCTAACATTAAAAGCAGTTTGACAGCAGAACCAGATAACAAGGGAGCTAGTAGGCTGACTTTCACTGGGTATGTGCAGGCATAGGTTAAACCCTCAACCAGGGTTCCGTGGAACCCTAGGGTTCCATGAGAGGTCACCAGGGGTTCCCTGGGAGATCACAATTCATTTAAAAAATTATTTCAAATTCGGGCAACTTCACATTAAAGAGGTAAGTCTCATTCTTTATTTTTAGTTTAAGAACACTGTTAATACACTTATATAGGCCTACACATGAAACAAATATAATAATTTTGTAACTTGTGGCCTATATTTGAGCCTGAATGAGCAGGGGTTCCCTGAGGCTGAAAAATATTTCAAGGGTTCCTCCAGGGTCAAAAGGTTGAGAAAGGCTGGGTTAAACAGACAGCTGTTGTCATGAGTACTGATGGTGAGCAGGAGGGGGCCTCTATCCAGGGGGGAAAATGCATGCGTAGTACTGAGGAGTTAAGCAGCCATTCAAAGAGACACAGATCAGACCCGCCTTAACCTTTGGGGTTTATCTGTCTGGGTTTTTCCCACACTTCTTCAGTTTGTTAGGATTTTCTGTCTAATGTAGCAGTAATAAACACTAGAGACCTATTCCTTGTCTCAGTGTGGTTCCTGGCTGTTAGGACAGCTGTTGAGGATGCTTTAATTTGGACTCCTGCACTGAGTAGGGTGTTATGCATGATGGCCTAAATGTTCTCTTCCTGTCTATTATTCTAT
Source organism: Candoia aspera (assembly GCF_035149785.1). Classification (NCBI taxonomy): domain Eukaryota; kingdom Metazoa; phylum Chordata; class Lepidosauria; order Squamata; family Candoiidae; genus Candoia; species Candoia aspera. The sequence continues at coordinate 52,177,570 of NC_086155.1, read as the reverse complement.
GACTAAGAAGGCTGTTGCTACTTGTTCTTACTTGTAACAATGAACTGTGAATATTATACCATGAGATTTTAAAGTAAACTATATACAGATTCTCCAAATAATAGTAAATAAGTGAATTCAAGGAATCTTGGACTCTGGTCCTATGGTCAGTGGGAAGCAAAGTGGGTTTTATTTTGGCTAGGTGTAATATATAAACCCAAACATTGTGATTTATGTACACAATGGTTTAGGATTTTTGAATGAGTCAGAATACCATAACTTGTTCAATAAACCATCATTAAAATGAATCATGGCTTAAAGTGATGTATAAATCCAGCCATAAGTGATTTCAGCTAGCAGGACTCTTAATCTGTTTTTGAACAAGAGATTACTTTTTTTTCAAGTGACATCAGTTGACAGTGTATTACTAACTTGATTGTTCTCTCTCAAAGAAAAGATGTGAAGTCATCATTCTTATGTTTTGAGAGAGAGTGAAAATGGGAAATGCTGTATGTAGAAAAGCAGGCAGGGTTGATTGTGGCATGGGGTGGGCTGTTCAGGGTTTTACACAGAATGTCATGGCAGTAACACAAAAAAGAGCTGTTCACATTGTTTGCTTTCCTTCCCTTGAAAATAGCTTAGCTGAAGTTCAATATCATTAATACAGTACAACTAATAGTCATTAGTCAATTCAGCATGAACTGTGGACAATTCTTAGTACTGTGCATTGTGCAACAGCCCATTCTTCCTTTTTTTGTGGTAGTAGTTAGTTCCTCTTTACCCTTGGGGAAAAAAAACAAGTAGGATATAATTTTAAGAGATTTTATAATATAACCCTATTCATATCTACCCAAAGTTTTCTGTTGAGTTTGTATAATTTATTCACAGATTGGTTTTGATTGTAGCCTTAATATATGTCTGCATGTTAAAAGATACCATCAACTGCTCTTAACAGGGAAAGGTCAAAAGGCAATTCATGTGGATTTTTTGTTGTTTGTTTGCCCTGAAACTGCACAATATGTTATCAACTGATCTGTTCAGTTAGAGTATTTTTGTGTCCTCTTTCTGCAACAAAAGCATTCAGGCATCCGTTAATTTAGAAAAGTTGCCTTGTATCTACCTATCACTGGTTTGATCTATTCGTACATACTAGAGTATCCTTTCTCAGTTCATTCTAGTATTCCTCAGCAAAAAGTTGCATTTATCTAAGCTAATTATAAATTATTTTCACATCCAGGGTTTCAGAAAAAAAATCCTCAGCAATCCAGCTATGATATGACAAAGTTTTGTCTACCTTTTTTGTAGGCATGCAGTCCAGTGTCCATTCTGAAGCAATGGAGCGGTTTCACTATTTCCCTAACTTGTGTCTCGGAGATGGTGACTGCTTATGCTGCTGACCTATAGCTTCTTTCCTTCTTGCACTGTGTCATTTGTGTTCCAGTACAGCATTTTCCCAGTTCAGGAGTGCAGCCAATTCCAAACTTGCAGAATAAGTTCCTACCTCTCTTCCTACCCTTTTCATGACTGTTGTGAAAGGAGAGAGACAAATGCATGCCTGCTTTTGAGGGCTCCTGAAATAACACAAAAAAACCCAAAAAGACAACACCCAATTAGGATATAATGTTAAAAGGGATTTTACAGTATAGCCCTATTCATATCTACTCAGAATTTTATGCCCACTGCCATTTCCACTTCCATTTTGTTCATGGCTAGTAGCAAAATATTTTTCGGATATAACACTTGCTTTCCACTGATTATAATTGGTATGTAAATGTCATGCTGGAAAAGAAAATGACAGAGAAACATCCTCTTTCCTTGCTTTTCCTAAAAACTAAGCCTGGAAGTGAAAAGGGTATTTTATAGGTTTTTTGTTTAATTAAAAAGTTGAGTTCATTCCATGTGTCTTCATTTTTACTTTTTGCTTCATAACTTGCTTTATTTATTTATTTATTTATTTATTTTCCTTGGAATCCTGGGATATAAAAATGAATGTACTCTTCTAAATGTAGACTTTTAGTATTTTATCGCACATCAGATGTTTAGGCTTCTACAGTTCTCTGCAAGGGAGCAATAACTGTAGAGAGAGTTGTTATTCAAACAGCACTCTAATTGTAGGAACAGAAGATGTGAAACAGCTGTTCTGTAGTCCAGTTTAAAAATAGGGTAGCAGATGAAAAACCTGGGGATGGCTTTCATCAGCTCTAATTTCTATTTTAGGGATACTTTGAAGAACTATTTTGAAGAGGTCTACCTTGAAGAGTTGTCTCCTCCACACATTTTTTCCCAGAAATTATACACTTATGGTCAGCTAAATGGGAGCTAAATTTTGTTTAACTGTTAGTGAAGCAACTACAGAATGTTGCTATCTTCCAGCAGTGTTTTGAGATGATTTTATTATAATAACATTTAGAAGTGGGATATTCTCATTATACTAAATGGAGGAATAAAATATTTGGTATGGTATTTTTCAATCACCATTCTCTGATTTTGATAGGAAATTCTTGAGTAATTTCTTCTTCCATGAGTGTGGTCAATCGCAGCATGGGAAAGATGCTAAAATCACATGTGTGCAATGGCTTCATCATGCAAATGTCCTTATATATTTGTGTCCTAGTATCTGGCACAAGTAGGTATGTTGTCTTTGTGTGATGACACCATCATGCATGTTTCGTCATTTGTTGTGTTCCCTTTCTGCCCTCGTCATCAGTGTTGAGGACCATATGGTTTAGGACATGGAGGGAATAATTTAGCTTAGACTGAATGCTTGGATGGAAGCAGAACCTAAACGGGAATGGAATGCAAGTGTGATTTCATTCTGTTATGAGTTTGAACCAAATGTTCAGACATAATCTTGTTAGAGAACAAGAGAAGCTCAATAGGAAGAAGTCTGAGATCTGGATTGTTCTGAATGTTTTGGTGACTGTGTAAGGAACAGTAGCAGTTTTGTTTTGTTTTGTCTTTGAAACAAAAAATACATAAGTGGCTGCTTTCAATGTACACAAAATAGGATTTCATCCCTTTAAGGAGACTTGAACTGCATTTGAAATTCTCCTTATTTAACCTCTAGACTATCCATATTTCCTACTCTTATGTAGGGAATCATGTAGAGATCAAATTGCTTGAAAAGTATTAGGATCTGAAAAAATGAGTAAAGGATGGGGAAATAAGCTTCATGCAGCTTAGTGTTTTCAGCGTATTTACTCAGAAGTAAATCCTTCTAAATTTAATGTGTTTGGGGGATTAAGAAAATTTGCATAGGGTTTCCATCCTCAATAACGGCATGGGATAAATGACAGACATATTTTCTGGCTCTTGTGAGAGTCAGAATAGTTCCTTCTGAAGACTTAGCTAAGATTCTCTCTCCCTTATTCCCCCATACTTGGAATGCCATACATAAGACAAAAAGTAGTTATTTAATTGATGTATTTACATTCATAGAAGAAAGCAGAAACCTGTGATCCTACTTTGGGGAATACTTTCTAAAATGTTCAAGCAGATTCTTTTTCTCTTTAGCAGATGACACCAAGCCCCCACTTCCCCCTACCCTGGAGCCCACAGGACCTGCACCCTCCCTATCGGAGCTGGACTCTCTGCAGGACCCTCCAACTCTCAAACCCATTAGTGAAAGCAAGTCCTTGAACAGACTGCATAAACGGCTGAAGTCCGAGGGTGAGCTCTTTGATAAGAAGACGCTGCAGAGGGAGAGCCACGCCTTCCAGCGCTTGCTCAGCGACAACGGCCTGAATGGATTGGCCCTTCAGGCTACGGGCACCTCTGCCAGCCCCCCGTTTAGTGGAGTGGGCAGGCGGACATCTGTCCTTTTTAAAAAAGCCAAGAACGGGGTGAAACTGCAAAGAGGTCTGGACTGTTCCCTTGAGAATGGAGAGGACCACAGCCAAAGTGGGCAGCTCTCCCCCTCCAGCATAGAGGGTGAGCAGCCATCTCGGAAACGGCCACAGAGTGGGAGCTACAGCGAGAGTGATGGCGAGAAATCCCCCAGGCAGGCAGGAGTGACAGGTGACTCCCCTGAGCTTTCATTCCTCTGATGTTTTGGAAAGTCAGAGATTTCTAGAGTAGGGGTATCTAATACTTGCACTGCTTGCTGGCTGGCAGGAAATCTCCGTATCTCCATAGCGTCCAGCATTTCCTCAAGTCACTTTGGTAACTGGGTTCTGTGTAGTGTCTGTCATAGGACTCTTCACACCAGGCTGTAGTGTTTGTTTATTTTATTTATTTTTCCAATTTTTATCACTGTCCATCTCCCCCAAAATGGGGACCCTGGATGGTTTACAATAAAATTAACAATTAAAACCATATTATTCAGGATGAGAGGAAGCCATGGGCTCACAAACAGAAGATTAGCCTGAGTTTTGGAAGATATGCTGGCCTTTTAATTTGTAATTGATTGGGTTATTATTATTATTATTTATTCTGCTGCTAGGCTGTTTTTAAGGAGGGTTTAGAATATTTGATAGTTTGAGATAGAAAGGGTGTGTGTGTTTTTATCTTTACACAAGAAAATGCTTCCCCTTCGGCCTTCAGTTAAATTGCCTAGTCCTCTTCTCATGGTTTTTGGTTGGGGGAACGGCATTATGTATATTACTTTTTATAACTCTTTCATATGGAATGAGCCCTGATGCTACTGAGATTTTTTTTCAGTGAAAACTTGATATGAAAAGCTTACACCAGAATCTTCTCCACTGCTTTTAGAATAGGACAAAATAATGTACCTAACCTAAATTTGATGGTGCCTGGAAGAATGCAACAGTATTAGAACTTAACTTATTTATAAGATCTGAAACACTAAACAGCAGGATCCAGCATTTCTCTGAATGTGTCTCTGAATTCAGGGCTCACATGATGACTCACAAGTGAGTTTGTGATCTGGCTCCCCTGAAAAAACTTAATTGAAGAGATAAAGTTCTTCCAGTGATGTGTGATCTCTGATGGCTTATTCACACATGGCAGTTTACGTTTGATCCTGCAGTCATCACATAGTGAATACTGATTTGTGAACCAACTCTAACTCATTACTGAAGGAGGCTTCATAAAAGCAAACCAATAGTGAGAGGGGAAATTACTTGCCTTTGTCAGAATTCCTCATTTTTTCTTTCAAGATGAGTAATTTTTACATTATTTCAATATTTGAAAAAGAGAGAACCAAATTATCCATATTTTTTTTGGATTACTTTATGAAACAAACAGAGGCTCTTCCTTCATGATCAGTTTTGGAAATGCTTTGGAAATGGATAACCATTACCAAACCGGTATTTTTACCTATGTGCTCCAAGGAATACCTCAGAGAATGATCCTATGAATAACAAAAGTTGCCCTGAAAAGTTTGTCTAAAAGGGCAAAAATATATCAATAATTTTAATAAATTGCACCACCAAAGACACATGTTCTCTTACATAGTATATAACTGACAGGGGCTATTACATGCAACATCTTAAGTAGCAGCAAATAATTTTAAAGTCATGGATCAGTCTTCTCCAACCTTGCCCAGGAGTCATGCTATATGAGAATTGTGTGAGTTAAAATCTCAGCATTTTTGGGGAACAGCAAGTTTGAGAAACTAGAAGCAGGTGAAATCTCCCATTTAGATGTATCCCAAGGCATTCTGACTGTTACTGTTCTGTGTTATGGTTATTGAGGGTATAGTTATAGTAGCAATGAGTACACCATTGGAAGAGTTGAAGGACGAGGTTAGGGACAGATCCTCATGAACAAAATCTATGTGGTTGGTAAGAGTCAACAATGACTTGCTCACACATAATCAGGAATGTGTGTATGTGCCTGCCTGCATGCATGCTTTATACATTTGTATAGTCTTATTCCAGAGGCTTATCATATTATATTCAAAGATATCCCATAAATATCAAAACATGAATTCCAGTGAAAAAAATCCCACAGAATGTAGCACTTCAAATTACCATTTCCCCAGAACAGAATGTGGTCTTTTCACCACTGAAAAAAATTAATTTGCTTCCTTACTGTATGAATTTTGCACAAAACAAAGGTGAGGGCAATCTTATATTCAGGGATTTTAACTGGATAGAAGAAAGAATATTGTGTTTATACAAAAGAAGCCATGTTGTCTACATGGACACACTTATGGAGTCCTTGGTGCTCTCTGAGCTTGGTTGTTTGCTTGCAAACATTTCATTACCCAACTATTAGTGCGAGTGAGTGTGGGGTTTGCTTCCTGTTTATATACAAAGGCCGAACCACAGTTATCATGGGCAGAACACAATACACACAAAAAGCCAAAGGATTACTGGAGGACAAAGAAACCTACATTCCAGTAAACACCAACCCAATACAGAAACTGGACAACCTGGTCAAGAGAACCCTCAATGACCTAACCAAGAAAGGTCAAATCACCAAAGAAGAACAGTGGCAGATGAAAAGCAGTGGACCTGTCCTGCCATGCTTCTGTGGACTCCCCAAAATACACAAGCCCAACATACTTCTTTGTCCAATTGTATTGTTACCAGGAACCCCAACTTACAACATAGTCAAAGAACTTACAAAAAAGCTTTGATATCTCACAGAGGGGAGCAACTATTCTATCAACTCCCCACTACAGTGCCTCCAGAAGATCAAAGACCTAAAAATAGAAGATGAAATTATGGTTTCATTCAATGTCACAGCACTCTTTATGCCCATAGATCCGGAACTAGCAAAAGAATCCATGGCAGCAGTACTAAACAACACACCCGATCTAGCCAAATACACTAAGATTGAAATATCTAGAATCATGGACTTTGTCAACCTCTGCCTCACTACCTACTTTCAGTTTGATGGACAAATATACCAACAAATCAGAGGAACACCCATGGGATCACCACTCAGGATTCGTAGCAGAGACTGTAATGCCTAGAAACTATAGCATTCCCACACATACAACCAAAAGTATGGATCCAGTATGTAGACAACACCTGTCCTAACAACCAGGAAACACACTGAGACGAGGAACTGGTCTCTAATATTTATTACTAGTACTTAACAGGAATCCTAACAAACTGAAGAAGCGTGGGAAAAACCCAGACATATAACCCCCAAGGGTTAAGGTGGTCCCGATCTGTGTCTCTTTGAATGGCTGAACAATTCCTCAGTGCTACGCATGCGCTTGACAGTCTGGATGGGAGCCCCCTGCTCGCCATCCTTACTCATG